>NC_134982.1:2444871-2750480 GCF_965638725.1 Aptenodytes patagonicus | reverse complement strand
CAAACAGCTTGCAAATAGTTATGTGTCCCCAGTGTGGTGGGTACCACAGTCCGGCATCACGCCTTGCACTGGAGCATCCCTGCTCCATGGGCCAGACAGACGGCGGTGTGAGAGCGAGCCTCCTAATTATCTTCAGATGATATAATTAAATGGTGCTAAACACATCCACGGTGTTAGTTTCCAGATGGCGGTCACGTTTCACTGCACAGGCGAATTAATTTGATTTCGTTAGCAAGAACTAAGAGAACAAATCTCCATCTCTTGCGATGTTGGGATGAAGTTGAGGGGATCTATGCATAACACGGCACAAACCATATTCAGCTTCCACGAGCCCACCTCGGGACAGGAGAGACAAGCTTCAAGGGGACAGACCGCACAAATATGTAATCTTTAGCAATTAAATGGATATTTAGCAATTCTGTGGTGGTTTACTTCTAATCTTGCCAAGGTGAGAAGATAACACCTAAACCTTAGGTCGGGAAATCCCGGCTATAAACTGGAGGAGCGTTACAGCTGTGTGCAAGGCGCTGGGGACGGGTACCGTGAGGCTGCCGATAGCCAAAAGGAGGTTTGAAACTGCTACGCCTTTTAGGCAGCTGTTGGCTAAGAGCCTTTATCCAAGTGCATCGCTGGGGAAAGGCAGAAAGCAAAGCCCACATCGCCTCGTGGACCTTTGTACACAATCCCGTGCAATCCATCATAACACAGAATTAAAGCTGGTAAAGACGTCATCGCCTTTACATGGAAAAGGAAAATTGCTTTGTGGAGTTTCCCATTGAAATTCTCTTTTTGGACACTCCCACCCACAGCAAACCTGGTTTTGAAAGACCAATCTCAAAGCTTTTTTCAGATTTCAGCAGAAAAGAATCTGAGGAATCACACGTTCATGGAAGAGCGTTCTCCAGCTGAAATGTTTCTTATTTTTTATTTTTTTTTAATTTGAAGACTTGGAAATTTCTAAGACGATGCCATGAAAGTTTCCATTTTCTTCCCAAAGCCATGTTTTACCTAAAAGATCACACAAAATATTAGTTTCCTCAGCTGTAACTCTAAGCACAGGAGTTTTTATTCCCTTCAACAGCACCCAGGGCCTTATTACGTACAATATTGGGAAAACCGAACAAAACCCAGTGAATCTCATTGAGAAATGAGTAGCCCAGACTGAAGCGTTGTCCTCCAACATCGTGATTCTCCATCCATCTCTCAGGTGCCCAGGCAAGGTGCCTTTGGGAGATGGCCCTTCTCCGGACTGGCCCCACTGTTTCTCCAAGTCCCTCTGGTGGGGACCATCTCCCATGGCCCTGGTCCCTGATGTCCTCAACAGATAGTCCATCAAATATCTTCTCTGATGGTGAAGTGAGTGGGCAACAGGAGCTCGCTGAGCTGTTTATCTCACAGCTACTGCAGAAGTTGAAGGGTGATGAAGATCAGCTCTGAAACCCGTAGGAAACGAGGAAGCCTCTCCTGGTGGGACCCTGCCGGGATAGTGACACCCTAGTATGGAGCTGACAGAACATGCAGCCCTCTGCAGCCCGGAATAGCAAGCCTTTTCTCTCTTTTCAAAGCAATACAAGTGCTATTAGCCAGCACTGGGCTGGAATAACCACCCTGATGGGCTCCTGAGCACACAGCCTGAGGTCCCACGCAGCCTGGCATGACTCCTGTGCTCCCAGAATGGACAAATCAGTCCCAAAATAACACAAGCAGCTGTGTTCATAGCCAAAGAGAGCTCTTTGCATTTACTGGAGGCTAGGTGGGGGTTGATACGCAGCCGTAACCTGGCTTCTCGTGCTCTTCCCGAGGCAGCCCACGGTCTCAGACCGCCTTGGGCAGGCAGCAGCAGGTCCCCGGCAGGCATGGCCATGCTGCTGCGGCCCCCAGCTCTGCTCCTCGGGTACCGCTGCGAGAGCTGGGACTCATCACCCAACATGCCATGTAATCAGACTCCGTGGCAAGTGCTATCAAACGGTAATTATTGTGATTTGCATAAATATAGGTGAGCTCATCGGCAGCAGCTGCTCCCTCCAAGCCTGGGCGCAACGTGCATGTGTCTGGGCTGAACGGCAATTTGGGGGGAGGGAAATGGGGGTGGAGGAGGGAGCCGCAGGGTTGTGCGGCATCACCCTTTGCTCGCCCAGGGAGGTGCCGTACACCTTGTCCCTCCAAGATGCCCCTTTGGGGCTGAATTGCTGAGCAATGGAAAAGGATGTCCCCAGCCTCTGCACTCCCCCCTCTAACCTACGCAGGCCCATTTTGGGTTTCTTTGCCTCTGCCCTCTCGCAGGGTTACTCACCGGCACCCAGATGTGTTGTGCAATGCAACCAGCTGGTGAAATTCGTACAGTGTCAGGATGGGAATTTAATAAACCCAGGAGCGTTTCGTTGCCTACCCAACCCTTAACAGGCTCTTAAATCCACACCTTTATTCAGTTTTATCCCCATTTGAATGTGCTCTTGATTTACGCCCCTGGCTGGGGCGTTGCTCAGGGACGATGCTGAGGCTCTTGAGCAGAGACAGGGAAGATTTTTCTGTCTTCTTGCTATAACTGGGAGCTTTTTCTTTTGCTGCACAGAAATCTGTTATTGGCTGTCAGTGACAGCAGAACCAAAGGTTATAGATGCATGCAATTCTTTGTTTTATTTGATTTGGAAAGGAGAAGAGGGAGTTTTAAAAAAAAAAAAAAAAAAAAGGTAGTTTAAGTTTTCAAATGAAAAGAAAGGGAACCAGCAATTCATCGAGTTTTGACAGAGCACTCCATCATTTGCTCCTCTTCCAGGAACAAAAGTGAATTTGCAAAAAAATAAAGACAATGGGAGGTACAAACTTTTTCCAAAGGGAAACGTTTCTCTATTGTTTTAACAAATGTAAAGAATGAGTGCAAACACACACAGACATCCCCGGTGCACTTCCTCTGAGCCACGGCTTTTCCTCTCCATCTTCCCAAATGAATGCGAGGGCACGGACACGTGCGCGCCCTCTCCTCCCCATCCTCCACCCCACCAGCTGTTGGTACCTAACAGTCACTTCTCCTTTCGAAATAATTACTGTCTGTAGTGGTTTTGGAGAGGGCTGAGGTTACGCTTCCCATAATAATGAAGGAAAGAAAGGCAGTCAGTGGTGAAATCCTTCCCTGGTGGCACCCAGCATTTGTTATATTATAAAATGATACTACTGCATACACACCCTTGAGTAGGTACGTTTTGAGTGTTTTCTTACTGCATAAATACCCTGACTATATTAGGAAAGTAGCAAGAAGGTTTCCAGAGGTTGAGCTTTTCAAAAAAACCCCGAGAATAATGATTTTTGCTTTGGCCCTATTTCTTCTTGCTCTTTCTTCTGTACCAAGTGGCAGCTGGAGGAAAGCATGTTGTACGTTGCACCTACGCATTAGCCCCTTACCAAGAAGTCTGTGGGAGAAACGAGTTGTTATTAAAGTATTGGGTGGAGATGGCACTCAAAGGTTTCTTTTGCATTCAACAAAGTTATGCCGATAGCGAAGCCCAAGGCTTGGCAGCTGAGGAGGCTGTAACGCGGCGTGTAACCCACGCGTTGTGCTGATGGATTAAAACTGATGGGCGATTGGATTCACGGGACTGGAAATTGCATCTCAGTGATCGTCATGACCATCCGCCTGCTCTCTAATGAGCTCGGCCTGATTGCCCTCCATGCTGGGCACATGCTTTCTGGAAAAACCCCGACTTCTGCAACCGCCTCGGGGCAACACTCAGGCTGCAACTCCAAAGCTGGTGCTAAGCTCACCTAATTTTTGCTTTTCTAAGAGAGGCTCACGTTAGATTAATTTTGCCACCAACCCAGATCTGGTTTTCAAGCAAAAGCTTTGTATTTTCCCTCGTTGATGAGAAATTCATGACTCTGTGAAGTTTTGGCATGGCAGAAGGTGAAGGCTCTCAGGGTTTAGCTCTGTTTTCCTTTGAGCTGCTGGGTTCTCTCCAAGCCCACATCGGGAAGCGGAGGTTGGGCTGTGGGAAAAGCACGGCTGAGGCACCCTGGAGGATTTGTGCTGGACGCCCTGATAAGCAAAAGCACAGAATATTGCTCAGCTCAGCTTGCTGGGGTAGTAGGACCTTAAAAATCTCCGTGAGCTGTGTGCTGGGCATGGTACAGGGCATCAGAAACAAAAATCCTTATGAGAGGCACAACAAGGCTTGGTCTCTCTCCAGGCTATAGATGCGCAAATATTTTGAAAGGAATCAGAAACACTGCGGATTTTTCATGACCTGTAACTAGGATATCCGTTCATTCCTGAAAAACATCCCATCTTACATAGCAATATAATATCCATTAATAGCTGCACGCTCATTTAACCACCAGCATCTCTCTCTTTCCTGGTCCTCAGGGTCAGGGCTGGCTCTGCCCTCCCTCCCAGCCCCCCCCCGGGGCTGCAGGCTGCCATCCAGATGGACAAACTCCACGGCATAAAACATTTACAAATTATTCAGAAGTGCAAAATAATGAGGTACCTATTTTTAATGCTTTAGGGTATTCCCAGAGTCACTAAAAAATTATAATTCCCATAAACAAAAGAGATCCTGCAGTGGCTGCACACGATATCACTAAAAGGCAAAGAAAGCAGAGATAACTGCAGCCTGGGACCCGACTGTGCATTTCACAACATATATTTTCATCTATAACAATAATAACAGTTGTCATATTTTATTTATTCCAATAGCACAAGGTCCCCATTAACTTCAGGACCTGCAGGTAGTTAAGTTACCCTTGCATGGAAGGCACTGAGGTGTTGTAGTTTAATCTACGTTCATTCAAATGAATAAAAAAGGCATTTGGAGTAAATACTACCATTAAATTTAGCACTGTAGGCTGGGTGCTCGCCTGAGCCCACCCAAACCTCCCAGCTCTGTGGGGAGGGAAGGAGAGAAGCACTGGGGAGGTGGAAGAGGGATCTGACAGACAAACCATGCGACTCATTGCCATTGGGAAAACGGTTAAAAATATATATAACGGGCCAAATTCCTGCTTCCCACAGACATCTTCCTAAAAGTCCATCAGCAGATGCTGGCGGTGGAGCTGGGATGCTTTGCACGAGCCTAACTCGGAGGTGGATAAACCTGGCTGGTATAAAATAACCAACTGCTGCTGCCAGCTGGGGCGAGCCTGGATCCAAGCGTGGAGTTCACCTGTATTTTTACAGGAAGGGGTTATTTGGTCCCGTTTCTCCCCAAATGGCAGAACCCCTCGCAAAGTAAAATTCAGGATTACCATAAATGTAAATATGCGCTTTCACAAGCTGTAATGGATTAAAAATGCTTATGGAGCTTTTATGAAGGAAAAATAACTATAATCATCATAAAAATCTCTACCTTACAGACGTACTTAATGGAAATGTGTTATACGTACAGGGAATGTTTACTTACTCTTTTGCTTAAAACTGCTTGTGTGATGCAGAAATATTTAATGGAAATGTGTATTATACACGGAATTCATTTACCCTTTCACTTAAATAACTCCTTCCACAGAGCAGCAATTGTTAATGGAAATGTGCTGGAAAGTTGTTTATTATAAAAAGTAATGTTTTCATGTTTTTCCCCCAAATGCAATGTGACAACCAACATTTAATAGACCTTTTTCTGCAGGGATCTTTGTAGGGCTGGTAGGAGTCACATCCTCAAACTATTTTATCGGTGACCACCTGGAAGCACAACGTTCACCCTGGGAGTCGTGGGTCAGCGGTGCCAAACCGCGGGGATACAAAAATGAGCGAAAAGCCAATTTTACGAGGGTGAAGCATCGCTTTGCTTTTGCTGCTCTGCCATTTGCCCCAGTGCAGCACCAAATTTCAGCTTTGGTGGCTGGGGTAGAAATCTGGAAAGCATAAAGGGCAAAAAGCCCCTGGTCTGATGGGAGCTGCTGCGACGGAGACCGGTCAGAGGAAAAGCTTTAAAATTTGGCAGTGGCTTGACTTGTATTTCACAGCCACAAGACTTCTGATGAGGTAGAATAGAATCATAGAATCATAGAATCATTGAGGTTGGAAAAGACCTCTAAGATCATCGAGTCCAACCGTCAACCCAACACCACCATGTCCACTAAACCATGTCCCTAAGTGCCTCATCTACACGTCTTTTAAATACCTCCAGGGATGGGGACTCCACCACTTCCCTGGGCAGCCTGGTCCAATGTTTAACCACTCTTTCGGTAAAGAAATTTTTCCTTACATCCAATCTAAACCTCCCCTGGCGCAACTTGAGGCCATTTCCTCTCGTCCTATCGCTTGTTACTTGGGAGAAGAGACCGACCCCACCTCGCTACAACCTCCTTTCAGGGAGTTGTAGAGAGCGATGAGGTCTCCCCTCAGCCTCCTTAAGGTAAAGCTCCTCTCGACACCCGCTCCAAAGACAATTCCCATTTCCCCAGCAAACGTAAGGAAAACGAAACCATTTGGAGTTACGTGAGTGTGTGTGACAAATCCCAGCACCACGGCTCTAATTGATTTAACTTGGGGCTGGGGATTGAATTACGTGAAAGGAACTGGAAAAGCTGTTTGGGTTTTTTTTTCCATCCATAACCACTAACTTAAATACACAGCACATGTAACAAAACAGCCCGGGCGAGCACTTGGTAGAGTAATTTATACCGCGCTCAGTAAAATAAAGAAGCTAAATTAAAAGTAATCATACTTAGCAGCAAAAACATGTATTACACTGTTAACACTCTTTGGACAGGGTGCAATTTTTTAGAGGTGAGGAAGACGTTAATAAGTGTAATAGAAATATGCAGTCATTGCTTTTTAGGGGATAGTTGAGTGCAATAGTGCTTTCCTGTCTAATTTTCATGGAGCTCCATTTGTCTTTTCTCCAGACCCCCAGTGCTTTTCATGCTTTGGGTCATGTTACTTCCATCAGTCTCAGCGTAACCCAAACCCTTGTTTACTATATGGACAGGTGTCTGCCTTCCTGTAAGACATCGTGGTTTTAGGTGTGCAGCCCGTCCCCCATCCCTCCTTGCCCAGCAGCCCCCAGACACTGGGCAGGAGAAGCCATTAACTGCATTTTCCAGCCTGAAAGCTGGTGGGAAAGAGGCCCGGTCGCATTGCTGCAGCAATAGCCCCACATGTCCCTTGAGTGCCAGCATCTGGATCCCCATGAACCCCTCCACTTGCATTTTGGACTTAGAGACATATGCACGAAAGGGTCAGCACATGTCCTACCAGCTCTGAAATAGGGAGCAGAGGAAGAACTCAAAGTGCACAATTAAAAAAGTAAAAAAAGCTCTCGTACACTTTTTTTTTTGGTGCATCAAAATTCTCATAGCAAAAATTCTCTGAGCAAAGTCTGCTCTGGAGATGGAGAACACCAGCCGTTTCAGGGAAGCGGTGTTTGACAAGGGTGACCTGACATCGTCCTTTGGAATTGGCTTCCTGCTTGGCCACCACCTTGACCTCATTGCTTCTAACGAGCTGATCCTGCTCTGCACCAGGGGAATGAGGGCAGGGCCAAACTCAGCACACCTGGGCTTGATTAAGTTAGTTTATTTAATAAGAGTAGCCAGGTAGCCTGATGTTCCTGTGCTCTGGAAGGCTGGGGTGGTTTGGTTTCTTCCCCGAGTTGGTGAGGAGCTGCTTCTCAGTTGCAAGGTAAGAGCGAAGAGCTTTGCGGAGGCTGCAGCTGCCCTGTACCTTTCTTCTGCTCTTTCTCTTATCTTATATTCTCACTGCAGGAGAAGGATTAACAGCCTGAGTATGGGTTGCGTAAGTCTAAATTAATATCTGTGTTTCAGGCAGAGAATAATTGGGCTCACTGGCTTTAGTGGAGTTGCTCCTGACTTATGTGGGTGCAAATGTGGTTATAACAGATGCTTATTGACTTTTTTCCCCTTGTAATGCGGTATCTTCGGGCTTGAATTTCCTTATGTGCTAGTTTTGTACCCTGGTGTTTTCCCTGAGCTCTGTGGGCTTGCTCTTGAGTTGGATGAATGTGTGAGGGGGGAGTCAGACCATGGTCCTGGTTACTGAAGCATTACAGGCTCTTACTGGAAATTTAGTGGCCCAGGCAAAAAATTTGCTCACCCAGGCCCATTTGCTCACCCTTCCTGTAAAGATAGTTGATAATGAGAGTAGTGATATACAAGCTAATGTTATTTTACATGACCTGTCCAAAAAAAAAAGTCTGTTCACCTGGGGAAACTGCTGGGCAGGAGCAAGGTCCTCACCAGTTGTCACCTGGTGTAGCTCTGTGTAGGAGGTGAGGATCTGGCCCACATAAGTTAGCACGAGCAATTTTCCAGTATCTTTCAAGATATTCTTTTGGCCTAGTGCATGGAGAGTTCATCTTTTTCCTGACAAGCGCAAAACTGCAGAGTATCTCTGAAAGCTTTCCATCCTTGAGTGGAAGTATGGAAAAGATAAATAGCTGCTGAGTAATTGTTTGACAGAACATAATTGCAAGAAGCACTTGGAGGAAAAGAGCTGCAGAAGACAGCAGGGCTGGGGGGGGGACAATGATGGCCCAGGAGCCTATTTCAGCTCAGCTCCAGCCCTTTCCGGGAGAAAGGGGGAAGAAGATGACCCTAGAGGTGGTAAACGACTGAAGCAGTGAGTGATCTGTGGGTGAGCGATAATATTTGGGTTTTGTGGTGAGGTGGGACTGTAGTGAAGTGCTGCCCATCAGCCTGCTGGTTTCCCAACTAGCAACCTGAAAATGGTGTGGTCTACTGACTGCCCCAATGGAGAAGGCAGCTTCAAGGTCCTGGGAACAAAACTAAGCTGAACCCAGAGCAGCATGAAAGCCATGTGTTTAAAATTTGCCTTTTTATACATACTGGCTTGTGATGTGACTAGTAAAAGGGACTGGGCATGTTCACATCTGAAAAGAAACCCAGTGCAGCTGGTGTGAGAGGTGGTGGGTGGTTGGTGAGGTGGGTTATGTGGTAGGGGAATAGTCAATGCAGTGACTACAACTTGTTCTTAGGGACTGGATGGGGAGTAAGGATATTTTGAGACATGGTTTTCTGCTATAGTGTTATAGGCTGTTGAAAAATTGTGGCATGTCTAAAGGTTTTCTTGAACAGAATATCATGATTGGTTTTAGTGACCCCAGGATGGGGTAATTGATAGAGCTCCATGGATCAGCTGTGGGGCAAGCTGACTGGGTGAACTCTCTTAGTCTCTGTCCAAAACAGAGGAATTTAATCTGAGTTTTCTCATGCCACTTAAACCTGGGAACACTTGCTGGACCTCTCAGGCCCTCAGTTACAAAGCTTCCTTAGAAATCTTGAAATACGATGCTTTCCTAATGTAGAAACTGTGTACCGAACTCTGGATAATTGAATATTGACCTCATTTCAATAGACAAAGAGGTTGGAAATCTATCAGCTCAACTGGTCAGGTTATATCAATGCTTCCTTTGTGCAGGAAAGAAAATGGCTTTGACTGCTGATGCGTAATTTGGGGACTATTAAAGTTTGAGCTACCCAAAGCTTTAAACTGCTGTGGATGTAAGTGAATGGAAATTAAATGAGAAGTACTAGAGAAAAAACCTGAACTGAGGAAGAGCACCCTACTGAGTGCCCCCAAAACCTTGAGCTTAATGGCAAACCTATGGAAACACTGTTATGGAGGAGCATAAAAGAGGGGAAAGTGGGATAAATGGTAAGGAATGTGGGATTAGGTTCAGATCTCTCTGACATGTAAGGGAAGGTAAAGGGCATCGATGAAATATGTGGCTGGTAGATTACGATCTCCATGAAACAAATAACTGAACTATGTGGGGTCTAAGCCTATGGCTCCATATGGACAGTATAGAGTGACTGGGGATTGAGAAGTGATGGGAGTGTTACGGATGCTCCTGGTCTGTATCTGGATTGTGATGGAAAACGGTGAGGAGGATTCAGATTAAGTCATACATTTGTGTAGCAAAGGAGAGTTTCTCTGAGTTATTTTACAGAGTGTAGATAATGTATGGAATCTGTAGTTTTAAAAAAAACCCTTTAGCTAGAGGGCATAAATTGATCACTAGTTGTGTTCTGGTTAGGGAGAACTTCCCCTACATGCAGGTGTTTGATATTGGTCCACTTGGCAGGCTTTGCTCATTTAAAGAGAGACAACTGTTGCTGGAGAGACTTCAGCTTGATGGGCTAACCTCCACTTCACCTTTTTCTCCTGTTTGCATCTTGTTTATCTCAGCAGTTGAATTCCTCTGAATTGCTTCCAAAAATAACACAAAGCTGGTTGCTCAGCTCATTGGAATTGGATCTGAAATGCATAGACCGCAATAAAACTCATGAAACATCTGAAGTTTCTGTAGTTTAGGTTTTTACGAGAGAAAATGGTCAAATCTATATGGAGGAAAATACTTGTAAACAAACTCCTCCAATTTCTGTCAACTTTCATCCCTGAGCAAGGCTGAAAGCCCCTTGCCCCAAGGGAAGGGGCAGAGGGAACTTTTAATGGCAATGTTAACCCAACCTTATCTACAGAAGCTTAAGTGTACTGCTCTAACATGAGATACGAGCAGAGTGAAATGTCCATACCAGTCAGTGTAATGCACGAGTGGTTTCTGACATAAGAAGGGAGAAGGTTGGTTGATCTTTAACCAATTTTTTTGTATGAAAGACTTTGGCTTGGCACTTGACAGCTCCTTGTAGCCATCTTCCATCATTTCCTATTGGGGTCTTGCTGGCTCTTCTACATGCTGTGGAGACAACTTGGCTGTTCTGGATAAGTTGGGTATGTCTGTACCATGCGGGAATAGGACTCCAGAGTGCTGCCCAGAAGAGCTTATCCTGAAGAAATGTGTGGTCTTGTGGCAGGGTCACAAGTTTTTTGTGTGAGTGTCTGTTATCCGGATCATCTGCATCTTGGGCTGCCTTGAAGCTTCTTGCTCTGGCCCTGATTTTGCTTCTGCTGAGCATAGCTGGGATTTCTAAGCTAATTAATCTCAGCCTGAGTTCATTTTGCCAATACAGAAAATGTTAATGCCTGGAGTGTGTTTCCAGGTGATCTTCAAGTGGTTTCTGGGACCAGGCAGCTCAAATGAGTGTTGTAGGTCTGGTAGCTTTTCACCTTGGGAAAGGAGAGAAATAAGACTGCATGCCAAACCGCAAGGTTGTCTTTTAATTCTTCTCTAGTCCCCAGTGTACTTACATGGAAAGGGACCTAAAGAGGTGAAGCTTCATGGCAGAAGGGCATCTGCAGGTAGGAAAAGCACTTGACACCCCAGGGCAGGTCAAGGATCACTACAGGGGGCAACAGATCTACAGATGAAAAATTATTTCTGAGTCATCTCTGCAAAGCTGCTTGTATTTAGGCTCTTCTGTTGTGGTTCCAGGAGCTGCTGGTACTTATCTGCTGTATGCTCTTTGTAGCAAACCGGTGGAAATCCGTGTGTGAACACTAGTTTTTGTCTCCTATTTCTAGTAACCTAGTGCCTCCACCAGAGCAGACGCAATCTGCTCAAATATAAAAATGGTCTCTTTTGAAAACCATGTAGACAGGCTTGAAATAGCTGTGCTATTTGTGCTGTGAGAGAATAAATCCATTCTTGAGCTGAAATAAAAATTTCTGAAATAGTTGTGAGCAGAGCTGTGTCAGAGATGTATCAAGGCAGCAGTTCTGACCAGGAAAGGTGGCAGCTGGGAAAGGAAGATGTGTGGCTTGGTCCTGAGAGGGGTCCCTAAAATGGAGAAGGGGTGTGAGAATTGCATATCTTGTGTCTGTTACTGCTTGCTGCAGTAAACTATCTGTGTTGAGCCCTTGCTGAGTCCTGTACTGGCGTGTGGGGGGGCTTGGGTGTCCGTCCCTTCCTCAGCCGAGATCTTCTGTGCTGGAGCATGAGCCCTTCTACCCTCCAGCAATGGGCGACCTCTGATTTACTGACTGCTTCTGTAACAGTTACTGCACTGGTGTACACTGCTATACGGGCAGTATAGGGATAGGAGTGTATCCCTCCTTTCACCTTAAACTATGAGTACGTGTTATCTTTATTAACCAGTGGTGAAGAACATGTATTTTCATAGTGGCCATAGAGCTAAGTGCCCCTGGTTTAAAAATCCAGCCATAATCTGACTCAAATGGCAGCATTTCTTGGTGTGGTGGTCTCAGCAGGCAAAAGGAAGGCTCTGTATTGCACCAGAGTTGTGGGAAAGGTATGATATATAATGGGCAGCAAGGGAAAGGCACAGTTTGGCTTGACATCTTGCAGTGTGCTGCTTTTCCAGCCCCAAGACAGAGTTCATAGACTTGATGTTTAAAGTCATTAAGACTCAATTAAATTCTTGTTGAAATAATTTTATCCTGATTTCTGTCCCAGACTGATTATTGGAAATTATCTCATTTCCCTGAAAGGGAGACTCCTGTCACGGGAAAGGCTCCTCCACAAATTGTGAGTTTCAATAGTCAGTAAAACCAGCTCCAGATGAAATTTTGTCCTCCAAGAGACTGGAGGAAAATGCAAAGAGGAGAGAGATGAACAAACACCAGCTCAGCTGCTACAGACCTGTGGGTTTTCTGTGGTGGTACCATGCTAATGTAAGACATGGAAAAGGTGGTGTGGAGAAGAAAGGGATGTCTGAGTTGCCTTCACAGGTGGTTTTGCTGCTGACATGTGGGAGAATCTGGCCTACAAACCAGGATGGCTGATGGGAATGGAACAGTAGCGTCCTCCATGAGGTCACCTGCATGAACTGCATGGGGTTTAGCTGTGGTTCCCCAGAGCACCCTGCTAGTCTTTCTCCCTGATTTTGGGCCAGACTGAGGGTGGGTAGAGATTACCAAGCTGATTAATCCACCCAAGTGCTGCAGTCCCTCCTTCCAGGATTTGGAACCACAGGGCCCCAAGTCCTGTACTGCTGGGATTTTCCCTGCAGGTTTGAAATGTCTGTAGGGTTTTTGTCCTACTTATTCCAAAATGTTTATCAATGAAAATTTAAGTGTTTAATTCTCCATCTGTTCTGATGCACTTCTCGGCTATTTTGCTGAAAAGCTCTGTTGGGACTTGACTCCCTTTAATGGTAAGGTGTGCTTCTCTAGCACATGGGACTTGCAAAATGGAGAAGATGGTTCTAGCTTCTGTTCTTCTTGGAGGATAGGGCTTTCTTGATGGGGCTGTATTACCCATGGTGTAATAAAACCATATGACTCATGTGAAGGCAGGCAGACCTTTCCATAAAGTGTGGGATATATTAATTCTGGGATGCATAGCTCAGAAGAGAATGAGACTGGGACTGCAGCCTCCATAAAGCATCAAAAGGGCAGGTTTTGTGGTTTCCTGAGTGTCCTGTGCCTGTGGTACCTAACAGGAGATCTTGGCTGTTGAGCCTGTTCAGATGAGGAGCCGCAGCTACGGCTCCTGCAGTGAAGGCATTTAAGGTTAGGGAAACACAATTTTGTGTTGAGATGACTTGGAACAAATTGCATTTGTCTCACTGTAGGAAACCAGGACAAAACATTTCGGTTTGAGATGTTTTATTTGGGATGAGAGGTTTATTTGTCTGAAATATTTTGAGATGTGTTCAAATTGCATCTTTAGAACTTGACTTATCCTGAGATTTATGATTTGGAAAGGTGCTTTGGAGAAAGGAAATTAATTTTCTTACCAGGCTTGTTGATCTGAGTGGGTGCCCCATTTAGTGGTGCCACTGTGAGAACAAGGCTTGAACAGATTGTGGGACTCAAACAGATCAGCCAAGGCTGTTAGGGTAACACTGCATCCTCCCCCTGTATCTGCCTCTCCCAAAGGTGCCAGCAAGCCAGAAAGGGACCAAGAAAGCCCTGGTAAAATTGGTTTGTGCTCCATTAAGAGAAAGTCTGTTCAGTTTTTCTGAAAGAAAAAGGTGGATGAACTTGTTATAATCTTCCCAGGAAGCATAACTTCTAATGGGGACAATGCATCGCAAAAATCAGAAGTATTGCTAAAAGACAAAGCCTGAAGCCAGTAATTTCAGCCTAGGCAGAGGAGGCACATATCATGCTGTGAGGGTAATTAACACACAGAACGTCCTTTCTGGGGTTGCGATGGGATTTGATCAAAACTGGAGCTTAATATTTTCTTAAAATAAATGCTGTAACTGCATCCCAGACTGTGGTGCAATAGAGGAATTGCCCAGCCCTATAAAATGTGGAAGTCGGTTTAAGCAATTACCAGTTTCATTCAGCAAAAAATCAACAAAGATTTCATTGTATGAGTATCAGCAATATCAGAAAAGGAATTACAAGGGGCTAAAGAGAACCTGATGTTTGCCTGATGTGACAATGCCATTATTTTCCCTGCATGGGGAGTAAAAACCAAACAGACAAAATAGATTGGCAAGTATAAATTTCCATTCATTATAATACTGAGATACAATTTCTCACAATTTGTCTTGTGCAGAGCTTTAGATGTTGGAGTCAATTTTCCATTCAGGGAGATACTACAGGAAAATGAACATTAAAGTTTGTAGTTGTCCATGAGCACAAACCATGCAAACGCATAGGCTGGACCAAAGAAGAAATTTGGAGCTTGAAGCACCTTCCTCTTAATAAATTTGGATAACTCTCCAATATCCCCCTTTCCCGTCCTTGGGGATGTGTTGCTCTCTCAAGGAGAGAGGCAAAAGTTGGTTTTGGTTGTATGATCCAGCGGCCTTCCTCATGTCTCCGCTACGTGGTGCAAGTTATCCGTCAGCGGGGCTGTTCTTCCACTTTCTAATGTTGGGGAATACCACAAAACTGGGTGGTGTGAGGAAGCCAGCTTCAAGTTACTTTACAGGAGAGTAAAACGCCTAAAGACGATTAGAATTAATATGCTCCTGGTAATTGTATGATGCAGTAAATGCTAGATTGGGGTCTTATATGAGGTTGAGGGGAAGGGAATTCCCTTCTGAGGAAAAAAAAGGAGGGGAGAAAAAGTTCAGAAAACAGGTTTTTTTCCAAAGGATTCCCTCTGAAATTCCAGCCAGGCTGAAAACACTCTTTGTACCCTGCCATGCAGAAGATGCTGGTGAGAAGGTTTCTTTCCTCCTCTTAGCTTATCAGCAGCTCCCTGGGCTATTTCCACCCTCTGCTCATGACTTCACTGATCAGAGAGACCAGATCTGGATTATTTTCTAAAGAACATTCCACCTGTAGAAAGTTTAGGGGTTTTTTTGAAACCAAGGTTATGCCACAGGCAAGTGCTTACTGTGGTTCTGCAGTGACGACATCTGCTGTGTGACACAATGACATCCCAGGGGTGACAAGTGGTACAAAGCAGAGGCTGTTTCTCTCTCCTGGGGTGATGCTGAAAAACTACGGTCCAGCATAGAAGCACCATAAGAGGTTTTGGAGAAGTCAAGAAGGAAACAGCAGATGCTGAGGGCGAGTCAGGTGTCTGAAGGTGGAAATGGGGTTGCTGGTGTGCAAGACCATCACTGGCTGGACCCAAAAGTCCTTATCTTGCTGTCACCCAGCCCTGGTGCCCCCTTTTCTTCATGGGCAGCGAGTCCCTCCAGCACTTTTTGGGCTGCTCTGCTAGATGGTGCTGTTGCCCTGGTTTCTGAGAGGAGTTTGTGAGCTGGTCCTCGGAGGAGAATTAATGCTTATTCAATTAATGTCCACTGTATCAGCCGGAGCCTGCAGAAAATATGCTGTACCCCAGAAACTGAGGAGAGCTGCTCGGAGCACATCTACTGCCAAACTGCACTCCTCACCAGCCAAAACCATGCTCTGATGTGGGCCAAATCTCCTCCTGAATCTGCTGCTGGACTGGGAAGCTTTACCGATGCGAGTGTACGGTCCTGTGTACTTTGAAGAACTCGTGCTGCTGTACAAGCAGCATCCTTAATCTCCTGGTATCAAAGGAACAAGGAAAAGCAAACTCTATGGGAGTGTCAGGAGACTAGGACAAGAAACAACCAATGTTGTGCAGCCATTAAAGTATTATTTTAGCTTGATTTCAACAGTAAGCTGGGAGATCTGAGGGAAAACTGCTTTTAAATTTTATCAGGTAGAAGTTGGCCCTGAGTTATTTCTCTGCAAATCTGGAGGAACTTCACTGCACTCAATTACAATGTTTAATATTCATGTGCGTCTTTTCTGTGAGGAATATCCCTAAACACTACTTGAGCTGCACACACAGCGCCAGGGAAAGGCACTCATTGCTTGGGCAGAAAAGACTAATAACTAATATGCTTTCTGGCAATTAAAGTGGCAGCAAAATCTGCTTGGGGGGGACCGAATTAAACATTTGAAAAATAGTGAGAACTTTAGGATGGGTAAAAAGCCGAGACAATATTGGGACTAAACTACTAAACATCCATAAAACTGACTTTTAGACACCTGAGCCCAGTATTCAGCCTGTAAGTGCCAAAAATACCCATGTTTCTGCTGTTGCTGTTTGCTCAACCATCCAGGGTCTACTGTGGGTGAGCATGTTGTGGCTGGACCTAAACTGGACCTAACTGAGTGTTTTTTCTCTTAGGACAGCTACCATGAAGGCCAGAGTCAGGCAGACCTCTTGCATTTATGGGGCACTGAAGTTGTTTTATTCCTTCATGTCAAATTTAAAGGGTATCTGGGTGAACTCCAGCACTTCCCACATGTGCACCTTGTTCCCATGCATGCTCCCGGTGGGACTGCTGCTTGGTCAAGATTAACTAAATCCCATCCTGGTGCTGGGCTCGGTGCCTGTCAGGGAGCAAGCTGGGGTGCCTGGATATGCCCTCCACTTTGTGCCTCTCATGATTCAGGCTGCAGGTTTGCAGGGTTCAGACCTGCTGGGGGTTGGTTCTTCTGAACACAAGTCTAGGGTGGGAGGGGTGGATGTGTCCCTCTTTCTCTTCTGGTGAAGCCCTTCTACCTCACCCAGCTCATTAAATATTAATTGCTGCAGTGTTGAAGCCAACTCTCCCACACCCCAGCTGACTGCCCTGCCTGCAGAGCTGCAATGCTGCTTGCTGGCCTGATAAATACTTAATTACCACACAAAGCGGAGCAGCTCTGCCATGCAGTGGCTGAGAGCATCAGGTCAGAGCACTTCAGGCAGTGCTGGGGTACAGGCAGCACCTGAGCTTCAGAGGTGGCCTCTGGCCGCATGGGAGATGGGGCTGCCTGTGGTCTTGGTTGGATGAAAACCCAAGCACCCAGGCAACTATTTCCTTGTGCTCTCCACCCAAAGTGGCAGGAAGGTCAGAGCTGGGGAACAATGTTGTCTTGGAGGTGGTTCAGAGATGCCAGGGAGTTGATGCCTTACATGCAGCTGAGCTTTCTGGGGCCCTATTTGCTGAGGTTGATGTGGCTGGGCAGGAAGGAGCAGGTGACTTGGACGCTTTCAGCAGTGATGAAAAAGGGTTTTAAAGTCCAGGAGTGGCTGTTTCGTTAGCTGCCAAAACAGGAGGGAACTGAGGTGTAAATAGGCAGTGGTATTCTTCAGCAGTGGGCTAGCAGGCTTGCACACAGATCTGTGTGAGGGCAGCGTGGCCTGGGCTGCCCCAAAATGTGCCTTGGTGAGCCTTGAAAGACCCCTTATAGCCTGAGCCAAGGTGACTGCATGCATGTAATCTGGGTGGCACCATGGCCGCTAATCCTGGATGCCTGCTGCCCTCCTGCTTGGCAGGATAAAGGGCTCTAGGGGACTTGTCTACAGCTCCACAAAGTTTCCATGGAGGAGCTGGAAGGTTGAACCAGATTTACAAAGTTTCAGCTGAAGGTTGAACCAGATTTACTGCGCCCAACCTCATCAACATGGTCAACCTCCAGCTTTCTCTCTCCCATTCCTCCCAGTGGCACTGGGCTTGTGAGATAACAGCAAGGAGAAATTTCAGACTATAGAAGTAGGATACCTTTAAATGTTTGTGCGTGCTATAAACTTGCATGTAAGGGAGATGCATGGAGGACCTGGCTGTTTGCAGAAGAGTAGCTGTTGTTCCCTCAAGAGCCGACTTTTTCTTGGCACTTGGGAGGAACACCGGTCCCCAGCAGACCAACCCCAACCACTGTGCAACTGAGATGTCAGTCTGCAACGTTCAATTTAACAGGTATATTTATAGCAGGCTCAGCTGCAGGCTATAGTGTCTTTGTATCAGATTTCCTTATGTAATGGTGATGTTACAGCACCTTGGGTTTCTCCTGACAGTGAGTTACAGCTAAGTTCTCTCCCCCATGTGCCTGAAAGGAATGGGAGCAGCAGGCTGCAAATCTCTTCACAAGAGTAGCTGCAATGGTGAGAGCAGGTAGAGGAGTTACTGCCAGGGAGGGCAGTCGCTTAAAAGCAGTCTCTGAATCTCAAGTGAATATTGTTACAATGCTCAAGTCCTAGCTCTGTGGATAAAATGGCTCAGTAATAACTTAAAAAAAAAAGCTTGGGCAGAAGTGTCTGAGTTTGATAGATTGAGAGAATCTTGAAAAAATCCTGGGTTTCTGGTGCCATAACTAATCTCTGAAAGCAGCTGCACCTTGAAAGCAAACCTTGCTATTTTAATTTTCAGAATAACTATTTTAATGTACATGTTTCTTTGGAAGCAACTAGTCTATTATGTTGAATTATCTGTGAAGGGCCTGTTGAAGGTAAGCCCTGAGCAAGTGTGAGCTGGGGGCTGGCAATGGGATGCTGTGTGTTTCCCAAAGAATCATGTGAAGTTTGGGAGTCATGCCTGGGTGGGGTGGGTGAAAATGTATTTATTCCCTGCCCTAAGGTAAATCAGACCAAAACAGAGACAGTGGGTAGGATAGCAGGCTGATACAGGGATTACAGCCTCCTTGGTAGCAGGTAGTTTTAAGCACGCTTTATTAACTGTGTGTTGGTACTTCTGATATTGTGCTCTTACGATTCCTATAATTTTGACCAATTAATATGCCTATTAAATTGAAACTTCATACTTATTTAATATCAAGCTAATGTAATGAAGTCAGATTCACTTGTTAATCTACTTGGAGGTAATTGCAATGATAATAAAGTTGCTCAAGATTGCTGTTTCTGGAAATGCACCTTTCTACACTGCCCTGGAACTGAGTGGTTTTGCTAATTTGCTCAAGTAGTGGTCACCTGTGGATTAGATGTAGAATCTATTTTGAAAACCTTTATTCTGCATTTTTAGTATCTATACCCCTTTGCCAGCTTAAGACGTCTAAATAAATGAAATAAATAAGGAATTAATCTGATGCAAACTTTGTGAAAACAAGTAATTTCTTAACATGTGCCAAGTGAGTAATTCACAATGAATAATTTATCTGATATCTTCTGCTCGTGGAGCTTCAGCAAACAGATTTCTGCTTCCTTCAAGTAACAGCAGAAAGCTTTTGACAAATTTGGGGTGAATGCTCTCAACAGGAGGGCTTGTTCACAAAAAAGCCTCTCTAGGATCCAAAATTGCGGTTTCACAGCTTTTTCCTTTTGTGAGGAGCCATGTGCTGAGAGGGATGAGGACTGGGGGAGCAGGGTAGAGCTGGTAGCTTGGGGCTATGGTGTGGCACCTGCCCTGATGTAGGAAGTAAACGAATTTTCTAATTGCCTGCTGGTTTTTTTTCCTGTTAAAGCCAGATGCTGTTTAGATTATGAAACTTTGATACCACACATCCCAGGTAAAGTTTTGAGTTTAGACAGGCTGCAGTGATGGCTCTGGAGTGAGAGCTGCCTGTTAGGTTCTTCTGCCAAGGAATTTCGAGACTGTCAGTTCATAGCTATTCCATTGCAGGGATGGGGGGGAAGCAGAAAAATTGTACTGTCTTCTCCACTGCTGTGTTGCTTAGCTGTGGGGGCAAGTGAGGTGGGAGCAGCCCCATGGTGGGCAGAGACATGGATAGCCCACCAGGAATGAGCGTGGTGGCCAGGTCTCATGATCCCCTAGCCTTTTCTACTTGACCAATGACTTGAGTTTGCTGAAAATGGCTCCCTTTGCTTGTGAACCTGGTGACGCTGGGCACAGCCGGCAGGGCCATGTGGAGCCATGGGGGGTTAGGCTGGCTGCTGAGGTCTTCTCTTGCAGCCTGTGAACTTTGAGACAGGAGTGGATGCCGGAATGAGACACACGATGCTCTTCCTCTAAGATGAAATCATGTGTTTGTGCTTGCTTGTTTTCTTCCTCTGTGTGGTACATGTTTCAGCCTAATTGCAGGGATGTGCATACCCTCCAAACCTGCCAGAAGCAGAGCTATGCTGCTGATGGCTGTCCTCAGCCATGAGCTTGTAGATGTAATCAATGTTACATGAGTCACTTGTTTTCATATGTGGCAAATCTTGACTAAAGACTCCCTATTTAGCACTCCCTTGGCTTCCTTGTTGGCCTCTCCCACATGAGTGTTGGACAGCAAAGAAAACTTTAATTAAGGCTGTTACTTGTAACACATTTTCTCCAACCTAAAACAAGCTGTTTGCTTATAGAATAGAAAAACTTGCAGAAAGGAAACGATTTGTCAAGTCCTGAAATACAAGACGGTGTACAGCCCTCCATTTGAAGATGCAGATGAAAGCATTTGAAGTCCTGTGGTTGCTGCCTTAAGATACAGCCACGACAATACCCCAAAGAAATGATTTTGACTGGCTCTTCCCCAGCTCTTGCTGGGAGCTACTCTCCTGCTCATAACAGCAGTGTCTATGGATTTGTGCCTGTGCTTTGATGGCACAGCTCAAGGTTCAGCCTTGCTCCAACTCTGACCGTGTATGGTCAGCACCTGACTTGGGTGCAAGCACTTGACAAACTGTCCCATGTGTTCAACTTGCATTTATTCATCTTTTGCCCTCCCATCTGATTTATTGTTCCAACTATTTTAACATCTTCAATTTTAGATGTCATACTTAAATCCATTTGAGTTTCAGTGGATGAGGAAAATGGCATGTTCTGATTTACCAACAGCACTTAAAACAAAGAAATGCACGGAAAGATACACGGCCAAGAAGATAAATGACGCTTTGGACAGTCTTCATTGCTGGAGCTTTGGGTGAAGTGAGACCCTACCATGTAAACTTGATTTTTTTTTTCTCAAGCCAAACTCTTGCAATTATTTATTCAGATATTAATGTTATAAGAAATCTTGATTGGCAACTTATATTGGGTATATGAATTTCTTCTAGCACCAAAGTGATGTGGTGCACACTTAAACCAAACTTATTCTCGCAGCCTAAATTTTGAGGAACTCGCAGTGATTTGGGGTCATGTGGGCACCCTTGTTTGCCTGAGAAAGTTTGGGTGTCTCAAAGGGAATGCTCTGCAGTTCCTGAAAACGAGACTCCTTTGAATTGCATCAAAAATGATAGCACTTAAATCACTGGATACCTTTATATCTAATTTTAAAGTGAAAGTCTTGTTTTCTGACACGTTTTACTGAGGTTTAAATAGGCAGTAATTCTCTTAATTATTAGATCAGTAATAGGCTATGTATCTTAATCTGTTATGCTGTGATTCCTAAAACATATTACTATTCATCCCCCGGAATTGGTTATATTTAACATGCATTAACTGTCTTTTTAAATCTCTGTAATATGTCTATGTAGGAATCTTAACTTATGCATTTAAATTAGATTTAATAGGAGAGGATTTTGTGAAGCTGAAACTTTGTCCGTTAAGAACATCTCTGAGGCTGTGGAGACGAGAGGTGCGCCATGGGCATCGCTAATTGCAGAGCTGGATGATCTTGCAGAGCGGGGTTGGAGGCTGAAAATGTCACCGTAAAACTGGTGACTTACACCAAGGACTAGTTCTGCCCCAAATCCCCCATTTCATCCCTCCTCATTCATGTACCTGTGGGGCTGCTGAAGGACACAAGTCTGGGGATGTCCTTTGGTCAAAAAAAATCTTTTAGTGCCCAATAGCCTGGCTACTTTTGCCGCTTAACAAATGTTTGTGGTGGGGACTACTTTTAAAAATCTCCTGCTGAGTAACTGTACATATTTAGGTCTGATTATGAACTGTAAACCTGCATTTGTAGGAGGTTAATGGGAAAATGTTTGACTTCTTTCCAAAAGTACTTTGGGACTTGGCAAAGATGAGTCACTAAATTATTCAGTAGAAGAATTTATTTTTAGCCATGTAAGGAATGGGTCATATCACTTATGCTTTGGGGTTTCTGTGGTTTTTTTCCCAAAGTCAGGTTATAAATAAAATTGCAGTGTATTGCAGCTTGTCAGGGACTTGTCCGTGTGCTATGTGCATCTCCCTTGGGGTAATCCTGCAGATTTTCCTGCTCTGTTGTTGTTATTTGTAGGCTTTCTGTCTACCACCAACAGGTATGTTGGTGAGGATGTTGTCCTGGGGGCCAACCATCCATAAAGGGCTATGCAGGCATGCCTGAACCCTGCAGGCAGTGTTTTGGGGGAGGATCACCCCAGCACTGAGGCTGCCTTTTCTGTAAGGGATGGGTGCTCTTTTCCCTCTCCCATCTTTCAATACGTGCATGCGTTTTCCTACGTGCTCCTTGCAGCCCCAATGAAACCAGGCAAGTCCTTACACTGCTGTATGGCTTCCATTTAGAGCTGCCGTCCCTAACAGGGGAGAAAAGCCCACATTTGTAGGATTATGGTCTTTGTGAAGTGGACGGTTCCTTTCCCTCTTTCTTCTGCGCATTGAACTTCTTTTCCAATCCCAAATGTTTTTACATTGGGTTGTAGGGACCTAAGATGTAGGATTAAAAAATACCATTTGTGTCCAATCTTGTATCGGCCAACACTGCTGCACAAACTGCTTTGTAAATTGATTGAGCTATTCATTAAAGCTAATTAGGTTTTTTCTCCACTAATCTTACTGGAAGGCTGAACCAGAACCCAAGCCTTTTGATACTTAAATTTGTTTTAAAATCAGAAGCCTTTGAATTTGTAGCAAGTTTGCATACTTTTATCGACCCTTTCTGAGCCAAAAGTGCTCATTTTTCCCATCTGGTTATCTTCTTTCAAAGTGTAATTGTAGAAATTGCTCCTAATATATCACTCTGACCAAGCTGAGTTTTTCAGCATCCACTGGTAAATGTCTTCCGTATTGCTCTGATGATCTTTTGTGGGCTTGGTCCAGTCTGGATCCATCTCACCTGCATGAGGAAGGCCAGTTTGGCCAGTGACTTTCCACCAGAGCCCCACCACTGTCTCCTACCATAGCAGGAATGCTTCCCACAATTTAGAAATAGTGTGGATTACCTGTCTGGTGGGCCTTAGGATCGCGTTGACACTCTTCACAGGTGCACCATGCTGGTGGTCTACTGTTTTCTTGGAGGAATGTGCCCATTGGGCTGTCTGCAGGAAAATTGTGGACCACCAAGTGAGATCATAAAATACTCTGGACAAGGTAGCCGTTTCAATTCTTCTGTTAGAGCTAGAATCACCGTAGTTAATACCAGATGCACAATTTTGCACACTATGCTATTGATTTGCACTTTGCTTTTCCAATTCTGCCTAATATTCTGAACCTTCTCCATATTGTTGATGTTTCACAACTAAGCATTAAAACTCATCCCTGTGCTTCTCTTTTTCCCATTAAGTTCATTAAGACAAACATTAAATGGAGCAGACACAGGTTGGCTTTCCTCCAGGTTCAGCTTTTAGCCTCAATCCTCTCTTCCAGCACAGCCTGTGATGATAAACTTCCAGTTCAGTCCCTCTCAAAGTCTGTGTTAATCACTGTTTTTGCTGTCTTACTAATGGTTTTCTCTGTGACTACATACGAGATGCTTTATTTTTTCTTAAGCCTTGAGTGGTAGTATCTGCCATGTTGCTTTTTTGTCTTGGAAATAGTTTATTCTAGCAGAGAACAGTATGGGGCTGGACTGGCATGATCTTCTTTTGGAAAAACCTGCACTATTTTCTCCTGTTTTCCAGATACTTTAATGATTTTAATTGTTCTTTTTATGCTCTGAGAGATTAGATTTGTGGGTATCCAGATCACACTTTCCTCCTTACTTAAATGCCTGATATTGCCCAATTTGCAATCCAATGATGTCACCCCAGAGCCGAGACTGGTGTTGCTAGAGCTGAGTATTGTGCAACAACTGTTCTGGTATTTGAAGGTGGGGATTATCTATTTCTTCCAAAAGTTCAATTTTGGAAGTCCTATACATTGAATTTTCCTTCTTCCAGTGATGTAGTTTCTACTACAGCATGGGAGACTCATGAGTTCAGAGCTCTTCCTGTTCACCCTCTGGAGCAGTTCTTCCATACGCCCCTCCTGCCCTGTGTTTTGCATCTCTTCTGATTCTTATTTTGTAGTGATCTGAGCAGCAGCGGGACCTTGCAGTGCAGCCTGCGCTCCTGGCTCTGTTTGGGGTCCAGCCAGGATGGGAAGGGCCTGAGGGCAACGCTGGCGTGATGGAGGTGGGAAGGGACCTGCTGAAATACAGTTTTGCTGAAGCCGAGGCTGGTGCTTGGCCACCGCTGTCTCCCGGAGTCCTCAGGGCTTGAGCTACTGGGTCTCCTGGAGAAGTAAAAAATGGAAGCTAAAGGGCTGTCCAGGGTGAAATTGGTATGATTGTATGTTGCAGGAGAGAACCTTGAACCTGGCCTTGAAAACAACTTGTCTTCTGTATTGTTGTTTTTAAATAATGAAACTTTCAATCTGTGTTGATTAAACCAGCTGAGAAATTAATCTCTTTGCTATGAGTCTGTCACACAAGTGTACCTGCTCCAGATGAGAAATTCGGGGCTTGCTGAGCGCAACCCCCTCTGGGTGGGTGGGGGGCTCCGGCGCAGGGGTCTGTGCATGGCTATGGATGCAGCATGACCAGCTCCTTCCCCCTGTGTCATTTCGATCCCATGCTGACTTGTTGCTCCAGCTGGTCTCTTGGATCCTGTTTCTCCAGGTTATTCTGTTTCTTTTGGGGGAAAAACTAAAAAGGAAGTGCTTTTTTTTTGAAGGCACTAATGATGTGGCTGTAGGAAGCTGAAGATGCCACGTGAGCTCCAGGGAATTCCTTGAAAAGCAAAATGAAAGGCTACGTTTAGATCTGGGATCTCCTGCCCTGGGAAGAGAAGGGAAGTGTTTATAGCACTGAAGGGGGGATAAAGAAGGACCCCATCATGCAGTTTGCAAAACAGTAAGCCGCTCGCAGGTGGACCCTGCCTTTTGGTGTTTTAATCCAGGACTAAATCTCATGTTTAATGAGAGGAGGTCTTGCGAGCAAAGCAGCTACCCACTAGGATAACCCCTCAGACAAGGATGGTGAATGGTGGTTGTTGGGAATTAACGCACTGAACTTGAGTAATTGTGTAAAACCAGCACACGTGTGTGCTTGCAACATTGCTTCCCCTTGCAGATGAATTTTGAGCAGAGCAACACTTCAGGATCAGATGTTTTTACTGATGGCTGACCTAACAAGGGAGACTTTGAGTTTGTACTTTCCCTGTGGCATGGAGCCTTTCTCCTCCTTTGTATTTAGCTTTTTTTGGGAAAAAAAGCATTTGGAGGCTATGCTGTGTACCTGAACACAGTGGGAGCTGCAGGTTGTCCTGGAGGGTTTAATTCTGCAGCAATTAAAATGTTTGGGGAACTTAGGCTGCAGCTATTAGCATCTCCTCTAGAGATCAAATGTTTTAACTTTGTTCATTTTGAATTCTTTTTTGGGGGGGTTAGCTCACCTTTATTCCTTGCTGTGGCTCTCAGAAAAACTGTACAATTTTATTATTGGCAATTGGGCCTGGTTGAAAGCTTTGTTTACAATGTGTGTGTAAGGGAAGAGTGGTTTGGTTTAAATTCCTTGGTATTTAGCTATTGCCAAATAAATAGCATTTCTCCACAGATGCTCTCGGCTATAACCATCTGCACACTCTGATTATTTTGTTAATATTTTTAATTATTTCAGAATATAATCACTTCCACTATCTTTCATTAATTCCTCAATAACTTCTCATTTTTCATGATTGATCATTTTTTCATCAATCATTCACTGTCACTTGTAGCACTGAATGAAACCAGAGTACTACAGTGTACTTTATTTTAAGGTCCTCCAAATACACATTTTATCTGAGACAACAAATTAACTCCTGTTTCCTTTTTATGGTCTGGCTTAAAGAGAAAACCCTTAAAAACCTGCCTGAACGTCAGCAAAGCCCCCACATTTTAGGACCCTGTAGAGACTGTTCCTTATAGAAAACACTTCCCACCACTGGTGCCCTCTTCTGACCTGAGGTGGGAGAGCCAAAGACCTTTCCTTCTTCATTTGTTCTCACCAGCTGCAAGTGTTGGAGCTTCATCAGAAGTATTTGGGTCCATATGTATTATTTTAAATGCAAAAATGACTCCTGAAATAAAACCTGCAAAATGATGAGTGGTTTGGAGAAGTCAATGGGGAACAGCTCATCGCCAGCTGTTTTGACATGGGGATTAGGGGACAGCAGATAAAATGAGTGAGTGATGTGCTTGATGTGAATAAACCAAAGTGGCTCTCATTCTTAATGGGGTCCACCTTCTTAAAACATTACCATTGCCATCAAGCGGTCTTCATGTACAAGATGATGCTCAGGAGGTCTTTCCCCTCTTTGTGCGCTTTTGTGTGGGTGCCTGCAACCAAGGCCTTATTTTCATGAAATTCCTGCCACGCTGCATGAAATGGGGCAGCTCCAGCCCGTGATCAATAAAGCGAAGGGTTTGTTCCCGGTGCCCAAGGGTGCTGGGAGAAAACACCTCCATGTCCAAGCAGCATGGGTCCCTGCCTGCTGCTGCGGAGAGTTCGCTCCACGCAATTGTCTCACTTAACCTCTTTGTTTAATATTTTTAATGACTTCTTTGGTCTGTGGATATTTGTAACATTAACATAATTATCTATCTTAACATACTGTATTTGCTGCCTGCTGGGGATGAAACACTGAAACTAACACTAGTAGCTCATTAACAATAATGCTACTAGCTCATTAACAATGTTGACCCAATTACATGTTGTGTGTCCCAGAGACAAATAACTGTAATTGCGACTCAAAAGTGATTTCATAAACACTGAGATTCTTTTTGAAATGCAAAGTAGGGAGCATTATTTGAATTTTCAGTATAAATACAGGTTTAAATTAAATAGAGCCAATCATCCCACTAAAACAAAATTTCCGTCCATGCAGACATCCTTAAAAAAAGGCCTTTTGCAATGAATTGATCCACAGTGCATCTTGTTCTGCAGGATCAAAACCATTTTCATTTTTGTGCAAAAAAATTATACCAGTTACAGACAACAAAAGTCAGACATCTGGTAACTGGCAGCCACTCTGGCTATCAGCAGGTAGCAGTTTTCTTTTGAAACCATTTGGATTATGTGGCACACCCAGGACAATAGGAATCTGATGAAGCCTTTGATATAATCTGCTGAGATTTTTTTTTTAAAGCTGCCTGGATGAAACAGCTAAAGAGATTTGCATGAGATGATGCCCGTGAGCTGCATGTGCAATGCTGCGCGTGCAACCTGCCGCCACGTGATATATTGTGAATGGAAGGGAATGGCTTTAAGTGGGGGGAAAAAGACTAATATAACATTAGTGGGGTGTACGGATCAGAGCTTGGGACGACTCGTCACCTTCCTGGAGGCTGGTGTGGGATGTGCTAAGGGGTGCTGGGGCTGGCGGGGAGAGCCCAATTGTTGTGGGATGGAGCTGGCGAGGGTGATTACCTCCCTGGGTGTGTTGATGTCCAGCAGCATGGCCGCTTGCTGCTATTGCTCTAACATTAATGCTTTCTTTGTAATTGATGTTCTGCATTTCAGGTTACTCCCCCTTTGATACAGAGCATAAACTGTACTTTTTTTGGGTTGCTTCTTCCCCCTCGTTGAGTCCCCGGTGGGTTTTCACACTCAGCCATCCCTGCAGGCATTCTCCTGCCTGGAAGTGGGATGGAGCTAAACTTGTGGTGCGGACAAACTTCATTGAAGAAAAACACTCTGAGAAAACCAAAAGGATCTTATTTACTGGACCAAAACCAGAATATTTTTCTTTGTCTATAACGAGGGCTGTTGCAAAGCAGAAGCTTTGTGTTGCAGATGAGCAATTAATGCTCGGGCTCAGTTTGCCCGCAAGCTTTTCTACTGTTGCCATGGTCCAGGCCAATCCATGGCATCAAACCGGTTTCCTTTTTGCAGGATACTCCCCTCCGTAGCTTGTACAGTCCCTGCTGGAACAGGGCATGAGGAATAACTAATAATTGCATCTTCATGCCAAAGCAAGGAGGGGTAGGGAGGGTGGCAGACCCTTTTCTGGAAGGGGCAGGGAGCCCCTGGCTCTTTGGGACATGGGGCTTTTCTCCAACATGGTGCCTTGTCCTCCTGTGGTTGTGCTTCTCCCTTAGCACCGCTATTTACTGACAGAGCGAGATTTACTTTTAAACAGCAACTTCAGTGCCTGTGCCACAATATTTAGTGACGTTATCAAGATGGCTAGGAATGGATTTTTAAGCTTGAAAGGAGATGACAACCTCGTCATGCGATATGCCAGATGATGGGTAAATTGAAACTTCTCATCATTATTTATTGAAAACAGCTACTATAGCCTACCCAGAATTTTCAGCCTGACAGGGTTCATTTATTTCATATTTTAAACGTTAAAAAAACAACAATGGGGGAGGCTGTCATTAAGATATCAGTGAATCAAACCACTGAGTGAGATAATTGTTCACCAAAGAGGAGTTAGCTGAATTTTTAATGCAGTGTCAGTGTGGCTTAGAGGTTAAGGTTGTTGAATTTATGGCATTTTATATGCAATCATATCATTAGGAAATGATGTTGTATCAAAAAGGCTGGTCAAGTATCTTTACTTGCCTCCAGCCCCGCAAATAAGTCCCCGGTCACTTCTGGGTTGTGTGGTGATGCCTGGTACAGCTGTGGGATCTTCCCTCGGTGTTTTGGTTCCCATTGTGCTGAAGAGCTGTTTGGTTTGTTTCTTCATGTCAAAGGCTTCAAGACCAAGGTCACACCCCCCAACCTCCAAATCTTGCACACTGCTTTCTGAGAGAGACTCTTTATGCCTAAAGGAGGGCAACCTAGGGCAGGTTTTAAGGCAAAGCCCAGCTCCAAGTTTGCTAATACTAACCATGGAAGGGGGTTCAAAGGAGGTATTAAGTCCCTTAGGTAGAGTTGTAATATATTTTTTTCTTACCCTGGCCCAAGAGCTGTAGTTGTAGCAGAGGCTCAGAGGAAGACAGAGTAGGAGTTTTCAAACAGTGCTCTGAAAGAAAAGAAGCAAAGGGGTTGGATTTCCCTGGGCAGGGGAGTGCCTCTTTTGCAAGCTCATGGCTTTGCGTGGCAGATAAGGGAGTTCCTCTGTCCTGCTGCAGTTCTTCAGTGGCAATCAAGGGGCTGATTTCCTGGGTAAAATCTCTCCTGAGAAGAGAGAGAAAATGATGTCTTTGATGGTAGGGCTGCTGCTGGCCAGACAAGCCTACGAGCCCCTATTGACACAGCAAAGACTTACGGGGATGGCAGCCACCATGTGCTGCAGCTCCCCAAGTGCCCCAGCTGTCTCAGATCTCCCCCTCAAAGGGGTGCATTTTTTTTTAGCTCAAGGACAGATATTTTTTGCATGTATTTAGATATGTATGTTCTTTGACTATTTCTACCCCCTATGCTAAAGTGAAGTGTCCTCGCAGACAGCTGAAGCAAGTGCTCTCGCTGTCTTGCCATGCTTAGTGCGAGGGTCTTTGGGTTGGACTGGGGAAGATCAACCCCAAGAACCTCCTGCATCCTTTGAAATCATTGTTTTTGTCTTCACTGGTGGCTGCTAACCACCTCAAGAGAGCTTTTGCCCATTCCCCTGACTCTTTTGGGACTGGATTTACATTGCTGCTAGCTGTAATTGCAGCTCCCTCTGCCTACCCAGCCCTGCTCAAAGCTCCTCCCAGGAGAGCTTATTACAGCAGGAGTTCTGGTCCTTTGTGGATCTTGGACTGAGAGATGAAGTACCTGCCCATCCTGGGGAGGGGTTTTTTTTAGGTGTTTGTGGGGGTTTGGGGTTTTTTTTAGTTCTTCCTGGTCTCTGAGGAGACAGGAGACTCTATAGAATATTAGGCTCAGAAGTCCATCATTTGGGAAAATCTTGGGATACCCCTTTTCCCTTCAGACCCCATTGTACAGACATGGGGTGTATGGGGTGATGGGACGCATGCCCTGGAAGGAGGGCTTCTCCTTTATTTGTCCTGGGGCACATCCCTGCTGGTGCTGATGCTTCTGGGCACAGGACCGAAGGAGGAGAGCTGAGCTGAATCCAGCCCCCCCTGCACCCCAGGTGCCACCCTGGGGGTGCACACTAGTCCCTTGGGCCATGAGGAGCCACAGCCTGGGAGAATTCCAAGAAATTGCCCACGGGCTGGGATGAAAGCTGTGCTAGGGACTGGATTAATCACTCAGCAGTGGTGGTGGACATGAACATTGCCTACTACGGCTTTTAATTTGCAGATATGGATGGAGCGGGATGGCTTGTGCATCTGTGAGTGTTGTTTCCCCGTGTGGGGTGAAGGGCTCTGAAGCTGGCCCCTCTGGGAGCAGCGGTGAAGGGAGCCGAGCTCAGCTTCCCATGCCCTGTGGATGTGCCGGGATGAAGAGTGCGGTGCTTGAGCAGCTCCTGTTTTACAGCGAGTACGGGCTGAACAGGTTTTTCCTTCCCCCTAGGAAAGAATTATTATTTTTTCTGACCTAGCAGGGTGGTTCAGTGTGCCAAAATTTTCAAGTCTGTAGCAGTTTGGTAGCACTGGCAACAAGCTGAGTTTCTCAGCGAGGCTGGCAGGGCTGAGCTAACCTAATACAGAGTGATCTGCCCTGGTGCTTGCTGCTCTCGTGATTTGAGAACAGTGAAACTCTAGCCCTGAGCTGGGTTTATCTGGTTTGCAGGCAATATTTCACAATTTGGCTGGTTGCAGTGTTTCTGAAAGAAAAATGTCACTGGAGAGCCTGAAAATGGGGCATTGGGGATGTATTATCAGGGAGAGCGGTTCAGGGTGTTCAGGAAAAAAAGCAAGGGGGAGAGGGTTGGGGTTTTTTGGGGGAATCTGGGACATGGGACTCCTGGCATGGTCGGGCATTTGATGGTGATAGCAAAACTGCAAATTGTATTGGTAGCAAATAGGGTTTGCATGGCACATACCATCCTGCCTGTTTTTTGGCTTAGGCACCAAGTTTTAGGCTCCAAGTGGAAAATGATACATGAACTCAGCTGCAATACCTGTACGAGGAGAGGGATAACCCAAAGGTGGCTGGTAGGATGCCACCCTGGCTGGTCACAGATTTGTTGCTTTGCTCTCCTGCTAGTCAGGAGATAAGGACCTGCCAAAAAGGATGGCTCCTATTTCATATGGTCAAATGCAACCAGATGTGGGCTGGCAAAGGCGTTGTGCCCTCACCCCAGCTGTGTTCTGACAGCAGGGCCTCATCTGCCTGGACTTTCATCCCATCCTCTGGAAAATGGCAAGTTTTGGCTGTGGTGCTTCATCTCCCAGGGGACAACTGAGCCCAGTGCCATGCTCCTTATCTCCAGCCCAGACCACGGCTGCAGACACTGAAAGCCCCTTGAACCCTGAGCAACTCCTCAGGATCTCCCTTTGCATGTTGCACCTGAGATAATATCCCATTTAACATGTGGATCCCAGGGTTTCCCAGCAGATCCGATGGGAGGATTTAGCCTTTAGAAATATTCAGATGAAATATCTACTGCAATGGTCCTGGAAAACTGCAAACACTAGCAAATCAATTATCTATTACAAAGGACAAGTATTTAAAACCATTGCTATTCAGCTAGTTTGCTCCAGTGAGTCTTTCAGCACCCTTGTTAATTCCAAGCTATTATCAGAATAAAGTCTGTGATGCTTTTATCTTCTCCCTTTGTCAATGTTGCTATGTAACCTGTGCTGCCCAAGTCAAATGGAAACCTGATAGGAACAGGGATGGCTTTACTGGTGTAGTCATTTTGGTGTTTAAAGAAAGAAATAGCAGGAGAAAGATGGGCTTTTGAAATAAAAAAAAAAAAACACCAAAACCTAGATTAAAAAAAAACCTCTGGGTGTGAACCTAGCTATAGGAAAAAGTGTTTAACTGTCTGCACTGTGGTGGTAGTATCTTCTGCCTTTTGCATGTGGGACTTAACTGTGGCAAACCTTCCTGGAAAGCAATGGGAACAGAAGCAATGGAGACCAAAAATCAAAGATCAGATTGTTTAAAAAAAAAAAACCAACCCCAACCAACCGTGTCAGCAAAAGGGGGGAATGCTCTGTCCCCCTTGGGTGATTTCTGCCTCTGTCTGGAGAGCTAGCGGCCGGCTGGGGACTGGTGCTCCCCTGCCAGGGTGAGCGAGGAATGAGTGTCAACACCATTAAAAAGGCAGCTATTGATTTACTGATCATTCCCATTGACAGGACATCGCAGCCCATGAGATCTAATCTGTGGCACGTTGAATTGCCTCTGAGCTCGAGGACCTGCTGGACTTCCCCATTTCTCCTTTGCCTTTCCAGCGTGGGCAGCTCTCTTCCTTTGGTGTTATTGCTGGCATGTGTGACAGCGTGTCAGGAAATGAAAACTGCCGATATCCCAATTATTTTTTTCAAAAGCCAGCTTTACAGCTGAACAAATATCACTTCAGGACTGTGGTAAGCAGGTGACCAGCAATGATCTGTGTGAGTTTGGGATACCCTGGGCGGAGATGGAGGGCACTGGCAGTGAGGGGGCTGGCTCCCCAAAAGCTGCATGTGCTGCACATGCAAGCTGACAGCAAAATTAGCTGCCTGTCAATCACTTGGTTTTGATCAGTGCTGATATAACTGAGCCAGCTGGGAACAAAAGAGGGATTTTCAGAGTTCATAGTTATTTCATTAACTTATTACAGTTGTTATAGTCACTTATGACTTCTGAGCAGCCCCTGCTGCTGTGCTCCAGCAGGAGGAGTGTTGTGGTTTAACCCCAGCCAGCAGCTAAGCCCCCCCCAGCCGCTCGCTCACTCCCCCCCAATGGGATGGGGGAGAGAATCGGAAGAGTAAAAGTGAGAAAACTCGTGGGTTGAGATAAAGACAGTTTAACAGGTAAAGCAAAAGCCGCACACACAAGCAAAGCAAAACAAGGGATCCATTCACTCCTTCCCATGGGCAGGCAGGTGTTCAGCCATCCCCAGGAAAGCAGGGCTCCATCACGCCTAACGGTGACTTGGGAAGACAAACACCATCACTCCAAACATCCCCCCCTTCCTCCTCCTTTCCCCAGCTTTATATTCTGAGCATGACGCCATATGGTGTGGGATATCCCTTGGGTCAGCTGGGGTCGGCTGTCCTGGCCGTGTCCCCTCCCAACTTCTTGTGCCCCCCCAGCCTGCTCGCTGGTGGGGTGAGGAGCAGAAAAGGCCTTGACTCTGTGTCAGCACTGCTCAGCAGGAACGAAAACATCCCCGTGTTATCAGCACTGTTTCCAGCACAAATCCAAAGCACAGCCCCATCCTAGCTACTGGGAAGAAAATTAACTCTACCCCAGCCAAAACCAGCACAATGAGGCACTGCTGAAGCAGCAGAAAACCTGGTGAAACAATGTGGTGGGTTTTTTTCCTTAATATGACTTTTCAGTTGTAACAGAGCTCGGTGTGGTGGGATGCTGCTGGGGCAGGATCCTTTCCATGGCTTTGGGAATTGTGAGCCCTGTGCAAAGGGCAGGCTGGTGTGTGTGTGTACCGTGCAGCAAGAGCAATGGTGGTGCTTTTGCTTTGGGAAAATGCATGTATTATGTGTATGCACACATACATTGTCTTTTATTTCTGTATGTTACATGCATATATATTTTAGGTATGCTGTGAAACATCTCTGCTAGTTTCTATTGGCTCCAAGCACCTTCTGCAGACCCTGAAGATCATGATTGCTTTTCCCTCAACCAGTTAATTCTTTTTTTAAGCCTCCCTCTGTCAGAGACCTTCTTGCCACTACAGCATTTAGGCAAGATTTAGCTAATAATTACCTTCTGTTAGGAAAAATGACTTGGCATGAGAAATATTCCTTGGTTTCTGCTGGCAAGCTTCTGAGAAAGGCTGCTTTAATATCCGCCTTAGAAATTGTCACTTACCATACTGCAGGAGTCTGCGTCGGAAAACAGGGAAGGGATTGTGACTGTAGCACCACTGGAAACTAGATTTAGAGTTTTTCTCTGTAGTATACGATAGTTCCAGTTAACAGCCTGAGTTGGATTATATGAACCCGGTCCCTGCGTAGCATTTCTTTCCTAGAGATCTGGAGGCAATTCCCTGATTGGGGTAAATAGGTATAACGGGTATTCCACAGGCTTCCCCAACCCTTCCACAGGCATCCATCGTATCTGGGTCTCCTTAATGATAGTTCTGTGTTATAGACCTGGCCAAAACAAGCTACTCTGACAGCCTGACAATAATAACAAAAATATGGCTTTTCCAGGCTTGTGCAAGGTCCTTTGAAGATTTTTTTGTCTTCATCCCAGTGAAGTCCACAGTTTAATCTGGAAAGCTTGAAATGGTTCAAGCGAAGCAACAGCTCTCCATTCTTCCTGCTGGAGCCAAAGCCAGCCTTTGAGGACAGCCTGTTTAAGGGAATCACAGAATGGCTGAGGTTGGAGGCACCAACCTCGTGGGATTGTCCAGTCCCACCTCTGCTCAAGCAGGATCAGCTACAGCCAGCTGCACAGGACTGTGTCCAGTTGGATTTTGAATATTTCCAAGGATGGAGACTCCACAACCTCTCTGGCTGACCTGCTCCAGTGTTCAACTGTATTGAGAGCATACCCAGTATGTCCTTGCCTCTCTTGTACTGGGGAGCCCAGACCCAGTACTCCAGATGTGCCTCACCAGTGCTGTGCAGGGAGGATGTTCATGTTCAGCCTGGTGTCCACCGGCACCCCAGGTCTTTCTCTGCAGAGCTCACCCCCACCATGTACTGGCGCATGGGGCTGTTCCTCCCCAGGGGCAGGACCTGGCACTTCCCCTTGTTGGAACATCAAGAGGTTCCTCCTGGCCTGTCTCTCCAGCCTGCCCAGGTCCCCCTAAACGGCAGCTCTGGGGCTCCACCATCGCTCTCGCCGCAAGTGCCCCCTGCGCTATTGGCCAAAATAACCAAATCTGTGTCCGCCCTACAGGTCTAATAACCTGAAGTCTTGCTTCTCATCTCAGCTTTTAACCCATTTGCCTATTTCATCATTGCTTGTTGCCACATAAATGGGAAAAAGTCTTATTTACTTTTGCTGTTAATGTTATTTTCACTTACTGTGCAGACTGCTGCTGAGTTTTATTAATAATACTATTTGTCGGAGTGTTTAATGCACGTTTGTAAAATGACTTGGAGATAATTTGCTGTTTCTATTTAATTTTTAATAAGGTAGCTCTCTTCATTACACTGTCTGCTGGAGAGGTTTGGCTTAAAAATATCGAAGCTGTGACCATTGTATTTTAATTCTCTAATCTATCCAGCCGTGCTGACATCTGTGGCGAAGCAGCACTCCTATCTCCTGGGCTTGGCAATTAGTGTTTGTGTGGATGCTGTGGTGGGCAACGAGCTTTGTGGCTCTCCTCTCTGGCTTCCACTGCGTTGCCAGGCCCTTTGGGGTGCTGGCCCTGGGGAGGACCTTACCTTCCAGGCTGTCACAAGTGGACCTCAGAAATATCATCTTTGCCGCAAACATTTCCATGAAGGGTTTGGGTTTGATGAACTTTTATCTGGTGCAATGGCACCTCTGTTTCTGGCCAAAAGTCATAAATCCCAGTTCTCCAAGGGGAGCAAAGTGGAGATGGGATCCTGCAGCCTCCGGATACCCAGGGATGCCATTGCTTTCCCCACCTGCAGCTTATCCATCCCACCAGGCTGTCCTCCTAAAATGTGTTAAACCTCTAAACCTTTCAGCCTGGTCAGGGAGGGGATGCAGCTCTAAGATGTGCTGACAGCGGCAGCTGGAGACCATGCAAAATAGTGATGAAGTGTGCAAAAAATTAGTAGGGAAGTTGTGCCTGGCACCTCTTTCCTGTTCTCCCTTATATTTTATTTTCTGTTATAGATCTATATATTTCTATTCTATTCAGTGAGAGTTTTGAAGGCTTCCTAGAAGGAGGGTTCGGGGGTCTGTGAACAAAGACCTTCCACAGGGAGGAGGAGGACACCTGTAGGACCTGATGGGTGTTCCCAGTGCTGGCACATCATGGAAGGAGACCAGGAGGGGAAGGTGAGAAGCGCTGTGAAGATGCCTGTTTAGAGGGCCATTTGATACCACTTTTATTACAGAAAAACTTCCGCGTGTACAACAGTTAAGCCTAGAGTGTTGACTTAGTTTTTAAATCATGGATGTGACCGCCAAAACCTGTACCTGGAGAGGTCAGGTTTTAAATGCTCCATATTTTCAAAGTCCTTTAAGATGCATCCTTTAAGATACCAGAGGCCCCAGCTTGTTTTATCAAGGCATTTATTGGAGTTGGTCTACTGAGCCCTACTGAGATCCAGCAGGTGTTGGGAATCTCCCCCCCACCTTAAATCTCAGCCTGTTCCCGAACCTCAGACTGTTGCAGTCTCTTTGCATGACACAGTGGTTCTGCCCTTATAACTAAATCTTATACGCTTTAATGATTACGCCTTTTTTAATTTATATGCAAAATTGATTCTCACAATCAATACCCCTGTGGGCTGAGAACCCTGGGCTGCAAGTGGAGCTTGACTCTGGCTGCAGGAATGTTAATTGTTGCTCCTGATGACTGTTTGAGCTTAAGAGGCAAATGGCTGGGGTTTTTTTTGTTTCTTCTAAAAAAACCCAAACAAACCAAACCTGAATTTGCTTCTATATCAAAATCTATAGTAAATAGCAAAGTAATTTTCTTTCAGAGTCCCCAGTAAAGTGGGATTAATCACATTTGGCTTTATCTCAGGTTTGCCTGAGAACACCATTTTCATGGTGTTTAACTTTGAAGCTCCTTCTAAAACTTTAAGTTTGAGTGCAACCTCTTATAACAAGTGTAGAGAGCTCCTGGTTCATGTTCCAGCTTCGAGGGTTACAGGTGCTGCTGTTAAAGATGTCTCTGCATTTTTGCTTTTGGATTGCTGTTAAAGACTGCCCTTTGGTTTTGATGCTGTGCTGAAATAAGAGCGCAAAATGGAAACATAAATAGTCAAAAGCAAAATATCTGTACACATCACTGCCCGATAGCAGGGAGACATCAAATGATCAGAAGCAAGGAGTCAAGCTTGGAGGTCTTTCTGGTTTTAACAGCAAACTCCATAGTGAACTTGGATAAATCATATAATTGCCTTGATCAGCATTCATTCCTTAAATCGGCACAAATTGGTGCATCACTGATGTTTAAATTAGCAATAGCTCCCACCTGAGTGATTGTGGCTGATGCAAACTGTGCCTCCTGTACTGCTAAAGACCTTCATACTGCAGCAGGATTTATCCCAAGCAGGTTGATACATTCTCAACTAATGCTTTTGCAGCAGAAAATGCTGAAGCTCATGCTGTTGCACATAAGCTTTGTTGAATTTTCCAATTACTAAAGCAGTTTGGGAAGAGGAATGTCCTATTCCAAAAGGCATTTCAAAGAAGGTCCACTCATGGGTTCAAAGTGACTCCCCCTTGCTGAGAAGAGTGAGCCTAGTTATTTCAAAAAGATGAAAAATCAGTGCAGAAAATCGGAAGCAAAAATTTTTATGTATTTACTTTATTAATACTTGTAATTTGGGGTTCATGCAAATAATTGAGATCTTTTTAACTCTTCACCCAGCTCAGCGGGATCAATCCTAGACAAGTTTTGGGTCAAACCCCCTTGCCATCCCCTTACCTTTTTGGTGGTTTTTAGCAAAATCATTGCTCCAGTTTTGTTTGGGGTGGGATATTTCTGCAGGGAGGGTGACAGAGCCCTTGGTGGGGTGAGAACAGAGGAGTTGCTGCAGAGGTAGCTTGCCAGGTATGATGCACATGGTTTTCTTTGGAACAGATAAAGTGCCTGGTGTCAGTGTTAGCTGAGGCCGGGAAGAGCCAGCCCACACAGTCAGCTGTGTAACATCATATGGCGTTCATCGTGGGCAGTTGTTGTCAATTTTGACTTGACCCCTTGAAGCCCTTCAGGAGGCTCTTTGGGGCAAACATCTGAGACCGTAAACTGAGGGAGCACAAAAATAGGCACCAGTCCCTGGAGGGTGGAGCTGTCGAAATGTCAAAAGTGTTTTGCAGCATTGAAGAGTCACTGTTACATGACCCTGTGTTTTAAGTAGAAAAGATGAGAAAATCTCTCACAAAGACCAGCTTTTAATTCATCTGCACTGAGCCTCTCCTTGGAGACATCCCACAAAAAGCTTTCTGCTGGTGACCACCTCGATGTACCGCAAACTCGGTTTGCTGGTGGAAACTCTCTTTTTCTGGACTGATTTTTGTACCAGAAAGTGTTATTCTGGATCAGGTATTGGTTTCCTCCAGTTTTTATCCTGGATCAGGTTTAATTTCTTCTCCAGCTAGCACAAAATGCTTCAAGCTAGCCCCAGCTTCCTGCTGTTTGCTGTTCGCCGCTTGCCATGGCACCCGGATCCAATATTAATGATCGCAGAGCAGCAGCCGCGATCCTGGCCTCGGCTTCCCAGGCACAGCTCCACTTTGAAAGCGCAGAAAGAAATGATACCCTTTCATACAGTGCTTTTCTCTCTCTGGAACTGTATTTCAAGGGAAGCTTTAATTTTTTGTTTTCAATGCAATTTAGAAGAAAAAGCATGTCAGGATCTCCCTATCTGCAGTGAAGGGGTTGCTGCAGAGCCCCCAGTTAAGATGCTTGGGGTGAGGATACAGGTTTGCTGGTTTACCTGGAGCTGATTATTAATTGCCTAGTAGATTGCAAGTACAACATAAATAATAGATGGGTAAGGATAAATAGAATATCCCTTTCTTTCCTTGCTGCATCTGCATTGTGCAGTTTGAATAAGGAAACTGGACTTTTCAGCGACCATCACAGCAAAGTAAGGAAGCTGTTTCCCCACCAAGCTCTGGAAATTGGCCCTTCTTTGCTTGGTCTCTCTATGGGCATCCGTATTTTTTTTCTGTCACTGATCCCAGACTTCACTGCTGCCTGGCAGCTTGCGGAGCCTCATGCTGTCATTGCACGTTCATGGGGTGACCGTCTCTGCTGGGGGGAGCTCCCTGGGAACCGGCTGCGCTTTGCAGAGGTGGGACCAGGATGGGAAAGATGAGAGGTTTTCTTCCAGCAGCAGTCACAGTATCTTAGCACTTGTGCTAAGGGCGCTGCTTAAATATCTGCATGGAAGTCGGGATTCTGAACGCATCCTGCTCAGGGATCCTGGTGTTCACAACCTGGAATTCTGCTTTGTACAAAATCCCGCTCTAAAGGTGGTGTTGGTTTTTCCTCCTCTAGCTATAATCCTTGATCTATTTATTGATTGTTAGCAAGATAATAGCTTTTGCTTGGGCTGTGCTCAGAAATGGGGCTGGGGAGTGTGGGTGCAGTGCAGTGACTGCAGCAACAATGGCACTAATAAAAATATTCTGTTTCTGATGAAGGCAGGTCGCTGCTGGGGTGCAAGAGGTGTTGGGGCCTCTGGGGTGGCATAGACTGGTGCGTGGCCCCAGCTGATGGCAGGGGCGTGGAGCAGCCCTGCTGTGGGCATCACTGCTGTTCTGGCAGAGGGGTTTGGGGCTGAACTCTTGTTTCTCATCTGTCGATGTAAATCACAGAGTAGTTTGGGTTGGAAGGGACCTCTAAAGGCCATCTAGTCCAACCTTCCTGCCATACACAGGGACATCTTCAACTAGAGCAGGTTGCTCAGAGCCCTGTCCAACCTGACCTGGAATGTTTCCAGGGATGGGGCATCCACCACCTCTCTGGGCAACCTGGGCCAGTGTTTCATCACCCTCATAGAAAAAATTTCTTCTTTATCTCTAGTCTGAATCTACCCTCTTTTGGCTTAGAACCATTACCTCTTGTCTTATCAGTCATCCTTGGGGTCCTTGTATCCCTCTCTCTAAGCTGTTGCTGGTCTTGATGTTATTAACTTAGTCTGCTGTTCACTGAGAGCTCAGCAATGTAATGTGACGGCTTCAGGGTGCTAGTAAAAAGCTGGTAACTCTACTGTAATATATCATGTTATAGAGTTTGCAGGAGGGATCTCAGCTCCTCTTTGGGAGCTCAGCAGCAGAAAATTCCTGGGTTCCTTTTAGCATTTATTACCTTGGTTTTCATTATTGCTAGGTTAAAGACACAGCTTTAGTGGTAAGCGTTTGATAGGATGCCAATGAGCGTGCAACTGTCCTCACGTCGGTGTGAGGCTGCCAGCCCCTGCTTGCTGGCACAGACTGGGACCAGCAATGCTCTGGGGTCACTTCAACCCCTCTGGCAGAATGGGCTTGGTCCCTATAGCTGTGTGGGAAGCCCTCTCCAGCTGGGATTAAAGTTCCTTGCAGACGGATGGCAGTAACTGCACAGGTTTGCTCAGATGAGGTCTCTCTCACCCAGGCCATGGGTAAGGGTGTAGTTTCCTTCCTCTCTTTATGGGAGACATCTCGGCTGCTTCGCTGTGAGCCTGTTTGCCTTTGCTCAGTGTTGAGCTGTGTTGGTGACTTGTGAAGAGCACAAATCAGCCCATATCCCACCAGCTGAAACTGGGGGGACTGGATGGGGCTGATGGCAGCTTTAAATAGGACTTAAATGTGTTCTTTCAGCTCTGTCAAAACCCCTTCAAGTTCTTCTCTTTGACCCTTTACACGTAGTGGCATCTTGCCCAGGAGCCCATGGGCCGTGGGAGGGCTGGGAGTGTAGTATTGGTATGTTACAGGGAAATAGGGAAAGGACAGTCCTGTCCTGGAGAGCTGGTGTGAGAGTATGAGGGACGGAGGGTCCACGGTCTGGCAGAGGGTGACATTTTGGGTTATCGGGGCAGCGGGGAGGGGTGCGCAGGAGACAGGACCTGGTGCTCCCACCTAACTGGCCAAGGAGGTGGTGGACCCCCAAATGCTGGGGAAGGAGGGTGCGTACCCATGAGCGTATGCTGCATGGCGGGGCTGTGCATGCTTCTGTGCATATGTGCACACATGGATACAGGTCCTATACTGTACACTACATGTGCACACTCCATACGAAGCCAATGCGATCCAGCCCCAGGATGGCACAGGGCAGAAGGCACTGCCTTGAGCATGTGATGTCCCCCTGGTCCTTAACGGTGACCTGGTGTCCAGTCTGTAATTTCAGTAATTTCCTAATTTGTACTTTAAACACCTAATGAGGAAGTGAGTGGAAAGAGGAGGGGGAAGGTGAGTTTGATGGTTAAATTACTAGGTGCAGGAATGTTATTCTGCAATACATACTAGAAAATACTTATATTCAAAACCAGCTTAACGTGGAAGGCCAACATCTTTTTATGGTGAAGGCGCAGAGGGAGGCTGCTCCCCCATACTGCTGCCTGCTCCCCCATACTGCTGCCTGCTCCCCCATACTGCTGCCTGCTCCCCCATACTGCTGCCTGCTCCCCCATACTGCTGCCTGCTCCCCCATACTGCTGCCTCAGCGAGGCCAGGGGCACGATGGCCCCTGGCAGGTCGGCACCGCTGGAGGTCCCTTCCCCTTCCTCTCTCACCATGAGTTGGACCCTTCTCTTCGCTGTTCCCCCAAAAAGAGCTCTCTGTCTTCTCTCAAGGTCCTAAAGCCCCTGCCTACAGCTGTGCCATGTACATCTATACATACCTAGATAAATATAGGTGTGTGCATATACTTATATAAATATATACTTTAACTTGCAGCAGTGAGCCCTGTCTAGCCAGGGAAGAACTGTAAAGATTTTATATTTGGCATGAAAACCTCACTAGGCGAATAGTAATTGGGAAGAGGGTTTGAAATCCTTTGCTCTGCTTATTTAGTGTTTGCAGTTTAGACGGCATTAGGAATATTGCATTCTGGTCCGTTCTGCCTGGGTGAAATGCAGAAACCTGTCCTGGAAATAAAGGTCTGTCAAAATGACCGTGGCTTTGGGATCGCTTACCTGCCTCTGAGCCAGCGGCTTGTGATATGCTGGAGGGAGATAATCTGTCCTTTCTTGAGAAGACGACCCCAACAGACGTGACAGCCCCCAGGAGGGCACCTGCTGTGAATGAGGGGCTGCAGGGGTCAAATACCAAAGTCATGGTGCATGTCACCAGTTTGGGGACGTTAAAGATGAAGTGCTCCAGCCAGGATGCATGCTGGCTGAGCCACAGCAGGTTTACAGTGAGATTGCAACTGAAATGAGAGAGAACAACATAATACTGCTAATAATACATAATATCTAATAAATAATCCTCATAATACTAATTTGGACTTACTGAGGGTTTTCCAGCCATCTCAAGATCCTTGCAAGACTCACCAGAAGCAGTGAAGCACTGTGCTGGAGTCGGTAAATGCGGTGTCTTTTTCTGTGCAGTGGGTTAGATCCCAGCATAAATAGGAGAATTTGGGGCCAGCATGGAGCAAGGTGCCAACAGCTGCTTTTATCAGCACTATTAGATGTCCTGAGTTAGGGAAAATGAGTATTGGGGGTTCATGGAGCTGAGTGCTCTCTGGTTGAGGGCTCGCCCCCATCCCCGGCTCCACATGTGAACACAACACTGTGACTTTTATTGCTATTTTTTAAAGAAATCTGTATCTTCCATCGTAGAAACATTTCAGGCTGGCTACGATCCCTGCACCCATGCAGCACTCCGAACGCTTGGGGTGACCTCATGAAATAAATAGAAGTTGCACCCTAAAAAGAAGAGCCCTGGATGGGAAAAGCTGGATGCAATTAAATGGGAAAGCAGCCCCATTGCTCTCAGTGGTTGAAAAGCAAAGCCCTGTTTGTTTGCTTGCTGATAGCCCCTGTGCAGTTTGCTGTGGCTCCAGGCTTGGAGGGAGCTATATAACGGCTTGTCCCTGCCATATGTCATGCTGATGGTCTGTCGGTCACTCCCAAACAAGTTTTACATGCAATTTTGTTTCCCTTCAGGGTAACGCCTAGGTGCTTGGGTATATAATTGCTTCGAGGAAGGGACTGCCACACTAAATAACTGACTCGGTACTTAGAGAAGTTAGCTTTCGCTAACTTTTAGGACTTCTTTTATGCTTGCTGTTTTTCCTTTTTCACAGCTTCCCGTATCTGTTGAGGGTGCCCAGGAAAGCAAACTGCTTGGAAATGAGATGTCCATATGTCTTCGTTGCTCTTGGCGCAGCTGCAGGAGGGATACGTTTGTACTGGTGGTTTTCTGAGCTGTGCTGTGATCCAGCTCTGCCATAGTTTTATTCCAGTCTATTACCGAAACCCTAGTGAGGCAGTGTGACGGTCATGGTCTTCCCAGCCTGGTCTCCAAGGTGCGACGGCATCGCTCATAGATGGTGATTTCTCCTTCGCTGCCTTGGTGGATAAAGTGCCACGATAAGGGACGTTGGTTTGGAGGGCAATGCAGAAAGGAACTGGGAAAATACATTCCTGGTCATTAGGAATAATGTAGCAGGTCAGCTGCATTCAGTGGACAAAAGCCGCAGTGTGGAGGTACTTGCAGGGTGTGAACCGAAGCCATAAACTATCCTACATGTACGTCCCATGGGGAACAGCCTGCAAAAGCTGTAAGCTGCCCTTCAGGGGAAGGTGGATGTTAGAGGTCAAGTTTTGATACTGAACTGCATGTGGCAGACCTGATAGGTGATTTGTAAATATATAACTTTTTGCTCCGTTGCTGACGGAGCAAAGAATTGAGGTTCATTCGAGGCAAAGAATTCTGGTTCGCTTTCAAGCCTTTAATTTAAACCTGCCTCAGTTTCCCCAATAGGAAGCTGGGCAGACCTTGCTTGGGGATAATGCAATTACCTCTAAAGTCTCCAGATACGCGCATTTTTGACTCCTTTAGAGTCTTTCTAATCTGGCAAGCTACTTACTGACGTATCCTGTACTGCTGTTTAAAAACGTCTTGCTTCCCCTTTCCCTCTTGGCAGCTCTTTCACCCTGTGCAGCCTCCCAGTAAAGTTTGCAAGTGCTTCTAATTGACCGAGAGCAGTTTGTGCTGCGCTCAGATCCCTGCGCACAGACAACCACCTGGTGAGGTTTTACTCCTGCTGCAATACGTTGCAGCAGGAATGGCTTTTTCCTTTAAAAAAATCTGTTTTGTTGAAATGATAATTAATATGTTGTAAATTCTGGATTGGACCGAGCCATGTTGATGGGGTTTCTGTCCTAAGCGGCTTTATCCTTGCTGAAAATGAGCATTTGTGCCTTTACATAAATGCAGAGAAGAGCCCAAAGCATCGCCTGCTCCTGGGGTCTCCCCCTGCCCGGAGCCCTGGGGACATCCCGGCTTGCGGGGTCCCACAAAGGTCACCTCCTTTCCTCACTCCAGGCTTTCTAAGAAAGGGAATATCCTGGTCCCCCACTGACAGCGAAAGCTGCCTTGTAATGGTGAGAAATGGGATGATTATGAGGAATTCCTGTTCCTTGTAATGGGAAATGCATGAGGATGTGCTGTCAGCTCCTCCCTGAAGACTAAAAGGAAAAGCAGATCTAAACCCATCAAAAAAAGCCACAGAAACCATGATGTAAAAGCAACTCCCCCAAACCATTAAACGCCCCCACATTTTAGATAAGAAATAAAAACAAGAGCACTTAAAATTCCCCGTGCTGGGTGGGAGACGCTGCTCTAACACCCAACAACACGTTTCAAAACATCATCCCCTGCTTCAAATCCCAACACTTGGATCGGTTTCTTCCCAAGGCTTTCGCTGCCTCTGCTCCTGGCTGAGGTAAATATGTATTCTGATTCCTGATGGGATTTATGTCTCTTTATTTATTGATTCCGAGTGTTAACTTGTAACACAAAACTTTTGCTCGGTTTTGCAGAACAGGCGGATTTGGTTTGATCAACGTGCTGGTGATGCCTTGTAAAAATATAGGGCTAGAGTACATAATTCTGACAGTTTGTTGGAAAATTGCTTTTTTCTTTTTTTTTTCCCCCCAGCAGAAATGAATTCGGACCAATCAGAGCTTTGGATTAGTGAAGCTTGACCTGCTGAATTGAATCAGACATTTATACAGCATCAGATGTTCACTGCATTGACCTTTTTAATGAGAAATAGGTCTATTAGATCTGTTTTACTCTCGGTAAAATATTTTATGAATCTGAGTGGTGCTTTCCATCATTTTAGGTACATATCAAGTTATAGAGGGTAGGTTACGATGCGACCAAGTAAAATTAGCTTTTTGATGGCTTGTCCAGGTGGAACGTGTCTAATTTGTTAACTTGCTGACCCCTTTTCTCCCTGTGCCAAAAGTCTCAAGAAAAGCAGATGCCAATTGAACAGCCTCTACGAGGGGAAGGAAAAGGCGAAGGTGTCCGGCAGAAGCTGCTCTGGCAAATCTCCGGCAGCCTGCGCCCCGCCAAAAATAAAATTAAAAAGGCAAAGCCTTTTGCAGAGTTTTGGGGTTGGTTTTTTTTGAGAGGGGAAGCCCTTTCTGCTGGAGGTGCCTGACCCCGGAGCAGTGGCTGTGCTGTATCGGATGTTCCCTTCCTTCGTTCTCCCACTCTCCCCCTCCTCATTTGATCTGAATGTTTTAGCCAGCTCAAATTAAGTAATGGCTTTGAATAATTTTTAACCAGGGTGCAAATTAATTCACATGTGTTGTCTTTGGGGTTTGAAGCCCTGAACGCAGATGTTGGGCTATTTTAGAGGAATCCATGGGGATTCACCAATTTCCTCCACAGCCTTTATGGAGAAAGGAGGGTGAAAACAGATGCTGACCTGCTCAACATGCTTTGTGCTCTGCTCCTTGGCCTCTGCACATCCTCGAGGTCTGCTATCTGCGTTGTGTTGCTGCATCATCCATCAGACACTTTGCCTAAAATTAAAGGTGCTTCAAATCTGACTCAACTGTCTAAATACAGGTATTTTGTCTTATTTTAGGTACACCGTGATATCCTCCTTAGCTGCCAGTTCCCACCCCAGGGAGGTACCCTCTAAATCCCACGTTGTGTCTGCCAACCCCCGTCGGTGTCTCGGATGATGGCAGGTCACCTGAGATGCCAGCAGATACTCACCACAAAGCTGCAACTCCCATCCATCCATGAGTATCTATGAAATCAGGGACTTACGGAAAACATCTGTTTATAAAAAGCTCCATTTACCCAGACTTGCTCTTGACATTGATCACTTGGTGTCTTTGGGAAAGGCAGTTGATGCTACTAAATTAATTTTTATCTTTGTTTTTACACGGTGCTCGAGTAAAACCTCTCACAAGTGGCATGTTCATGGTGTGCTTCAGTGAGACCTTGTCTTCGCCAAGACCAGTTTCCTCTTTGTTCCCTCAAACCAGTTAATAGCTGTTTATTTTATAAAAACAGTCAGGTATAGACTTTTCCTATAATTTGACAGACATCCCTGGATGGGGACACGGTCCCTAGATCTTTTGTGACAAATAGAAGAAATTACCATTTTATAGAAAGTGAATAGTCAATATTTCATTTCATAGTTGCCATGTACAATTTCCCCCATTATCTGGAGAAGATTAAACGAGAGAACTCAATTCATTATTACATTTTAAAATATGCATTGGATTTCTCCGGATTGTTATTTTAGGCTGGTTCTTCCAATGCTGTTCCTTGGCAAGAATGTGGTCAGGGGTTTTTTTCTTAGTTTATTTTGTGTGTGAAAGATTAAAGACTCATTTAAGCTGTTATCATTGAAAACATGTGTTCTTGCTGATTCACATTGGGGTTCCTGTTAAAGTGTCATCTGCTGAAATGCTGTCTCTGCTTTCGGCACGTCGGGTGTCAAATATCTGTTATTGCTTTCCAGGTGCAGCGGCTGACGTGTTGGGATTTGAAAGATCTCAGGCATGTTTTCCAAGGGGATGGGAGGATTTCCCTGTGCTTGAAGGAAGCAAAAAAGAAGCAAAACCAAAAAAGCTCGAAGGAAGCAAAAGCTGGTTGTAAAGTCTGAGTTTCTCCCTGGAGGAAAATTGCAGCTTTTGACCAATTCTGTTCAGAAATGTCCCCATCTGCGACGCTGCGCCTCCTCTGAGACCTTGTTGACTTTATGGCAACTTTGTCATCCCAGGAGAGGTGTCTTGGGCCACCCAGCTGGGAAGGCGAGGTGAGGGAGCCCGGCTGTGCCAATTGCTTCTCCGGCAGGGCACCGGCAGACCTCCGACCATCCGCATCTCCATGCCTGCACACCTGCTTCCAGCCTGCCCATCTCCAGGAGTTGGTAGCCTAAAAAAAAAAGTGTTTTTAAAAAAAAAAAAGGAATTTAGAGGGATTGAAATGAAAACCCAGGAACTAAAACTCTGTACTCTCTTGCAATGATATGACGAAGTAAGAAGAATTAGAAATGTCCTGTACCTTGCAATTCTGGCTCTTGCAAACATCAGCTTGGAGGTGGATCTGCATGATCTACGTGTCAACTCTTCTGTTACCTCTCGGTATGAAGGAGAGGAGCATCTGCAGATGGTGAGTGTTGGGTCTGCTCTGTTCTCATGTCCTGTGCGCCATCCCTGTCCCTTGCCACCAGCTTTGCTCCAGCTCCCCTGAACCCCCCAAGAAATGCAGGAGGTGAATGTGGTCTGTGCAGGCTCAGTTCAGGTCACGCAGGGGCGGTGGGAGCTGCAAACAAGCTCCAGCCCCTCCTGCTCGGCTGTGACTGGCATGCAGAGAGGAACAAACTCAGCCAGACGAACCCATGCACAGCAATATGAATCTCATACCCTGTGAGCAGCGCGACAAACAATTTATCCACGTCTGATCTGCTAATACATATTTATTCTGTTAACAAGTAATTCATTCCTGAACAGAAAGCTCGGGAGTTGATTTATATCGCAGTCAAATCAAGACTGAAAAAGCTGCTAAATTCACCTATATAAATCATGACAATTTTGGTTTTGCTGTGGGTGTAGAGAAAATGGGAGCTGAGCAAACATGGCACTTTGTGACTGTAAGTAATTAATAACAGTTAATGAACAGCATGAGCAACACTTTATTATTAAGATTATTAATAATACCAATAATTATTTCAGTACTATGACAGTAATAATTCATAATAATAATGATGAACGATAGGCACCTTGGAGTGCCCCGGTCACCCCGAGGACGCAGGTAAGTCGCTTGGTTGAATGGGTGAGGCAAAGGGTCCACGTTCCCCTTTGGAAGATGCTTTTATTCCTAATTTGTGGTGGGTGCCAGAATAAATGTGTATGTAGGTAGAGACTCCCCATCAGCATTGCCCCCAGAGAAGAAAAATCAGTGTAAATCATTCCCAGGTTTAGTTGTATTTACCTAAAAAGCACACTGCGGGGAACACGCTTAACTTGAAATATTCTGTGGACTGAAAACCTCAGCATTCGCTATATTTTTATACCTGCGTTTTTTTCTTTCTTATTAAATTAATTCCTCTTTAGAAGGTTATGTTTCTCCTGTAACTTTTGTATATCTTCTGCCTCTGTACAAGGTAAAACTACTTTAGCTCTGATTTCTATCATTTTAACAAACAGCAACTAAAATGGATGTAGATTTCCTGGGAGGGCGAAGCATCGGGAGCAGGAATTGCACTAAAGGTTTAAATTCCCTTGATTACGTTTCCCTGAGAGGTTTAAGTGAGTGTGTCTGCATTCAGATTCAAGTTAATCTACAGTTTTTCATAGGCATCATGTTTTAAAGCTCTAAATCCATGAAAGGCTCTTTTGAGCCTTCTGCCTTGCCGTGGCTGCCCAGTGACGGTGCTGAATTTAATGTGTTGATGATATATTCAACGTGGCGCGCTGCAAATAGTCGCTAAATATTCAGCAGAGCCTCGGCTGCCTCCTTGCGCTAAGGCCCAAGACAAGCTCAGATGGTGACATTTTTCTCCCTAATCCCTTTACTCCTCTTCTTATGCAAGAGATTTTCGAATGATGTTAAAAGTCACCAAAGGCCCTTCAAGCTTGCAAAACTATTTAAAAGTTGGGGTTTTTTTCCAAAGAAGGTACAGCGCGCGGTGCCACCACCCTCCAGAGAAGAGCCTGGTTTTGGTGACATCTCTTCCAGCATCCTTCCAGAGGGACCTGAAGGTTGCAAGCGTGCCGTTGACCACACATCAGGGCGAAGCCCAGGTGATGCTTGACTGAGGATCGGGACTTCTTCTCCAGAAAACTGTGCGAGATTATGGCGTGATTAATAAAATACAGCCACTTCAGGCAAACTTGTAAACTAGGCTGAAGCTAAGGAAGCTGATTGCTTCTGCGTCTTGCAGGCTGGTTAGCGCCAGCCTGCATGTGAACCGCTGCTTTGGGGAAATGGCATCACATGGAAGAGGAAAGGAGGATGACCTGGTAATGTTGTATCTGGGGTTTATTTCAGATTCTTGCACTGAAGGGAGGTGATTAGTGTTTTTGATGAGATATCTCGATTTTTCTAGGATGGAAGTGGCCTCTGCACCCCAGTTCCCATGTGCAAGGTGAGGCAGCAGTACTGGTTTACCTGCCAAAACCGGCATGAGAATAAAACATTAAAAACTTAGCTCTCGGAGATGGGGACCAGAGAGATTTCTGTGGGATTGAAAGCCGCAGCAGAGTCCATGGATACAGCAGTTATGGCCAGCACAGGTTCCCTATCCCAGCCAAAAATTAGTTTTTAATTTGTGAGACTTGAGTTGCCTATAATGGGAGATGCTACATCTGTGCAAGGCTGTTATCTCAGGGGGGTTTTGAGATGGGGAATGGGTTTGAAGAGGAAAAATGTTACAAGTGCAACAGTTAGTAGAACAATCTTTCCATTCCTGCAAATGTTCAAGTTTTGAATGTTTTCCTGAGGTAAGTACAGAAAGAAGTTGAGTTTTGTGTGAACTGGCAATTTAAACCAAAGATGACATCATCTGTGTTATTCGGGCTGTTTCTCTTCAGTCAGTTTGAAAAACATTTTTAAAACAATATAATCAACTTAAATTGAAAACCGGTATCTCATTTTAAGGATATTATAAAAAGAATTGTTCACCATTTCAAAGCTTTTTCAGCAAGTTCCTGGTAAAAAAACGGCTCTTTGCAATGGCTAATTTAGGTTTTGAGGAACAAGAGTCCTTGGACCAGATGAATTTTGCTGAAAAAAGGCCATCCAGCTTTATCCCCCACGACATGGCACAAGAACCCACCTCGTCTCATGTCTCCTGGCAGCCGGTGAGCTGGGTCAGGGAGAAGGGCTCAGCTTCGCACCCAGCCTGGTACTCAGGGATTGCTCCGTAGTCCTCCAGTACAAACAAAAGTCAAACATTGTGCAAAATGTTTTATTCTATCCTGCGTAAACATCAGTTTATTATGCATACAAAGAGATCACTGCATATATGAGAAGATCTTTTATTTCTTTTTTTAGGTTCATCCCAATCAAGTCTCAGTTTTTTTATTGTTTGTACATGGAGAAGGTTTATTGACCATATTTCTCCATGTTTCTTAATTGTGAGCACAGATGAATGTACCGAGCATAATGTTTCAGCTGCCTTATATGAGTTCATAACATTTTGCAATAACCCTTGCAATATTGTTTAGATGAACGCTTGAAGGACATCTGTTGGTGCCGGAAACAATGATGCAGGTTTTTGCTTTTGTTTTTTTAATTGCTATTTTGTCAGAGGAATAGGCATGCTTCTGTCACTCGAAATGAAAATCCTGCTAAGCGCCAACAAAATCTGCTCCACGTTACCCCCGTTCCTCCTTTCCCTCTCTAATTGGCAGAGTTGCAAGAATGACTGAAGGTAAAGTCTGCTAACACATAGTTTGGAAATTGAGATCAATATCTTGCTAAGCCATATGCACGTCTCTCCAGGGGGTTTATTTAGCCAGTTAGTATTTGTGTTGATAATAGCACTGTGAGTTCTGTTTGATGTCAGGTTTGAAAAGGTACGTGAATAAGCGATGGCGTGAGCACCAAGCTGGCGTTTGTGGGAGAAACGTGGTTCATATGCTACAAATCTGGCAGTTGTCTACGAACGAGATGCTGTGTGAAGGGCAACTAACACACAGGACTCAATCAGGTGGTCCACATTTAAATCCCATTTCTGTCCCCAAGGTTAAAAAAAAAAAAATCAGCTAAAATTTTTGCAGGATCTGGTCCTTTGCAGCAACCAAGTGCTCACACTTGTTGAGTGCCCCCTTTCTGGTAGACCTGTGGGAGGTGAAGGCCACCGTATCAGCTGGTGATGGAAATGTGTGGAGCTCCAGCAGGAGCTGCCCCAGCTCGGCAAACCCTCCTTGCCCTGGGGCGGTCGTGGACGCCCACCCTCCCTGGGGCAGAGGCCAAAGGGGATCACTACCACAAGCCCGGAGTGCTGCATCTGGCCACCTACGCTTGGATTTCATATCCACTGTCATCATTTATCATCCACGTGCTTTCAGGGCCTGATTCTTGTTTTCTCATGTAAAACATGAACATTTTCCTTTGGAAATAGATATGTTCATTTTCTCAGCTCCCTCCCCCCATCCTTCCCTCCCTTCCTCTCTCTCTACTACAAAGTAATAACATTGGGATAAATAGTTGTACCTGTAACACTGCATGGCTTTTGCTGTATTTTTTCCTTCATTTGCAAAGCATGACTATACAGTTTCAGCCGGAGTGTTTTATATGTGATGGGGACAAACACCCTGAAGCAAAAACAAGTGAGCAAGTGATGTCTCCATGGAGCAACCTAACACCAACTACCTCCCAAGGTGGCAGCAAGCACCTCCTTATTTAAATAGGGAGGAAAAAACCCCCTATGGATGCCTACATCTCAGCCTGACCTACTCACACACTTATAATTTAGGAGAATCTTCCCACTTCTGCATTCCCTGGTGATGAGGTGAGGGCCAGGCAGGAGGCTGGGGGGTGCCACCACTCCCTGGGGAAGGATGGCTGAGGTGGCAGAGCAGGCCGACACCCCAAAAAACTCGGGATTTCAGGCCCTGTCTGTTTCTGTTTCTCCTATGTGACCTCAGGCAAATCACTCAATATCCTAGTGCCTCATTTTCTCATCAGTAAAATGAAGATAATAATTCCTTCTTACCTGACTTGGATATGAAGATGGATATGCTGAAGACTGTGAGGTAATTAGCTGTTGTGGCATTGGGTCATCTAGTAATTCAAATGAATCTTACAGGAGAGATTAAACATCATAACATCTGCTTCCTCTGCTCTGAACCAAGTAGGAAAACACTTGATTTTTTGCAGTGACAAGTTCTGTCCAGGGTGACCTTGGTGTTAATTCTTTCTGGCTGAATTTTGACTCTTAATGGCTTGGAAAAATAGGAAAGAAACCTTAACATGTTTTTCCATGTTGTTAATTGGACAAATCGATTTGAGGTAATGCGGGTGCTCTTAACGGCTTGCTCTGTGTTTTGGTTCATTTTAATTCAAGTAGCTACTGGTGCAGGAGCTTGTCCTACCCTCACAGCACAGCTGTAACAGCTGGAAGTGATGTCTACATCTTGCTTTGTGTGTTTGTGTGCCCATAACAGCCTAAAAAAGTCATGTCTTCGCCTTGGACCCCTTTGCACTTGGACAATGCACGGGATGGGGGTCACCGCTGCAGGCTGTGCAGGCTGCCACAGTGCAGGAACAAGCTGCTTCTGGCCCACCCCGATTTTCTTTTGCAAAGCAGGTACCAGGGATCATCAAACATGAAATCCAGCTGGGCCGTTCGGAAACTCTTCTGAGATGCCAAATCATTTTTGATCTTTGCTCCTGTTGTATCATCCAGCAATATTAAAACTGAGGTACCATCCCCTCCTGTGGACTTAGAAGCAACTTCACTGCAATGCAGTCACAAGGACTTGTGAGGTGTGTGGTACAATATTGTTGGTGGAAAACAAAATATTTAGCGTAATTTTTGATGAGTACTGGCACTGTTACTGCAGTGGTAAATTTTTTTTACCTTTAGAGACCGCAGGTCTGCTCGCCAGGTGCTATTCAGAATATTACTTTGAAAGTACCTTGTGGCTTTTCCCTAGCAAGCCATTTAGGAATTAGAAAACCCTGAATCATCTTTTTATTAAGTTTATATACTGGCCCAGCATGCATTCAGACCGAATGTTGAAAAATTTGCCAGCCAACGAAATCAAATCAATTAAGCCCACAAGATTTATGATGCAGGTCTTTGGAAGTTTTGGGGGCTGGAGTCACTGGCCTTTTGCCAAGGACACAGAAGGAAAATGCATTTTTCACCTTGGCTATTTCAATGTGCAGGTGGAAAGGCGCATCACCGGAGCACGTGATGGGAAGTCAGCTGGGAAATTCTGCACAGAGGCGTTGTGCTGTGGGAGGATTCATCCCCTGGTCGTGCCTTGAGGGCTGCATCTTTTGGGACAGATTTTCAGAGGACCAATTGTGTGTATAATATATATATATTATTTGATCGAAATGACAAAGGAGGTGAAGGTACTTTGGGTAAAATCACATGTACTGCCCTTGGCATCTCTGTGATAATATGTCAGAAAAATTGGGGCAATGATGTCTGCCTTCAAATAGGCACAGGGTTACGGGCAGCATTATGCATGGGCATGCTGGGAAGTGTCCTCGGTAATTCCCAAACCTCTGTCTCCTCCGTTCACCTTCCCCGCAGCAATGCCGCCCTCGAGCATCCCCACCACCTCCGCCTGCACGAGAGGTTAGCTTTCCTAGCAGTGATCCAGATGTTTGTTAGAATATTATCTGGTATCAAATGTGTATGGAAAGTAACCTGAAAATAGCAAAACTAGAAGGGGTAATTAATAATTTAATTATACACAGCTACTGGTAAGTCCACGCACAGTTCAACTTCTCTTTCGATTAGTCACCAAAAATGGTCAAACTTGAATGGTACCGGGAGGACATGAAGTTACTTCGTAAAAGAGACTTGTACACCTATTAAATGATTAGTTTTAATGGAAAATAGCCAGCTGAAACACTATATAAAAGCAGTGAACAGGGCAAGATACACACCTTATTACCTCTGAGCATATCTACATCTCTGTTAAGCTGACTTGGGCTGACCTCAGCAGGCGGGTCAGCAGAGGGCTGGCTGTGTGGGGAGGGGGGAATTGCCCTTTCCCCCCCCGAACGGTAACTTTTGAGTGGGATTTTACATGACAGCCTTCCTTTTCTACCTCTCTAATATTTCTATTGCCATCATTTTCTTTTCCTACACACAAATCACCTCTGGTTGAAAACCAGGTTTCCTTATTCTCATTGATCTGCTACATGAATCTAAAATTACCTAAAGCTGTTCCTGTCATTCCTTCACATCCTGATGTGGTTTGACTGCTCTCCCAAGTGACACTTCTCAGATCTGTACTTGCTGTGCTTTCATTCCTTTAAAAAAAACGCATCTTAAAATAGTTCTTGTTTCCCTTTGCAGTTTATCGATTACAATCTGGCAATTTCCAGTCCCAATCTTGACAAAACTTTTGTGATATAAGGCTGATTATTAAGAAAAATAGCTTCCTCTCCAGCTGCTACACCTCCTCGTGTAGGTCATGGGCAATGCTTGTGTTTCTTGCCAGCAAGAAATAATGAGACCTACAGAGTCAGGATAAAGGGAGGCTTTTAGTGAGTAAATATGGGTTTGTGGGAATGAAAAGATAAAGATAACACAGGTGCTACATCTTGTGGGATGTTGCTAAAGCTCCTGATGGGTTCGATACTCCGGATGTGCTTCCTTATTCTTGCCTTTGTGTGTGCTGCATGGCGCTGGCTCCGCCGAGCCCTCACCCCTTTCAATGATCGCTCTATCAAAGCGCTGTTAAAGGAAGGGTTTCACATCTCTGCTGTGTTGTAAATGGATTGCGAGACAAATTCCATCTGCGCAAAGGAGGTAGAGTTTCATCTGAAAAATATGTAGGCAATGCTCCTGCGGAAAGCGGTGCCTGAGTGATGCACGGGGAGAAGCAAGCTGCACCGGCAATGCGAAGGCAGAAAGGAATGGGGTGAAGATGCAGCAAAGGAGAGAAGAGGAATCAGCAGTTAAAGAGCAGCTAATTTCTCTCATGAATGAGTGTGTGCAGGGAGGGAATTAAACTCATAAACCGGGGAGTGCAAAAGTGTCTCCAGACAAATAAAGCCGATGGCCATGTGGAAATGCAGAGCTCGTGGCATTTGTGGGGCTTATGGGTGCTTGGCTCTGCACTTGGCCTGTAGTAGGACAAGAGGTTTAGATTGGATATTAGGAAAAATTTCTTCACTGAAAGGGTTGTCAAGCGCTGGAACAGGCTGCCCAGGGAAATGGTGGACTCACCATTCCTGGAGGTGTTTAAAAGATGTGTAGACGTGGCACTTAGGGACGTGGTGTAGTGGTGGACTTGGCAGTGCTGGGTTAATGGTTGGACTCGATCTTAAGGGTCTTTTCCAACCTAAATGATTCTTTGATTCTAAGAGCTGGAAATGGTCTCTAGGCTGAGGGTGGATGTCTTCAGGAGCTTAAGAGGTTGTTAAGAACTTGTTATGACATTTGAGGAAAGCAGGGGCCCTTGCTCTCATTAGCAGTAAGGCCATTTTGCCCAGCAAGCAAGCTGAAGGACATCAAAGTACACTGACGTGGATGCTTAAGGATGCTTAAAAGCCTCTTCACTGTTTCAGCATGGTGGAGTGCAGCCTGAGCTGCAGAGACAATAAAACCTTGTGGCCCAGATCTGCAGCTGGCACCGATCACTTGACGCTGTCGAACTCATGTGCACCCATGAGCACCCGAACTTACACTGTCATCTTAAATCATCCCAGATCAAAAGGTACAAGGGGATGCAGGAGTAATGGGGACCACAGTAACTGCATGAAGAACAGTGTTTAATGTTAAGTAATTTCCTAATGTGAATCAAATTGCAATGAAGAAAAGAATAGTAACAGGTATCTTATGGGGAATGGAGACAAATAAAAAGGTAATAAGCAACAATCAAAGCCTTGGTGGGCTGTGGGAGATGGCACAGACGTTATACCGGATGGTATCAAGAGTGGTGACGGTGGAGCAGCCCCAGACACAGCCGGGGATGGTGTGATGCACGGGATGGGATGGAGAAGGGGCTCTGGCGTTCGGCACTGCGGCATCTTTGGCTTAAAATCCGTGGGATGCTGGGGATAAAATCCCTGCTCACTTGCCTGCTGAGGACAGCCCTGGTGCTCAGCAGGACTCAGGCTCTATTTAACTTCATACATGGCAGTGGCAGAGGATGAAATGCTGCAAAGAAAGCAGTGAAACCGCTGCGTGCCTGCAAGCGTGTCAATAGGGGAATTGCTCTGTTCAGCATATTACTGGGCTCTACAAACTGTAGTTTTTTGGGATAGTTTTATAACCCAGCATGAGCCTGCCCCAGGTTGTCCAGGGGAAATGACAACATTTTGGGGGTACACAAGAGGCAAAGCATCCGTGTGGCATTTAAGACATAGGCAGTTGTGAGCGAGGAAATTGATATTGCTGAAAGCCTGTGTGAATTGTGTCTTTGCTATTTATGGAAGAAGAGTAAGGTCACTGCCCCGGGTTTCAGGATTCAATTTGCTTGCGGAGAGGAAGGTGCTAGGAAGAAAAAGTGAAAAACCTGCTTGCAGCAGAGCAAAACAGCCAGTAAAAGCCTTAAAAGTTGGCATTGTTCTTTGAGCTGTGATAAATAATGTCCCTCAGACTGTGAAGAAGGGATTGAGAAAATCAGGAAGGCCTTCAGCGTGGATTTTAATAGCATGGTTGGGGGTACTGGGGAGGGGCTGGGTATAGCAAGGCACTGTGTCTTTAGCTTTTGTCCAAGTCTGTGGACTTAGAGGTGTTGGGGACCTCCCTTTGCACAGCTGAGCTCTGGAGATTACACCCGTTGCTTCACATAATAAACAATTTGGGAGTTGGGACTTTGAAGCAGCATAAATCAGTCCCGAACCAAGCCCACGCCGGCTCTGCCAACACAACACTGAAGGTTTCGAAGCCAAGCACCCCAACATCACAGTGTGACACTGTGAAGGTGCCCCTGGGGACAGAATTATTATTTTCTCCTTGGGCTTTTCTCCAAAACTCATCCTAGTCAAGCTCTTCTCCAACATTAATTACCTGCAAGGTGCCGTGATGGAGCAGGAGGTGCTTTGCCTCCTTCCACAGAGAGGGACTTTGGAAGATGCTGCTGCCGGGAGGACCCGCCTAACCCTAACCATGCCTAAAGCAGGGCTATCATGGCACTGGCTGGGGCAGGAAGCCTGTTAGGGAGCCAGAAACCATTGTGTGATTAAATATCACATTAAAACCTTACAGAAAAGGTAGACAAACTGTTATTGTACAGACCATTCTTCCTGAATTTCCCAGTCTCCCAGCAAGTCCAAGTTTTCAGATATCCTGCCCTGTGCCACCAGGTCAACCTTGTTCATCGAGGAGACCTTCAGACCCTGCAGGTGAGGGTCTCTCAGATGGCACAGGCAGAGGGTCACCCTTGCTGGGGGCTGGTGCTGCAGCAGGACACACACGTGGGCAGCAAGCACCATGCAGGAGATGAAACCCAGATATTATATACATACATATAGATACACACACACACACCCCCCCCATGCCCACAGTTGCTCTCCGCAAACTCCAATTTTATTTCTGTGTTTCCTAATCTGTTTGCCTAGAAGAAAGGGTCACTCCTGGAGGAGCTGGGGTGGTTCCCTGTCTCTATGCCATGGCAGGCACATGTGTGCTGGCGGCTCTGCTCGCACATGCGTGGGTTCGATGCTCAGAGAGGTTCCTCCAGCCCCATGCTGTTTGCTGGCAGAAGCCCATCTGACACGGCAGTTGGGGTGATGGAGGGGGGAGAGAGGGAGTGGGGGCTAGCAGGGAGTCCCATGGCCAGCACCAGAGCCCATGGCCCTACTGGGAAGGCATCTGCTGCTCCACTCTAGCCATGGTCTTGGTGGCTGTTCAATTTTTTTCTTCAAGCATTTGTTGCTAACACAGAGCGTAATTCACTTTATGCACAAAGGGGACAGGTTTTGTAGCTCTGGCTGTTTTGTTTGGGTTTTTTTCCCATGCTTTTGGTTGCTGTTTTGACAGAGAGTGGGGTTTTTTTTTTTGTTCCTCTCATTCTCCCCTGCTTTGTCCTCTGCTGAGGTTGTTTGCAGAGTCTCCCTGGGCTTGTGGTACCCTGGACAAGAAGCTCTCGGTCCTGCTGGCTCCGATGCACCCTGGTCTGGAGGTTTTAACTCAAGATGGAGTGAAGCTGTTGGACAAGCGGGTATCTCTGATACAAATGTTAAGTGGGGACCATGCTTTCTACTGAAGTGTACATCATCTTGCTGTGCTGTAAGAAATATCTTTTACATCAGACTTGCACTTGCTGGCTGTAGATTATTATTCATCTTGGTCTAAGAGGCTGCTCCTCAGACCGCTGCGTTATTTACCACTCTAGGCTCCTGCGCAATAATCAGTGCTTGTTTTTGAGTTATACAGGGATATGGAGTGGGTCTGGCTCTCACTCGTGCTTCAGGTGGAGAGGAAGAAGAGAGCTTGGAGCACATCTGTACGTGTGGGAGAAACCAAACAGGAGGGAATGATTAATTCAAGTATCTTTTTCCTTCTGATAGTCTCAAATGAATCTTTGTTTTGGGAGCAATTGAGAGATAGCTCTGTTTGGGAAATTAATAGCACTTGCTCTAAAGGACCCTTTGTCAAAGAAACGCCAAAAAAATTTATGGTCTTGAGCCAGGCCATGCAAGTATTGAATGAGAAGTGTCAATATATGGTCTTCTGTTTACAGCTTTAGTGAAAGAGGCTTTTCAGACAGAGTATGATTTGTACCAACTGCTACCCACAATTGATCTCAAAAGGACCAATTTAATGCAGGATCTGTTTATTTTATGAGTGTGCTAACAGACCTTTGAAAGGGTCAGCGGTTGAAGCCAAACAGATTTTCAATATCTATATTATTGAAGAAAAGGCGCGCTCTCAGTTGTGCTCTCCAAAAATGGTGGAAGGCAAATACTAGACACTTATATCCCTGTATTACTCTGTTCCAGAACACATTAGAGCTACAGGGCTTTTACACAATTGCAGTGAATCTCTTTCCATCCAATTTCAAGGGTCTGAAAATTCAGGCTTATGCAAATTGCAGTAAATAACTTCACATACTTTGCTGTAATAGGACAATTGCAATCTTTGGCAACTGATAGTCAAATACAAGATTTATTTTTGTTGAACAATGGCAAATGTAATGTAAAAATTGCTCAAGAGACCAATAAATAAATATTCCTCCTTTGCTGGGAGTGAAGGAAAAATTAACGTCCAAGCAGAGAAAGCAATTTCTCAGTGGAGGAGCTGAGTTTCCCGATAAATGCACTCAAACTTGCATACCAAGTTTAGAAAAATGAAGCTACTGGTTGTGCAGAGCTTCAAAAGCCCCGATTGCCCCTGCACCCCGGTAGGAGAGGAGGAAGAGTAGCCCTATACCCACCCCAGAGCTGCTTGGGATTGAGCCCCTTGCGTGACCCTTCATAAAATCCGAGTTGTCATGCACGCCTGGGTGCAAGGACGAAGTCTCCTGCGTCACTCCCGTGTGCTACCCCATCATGGCAGCATGGACACCATCTGGCCTGGGAAAAACACTGAAGTACATTTTTTTAGACACGTTTCCTGGATGTATCCACCAAAGTTAAGGCACCCACAGTAACCCGTGCAGCCCATGTTTGGGACATGAAAGGAAGGATTTGTGTGGCCAGATGTGGGTGTGAGGCAGAGGCCCTCTCTCTGCCACCCCAGTCCTGCCAGCGCAGGGCTGCATCTTCCAATTCCCACATATAAGCAGTAAGTCAGCACTGGGCAGGTCTCCACATCCCAGCGCCTGCGATGGTGACCGCGTGCTGTCCCCTCTTCCCTTGTGCCCGCTGCCTGCTCGGGGAAATATCCAGCCAGCCCTCTGCAAACGCAGTGAAGGCAGCATGCAGTGCTCAGTCCTGACTGATCGATACTCTTCCCAAAAGGCTCTTCATCTTCCCCTCACCGCTGCCTGACGAAGGGTGCCAGTATTTTTTTTTTACCAGGCTGCTGGTGCCTACATGCACGCCGTGCATATTAACTGCAGTGCTTGGCACGTACCTGCCTTTGGTCTGCGGGCACCTCCCCCTCCTTTGATTAATGCAGAGTAAATATTTAGATAGTGCGATAAGAGTCTTATTCAATGTAATTAGTGTTTTCTTATGTGTCTGTTAGATGAAATATTAAAGCCTTCATTGTCCTTCTTATTTACTTATATTAAATTGTTGTAAATGACTAATGATCTTCCTTCACATGCACATCTAATCTGTGAGCAGCTATTCTGGGAGAGGTATAGGAAACATTTCTTTTGAAATAGTTTGAAGTGGCTAGTTCAGGATCACGTTAACATATGTTGTGCTCATTTTGGTACTACGGATGAGTTTTGTGGTGAAGGAGAACGTGATGCTTACATATTATGGGCCAGTAATTTCCAGGCTTAACCTAATTTTCAATAAGCGTCAGTAGGAATTTTGGCTATCCTACCAATGCAAGATCTGGTTATTTTGTGCTTGAGCTTGTAGGAAGCGCAAAATTTTGTGTGCAGAGACCCGTTTCCATCTAGTCTGCAGCTCTTGTGCCTTGAAGCCCTGCCAGGCTTCACCACGGCCCACCAATGAGTTAGGACATGTTCCCATTCCCCACCTGCCTGTGGCTCCTGGGCTGATGCTTCTGCATCTCTAAGGTGCAGGAGCCTCTTTGATGCAAGGAGCTTGGGGTCAGCGGGGTGTGGGAAATATGCAGAGTTCCCCTGGGGAGAAAGTTGCTCGAAGCATGAAAAAGTCCATTGTTTTATAAAAATTTGAGGGGTTACTACTATAGTGATGCCAAGCAAGGCATTGAGCAAAGCCCTGGTAATACTCTCGCCCATTGTGTCAGTGCATGTTCTCTGTAACGTTGGCTCATGGAAGGTCTCATCACTGTGACCACTAGAAAAATAATGTGGGTTACCACCGAGCTTTCAGCAACGTTGATTTACAAACATGTTTAATACAGTACTGTTACCATCTTTGTGTACCATAAAAACGTCTGTAAGAGTTGCTTCCTGAGCAGTTCAACTTATTCATTTTAAATGACTCAACCGTAGCAATGTATTCAGGTATTAATACAAAATAGTTATTCACCAAGGATGTTTGAGCAGCCAATAACCAACTTTCCCTGAACAACGTGGAAGGTGTAAACGGCTTTAGCAGCTTAAGATATTTCGATGCTGTTACAAGTCTACATTTGCACAGGAAAAAAATCTTGCTGGTAAAATTACTTAGCCTCTTTGGTGCTAGTTTCTACATTCTGCTCTCTGCTAACAACGTAATGGAGATGAGCGAAGCTATAAGGTTTCTTACATCTTTCTGTAATTTTTCTTTTTTCTTTTCACGACCAGGTTTTGGAGCGGAATTGCACCTTTTTTCTCCAAGTCTTCCATTTGCTGATTATGCAGCAGAAAGCTTTTTCTGGTAAATGCCATGCTCCTTTGCGCTAATGGGGAACTGAGTCTTGTCTGAAGATGGTCAGATGAACGTCTGAGGAAAAGATGTTGGAGAGACTGTTCAGAGAGTCTCACGATCCACTAATTTCAGGTGTTGCGTGCTGTCACCTCGGTGAGATGAACAAGACCCATTGGAGAGATCTCATCGTTATCTTTCCCTACTTGTTCCACCCTTACGCTCTTCTCACTGCTGAAGAGGCCTGTGGCAGAAATGTCTGAATGCTGGAGCTGCCAGGGATGCGCGAGGCTGACGGCAAAGCAGAAAGCGGTTGTCCTCTTGGGGAACTGAAACCATTTGGGTTTAACCAGGTAACGCATAACAACCAGGGACTACAAACAAACCAAATAACTGGGTTGTTTAATTACAACATTTTAAACCTGAAGCATTTCGGTTTTACTTGAGTCTTTTTGTTTTCAAAAATGCTTCCAATTCTCACCCGTTTATATTAAATAAGGTTAAAAAAAGGATAATCCCCTTATAAAAAGACCTACACCTCTTGTTTTCTTTTGAAGGAACATTTTGTTCAACGACAAAAAAGAAAAGGGAAGGTTTTAAAGGATTTTCTGTTGCTATTTTGGAGAGAGCAGCAGTATTCTCATTTCAGGTTAATCCCAAACTATATCTACTCTGAAATATCTTTTTTGCCTTGGCAGAGCTATAACAGTGATTATTCAGACAGCTTTATTTGCTGTATGAATTCCAAAAATCTTTTAATTTCATTTATATCTTAATGGATTTAGATGTGTTTCACCTAGGGAATGAAGAAGAGAAGAGAGAACAGGTGTGTGCAAGCAAGAAAAATTTGGGAAGTCTACAAAAAGGCTGTGGGGTAGAAGGAAGCGTTCAAATGTGGGAGACGGGATAAAGCGAGCTGTAATTCTGTCGCACGTAATAAGAATAAAAGGAATAAGGAGGAAAGCGCCAGAATGTAAAGGAATCAGTATTGGTAGAAGCAGAGCAAATGAGACGTTGAGTTTGATGTGGATGGCTGGAAGAAACCCACAAAGGATGTGAGGAGGGCAGGACAAGGCTGGAGCAGCCAGTAAGGGCATGATGCTGTGCGAAGGCAGCGGTGCAGGCAGGGGAGGCAGCACGAGCCCTGGTGAGGAGAGGTGTAAAGGAAGGGCAGGGCCGGGCAGAGGATGCCTTTTCCTGGTGTTGCTCAAGAGCGGAACAGAAGTTTGCGGCGTGAAAAAATGGCAGATGCCCCAGATGATTTGGGTCTTGTATCCTTGCGGCTGTCGCTATTTCTTCTTGGTATTCAAGGCCACGCGGCCAGAGAAAAGACGGTGCGTTAAGGTTTGTAGCCGCGACTTGTGAGTACAGGGTATGGGGGATTACTTTTAGCAGGATGCTCAGCTCCTTTCAAGATGCCTTTTCTCACGTCAGTCCATGAATTGATTTTCTTCTGCGGGGAAATTCAGTCCTGGGGCAAGGCACAAGGACTGCTTTCCTCCCCTGTGAGACAGATGCCGGCTGGTCCCAAGTCATTTATTCCTTGTCCTCTGCCTGGTCTCTGCTGGCCGCGTGGGCTGTGCTGCCAAGGGAGCAGAAGCTGTGAGCCAGGAGCATCTTGATCTCTCCCAGCCGATTATCCTGTGACAGAAAGGGAGTAATCTATGAAGATGGCTCTATAAACACATTTTCGCCAAAGTGATGTTATTACCGTGGTTTTGCCAAAAGCAATTATTTTATTGAATAAGTTCATTGTGCTGCCAGGGGTCTGGCTATACTTTATGTGGCTTAAATGAAGTTCTTTGCTAAAGGAGACTTTCAGAGAGCTTTAATTTTATCCAGCCTCTGACTCATTAGCAGCAGTATCTCTCCTTGCTATTTTATGTCCTAGATAGAAGATGCGAATAAGGATGGCCAGCTCCTGTGGCTGGCAGTGCTCAGCACACAGGAGTGGAAAGGTAGCCCTCACATCTCTGATAATGGTGAAAGAACCTTTTTTAGGGGATATTTTCTGTTTACCAGATTTGGAGCGGATCCTGTGAGTCATCTGTAGGTGGTTCACCTAAACAGGCACGGCTGGAGGAAATGATTCACCGTGGCACCGGATGGCTGATGTCGGCTGGGTCTGATAAGTGGAGTGAAACACCGGAGCATCTCTGACAATAACCACCATCTCTGGGGTTATCTCGTAGGCAATGCGTTTTCATTTTTTCCATGATTCACGCACAGTGGGATAGCCGAGGAGCTGGGCGTGAAGTGTGCCAAGGAGGTTTTCTTTGTCGTTGTGGTAGGTCTTCTTGAGGCTCGTTTTGAGGCATATGCCGGAGTCTTATGAAACATGGCTTTTTTTCTTATTCCCGTCCTCCTCAGGTCAGAAATGTTTCTGCCATGCAATGGTAGTGATGCACACAGCAACTGGGGCTGCTCTCCCTGCTGTGGACTGCGTGGCTCCTGCTGAAAATAGCTGGTCAAGGGCAGAGCGGGGCGATACAGTGCCCATGATCCTGCCCACTTCATCCCCGTGTTACCCACCCCAAGGTTAAGTGGAGAACAGCTGTATCCCAGTGCAGCCGTATCCCAAGCTCGTCCATCCACGGTGCCTCCCCACATGTTTGTTAGTTCCAACTCGTTAGCACTGAACTGATACTCAAAGGAGTCTTGTGAGTGCTGTTATCGGCTTCAAGGTGACTTGCTCGAAGCTGTAGCTCTTATCGCTGTCTCCGTTGGACGGTGGATGTGACCCAACTGTTTTATCAAGTCTCATGATGGGGGGAAGAGCAGTCTTGCCTGTGCTGCTTGCAGTAGACATGAAAGTCCTTTATCTGATAATGTGATATTGTGGAATATTAGGAAATAAATTTATCTTCAACTAGCGTTGTTCAAAGCCTTGGGAAGACAGGCAGAGATGAAGTTTTCTATCTCTTGTTTGGCACAGACCCCCAGGTAAACTAGAAGGATTATATGGTGTGTAAATGCATGCCATCTGGTGTGGAGGGATTAGGACCACGTTCAGTTTGTGGGCCAGTGTCCCTCGGGTCTTTTTATTATGGGCTGATGGTAGCAGTTTAAATGTGGAGATAAATGATGTCCAAAGGATTTGTAGGCAGGCTGCTGTTCATTTGAGCAGGTTTGGATGCCTTAGTACATTAAATCCAAATACCTGGCCAAAGAAATGCAGATTCCTCTATAAGCCCCCCTTTGTTTTTTGCTGCTTTGGAGATACAGTGACACTTCAGATAAGCCCTGGGCAATGCTTGTCCTTTCTAACCAAAGAAACAGCATTTGGTCTGGCTTTCCCTAGTCTCGCTTTTTTTTCCAGTTCAGCTTTTTATATGACACGTCGGTTGAAAGCTCAATCTGCTGAATTCTTTCAAAGACTTTGCCCATCTTCTGCTACGTTGTGCCACAAAAACACAGTGGGGCTTCCCTTTGCGGTTACAGAAGTTGATCTAACTTCTCTCATGGTGCCTGTAGCTTTGCTTTATATATAGTTAGGTTAAGAAAAATCACTGTCACAGAGGAGCCCTCTGGCAGCGCTTTCTTCAGCCTGATACCTACTTATTACAGGTGATCCTGGGATACTGAAACCCAATTTTCCGTGTAGATAATAAATTGACAGCTCTGTGCAAATAACCTGGTAGTGACTTTGTGCAGCCTGACCGAGGCTGGGTTGCGTACGTCCTCTCTCCTACAGTGTTTATTGGCTCCTGCACGTTCGCATTAGAGAAAGTCTTCCTTTGGAAAAGGACTTTAATCCAAAACTTGGACTTAGAGCCGGATTCAGATTCTGGCACATATCTGTCATTTCAGTTAATTAAGTGGTTACATGGAGAGCAGTTCAGAGAACTGCTGTGCTCCCTGTATGATTAATGGAACTAAGTGGTTTGAATCATTTTACGGGACCACATTGATAGGGCAGCGAGGTGCCTATTTCATGCTCGTAAATCAGACATCTAAAATGATGTGACTACCCTCATCAGAGCTTTATGCAATAAGAGGATGACTTCTGCCTTCTGAAATTCAACACTGCAAATAAAATGCACTTTTGAACCTGCTGCAGCAGAAGATACTGGGACACGTGAGCTAGAACTGGGTAGGTCTTCAGGGCCGGATAAATAAGTCAAATTACTGGTGCTGCAAACTGGTTACTTTCTTGGCTACGTGGCTGCTGTTAGGAGCCTCTCCCTGAGCCTTCTCAGCTTTGATGGCAAGAAAGCTCTTCCTTATTTTGACACTACATGAGCCCCTTTTCTAATTTATATCCACAGGCTCCTGCACCAGCATTTTTTTTACCTGACCCAGCTCCTCTCATCCCTGGTGCTTAGACAGGATGCCAAACCCTTTCAGCTTTTGCCATTGCTAGGTTCCACAAGTGACGCTTTTAGAGTTTCCTTTTGCATGATAAAGTAGGCTTTTGCCTCCTTTTGTAAGCCTGGGAAGCCTTCTCTGCACCTGCACAGGTTTGAATTAATCTCTCAAAGTCGAGGGGGACCTGAATTGTGTGTGCTATTCCAGAGGAGGTCTCCCTCATGCCTTGTTCAGTGAAAGGCATTAACGCTTCCCTGTCTCTGGGGGAAGTAGGTGGTGAATCCCAGAATTGCACTGGCCCGTTTGAAGGCCTCAGTGAATTAATTTGGACTGTAATATTGCAAAGGAAAACAAAGCAACAGTGAAATGAATCGAGCTGGCGCAGCAAATGGGACCTTATTTACAAACTGTGCTCATTTTTCTGCATTTACTGGGTTCATTTTCTGATCTCTACTTCAAGTGCAGTGGTTGAGGACTGCCAGTTGCCACCTCAAAAGCTGTTGCAGCTTTGAGGGGCTCCGACTGCACTCTGCTAGCGTGCGTGCATGGTGCCGGCAATGGTGCCGGTGACCGGCTGCAGACTGTAGGAGCATGGCCAACTATGGACACTGTGGAGGGTGAGGAGGGGAGCAGTCAGAGCTGGGAACATAGACCTGCTCCAGAGACCTGAAATAGCTGAGAAATGAATGTATTGCTGCCCTCTGGCATGGGTGCAGCGAAGCCAGCAGCCCCTGGCTCAGCCCTGCCTGCACTGGAAGAAACCAGGCAGCATCGCAGAGACTGCGATGGGCATTGCTGACAGCGTCCCATGGACGGGAACAGAGGGTTTTCACCAGGTACTTATGAATTATAACAGCAGCAAAAGCGACCCCTCCTCCCTGCCGTGGGGGTGAATGTGCACACCATTTCTGCAGGCAGACCATGACGTTCCTGCGCCAGGCAGCTGGGCTTGTTGACAGGTTATAATCAATTCTATCAAACCTTTTAAGTAACTTAATTCCCCAAAGCAGTGCAACTTCAGTTCATAATCAATTCTTCTAATCCAATAATTGGAGGGAAAATTATTAGAAAGTGACAGCAAGGGATGTAGCTGGGAAAAAAGATTCTGCCTCTTACACTGCCCTCTCCAGAGGGGATAAGGCTCAGCAGCTATCCTCGCTCACAGCACAAATGTTGTTGCACAGCGATCAGGAAAGTGCTGGCAGAAATGATTCCGCTCCTGAGAACGCCTCGTTTCATTGCAAACAGTAAAAATGCATTGACTTGACATAAAAATGGTATTGCAGATGGGAGGGGTGGGCTGTGATGCCCCAGACTTCCCCTGCCACTGGGAACGGGTCGAGGGCAGGTTCCCAGCAGGCAACAGAGAGCAGCAGTTCTGCCTCGCAGGGGTATCTGTCAGCACGTACCCATCAACGGCTGAGAAATGCTCAAATACTTTTGTTCTGAGGCCCACATAGATCATGCTGATACACCAAACACAGCTTTTAAATCAAGCTCCATTTAATTGGAGGAGCCTCAGAGCTGCAAGGCTGGTTCATAGACTTACATTTCCCCAGAAATCAGGAGTTTTCATATTTCGGGCTGTGGACCTTGTCATTAAGGGTGATGGGTGAAGACCAGAGTTTGGTAGTGGATAGTCCAAAAATTAGTTTTGTTCACAATAATTTAATCTTAATTTTACTGCAGCTATTCTCTCTGGCTCCTGTTCATGAAACCTGTATCACTAGGAAATGTTTCTATAAATTTAGTGAACGTTCCCTGCCCCCACCCCCCCAGTTTTGGGCAAATATGGAACCACTTGACATTTTTTGCACTTCACAGAAAATCACTGAAATTTGAAACATGAAGAAAAAGACAGCCTTTCAAGCACAAAGAAAATCCTCCTCGCATCCATCTTTTTCCATCAGTTTTAATTTCAGATACAACCTGCTGTGACCGAGTCAGAGTTTTAACATCAGAAAGAAATATTCTGTCTGAAATGGCTGAGACTGTGCAAAATGAGATCTTTTGTGCGGCTGGCATAAAATCCCTCGCCCTGGCTGCTGTTTGCTCAGACCTAGGGTCAGATCAGCTTGTTATTTGGAGGAGCCCAAGGTCCGCATCTGTTCCCGTGCTTTTACTGTGTGTAGCTGCTGCATCCCAGGTGTAGGGAGGCCAGAAATCCCTCACCTGAACTTCCACTGTGCTCACTTATTAACCTGTTGCTCATGTAATCTGCGGATATGTCTCAAATCTGTTAGATAAATATGGATGTTGGGCAGTTTACTCCATACTACACTTTCCAACTTGCGTTAATGGGACTTGCGCATCCAACAAAATCCTCGGTCTGTGAAGGTTCCCACCGTCTAAGTTTGTTCCTGCATCCTGTACGTCCTTTTTTTTAATAGAGAGAAGTGCTGACGTGCTGCAGTTTTGGAGGTTGTTTTTTGATGACAGAAGTAAATATAACTTTAGCACGTTGGAGCGTTGACTTCAACTTGCTCTGTCAAGGACTGGCTTGGTTCATAGTCACCCATTTTGTCTTTTGCACTGAATTATAACTTGAGGTCGCACAAGGGCCTGAAACCACAGGCATCCTGCAGTCCTTATGAGATGTACAGCTTACAATTGGACCCGTGTTGAGGATGGAAACACTTAGCTGCAGCTGTGGTACAGCCTCTGGATGTGGGCAAAGCAACCTCTTGGGCTGGCAGCCCTGCACCCCAAGTGCCCTTCTGCAGCTCCATCCCTTTGAAAACTGAGCTGTGCACCCTTGCACGCCTCTCCCGATATCCACTTCTGCTGTCTGATGGGAGCCAGTTTCTAGGGTAAGTGGGAACCAAGCCGTTGAGCGCTTTAAAGGTCATAAAAACACCTGCAACCAGCCTGGGACACTAATCGTGGCATCCCCAGAGGGTTGGGTTGCTGCTGCTTGCTGGACTGCCAGGCTCATGATGGCTGCTGCAGCACAGCTGAGCCCTCAGGTGCAGCTCGGGCATGGGAGTAAGCATCTCATGACCTCACTCAGACAACAGATTTGCTCCCCATCCCCATGAGGAGCACACTATTAATGAAAACCTTCTAAGCAAGATCTTCGGTGGTGGTTGACGGGTGTCGTTAACCACAACTGCATGTTTTTCCTGGACCCCAAATGCCGCTTGACATCACAAAACAAGACCGCTTGCGCTTTTACTTCTCGCTTGACCCAGGGACAGCCAGCGTGCAGAATTGATGTCAAATCATTCATTACTGAAAGAAAACATCTATTAGTATCAGCCATGCTGCATTCATTATTGTTTCTAAAATTAGTGTAAATGATCAATCAAGGTTATACATAATGAGCAACAGCAATACCTGAATTATGAAGCGTGTGGAAATAATAAAGGTGACAAGCAGAAATAGCTTTCCTCTGGGAGAAAATATTAGGCTCACAGTGATAATTTACTACCTTCCTTTGTTTGAATACAGATTTGAATTTTACACCGAAATCCTATTAAGAGGAAATGAAGCTTCTATTTTTGCTTGGCATTTCCAAAATAAAGGTGCTAACTTTCTTTATAAGGTCCTGTTCCGGTCATATAACATGATTGGGCTCAGGAAAACTAGTGTGAATGTGCTGGGTTTTACCCAGTAATGAAAAATGTGTCTATGTAGCTATGCATGAAAATGATTTCAAATAAATATGTAGATGATGAAGTGATGCGGGAAAAAAGGAAGTTCTTCTCTGGAGTATCTACTGTTGGAAAATTCAAAGGTTTAGACTGAGACTTTGAGTTTTCTTTGCTCTTTCCATTTTATTACTGGGGAGAGGGGGTATTTGCTGTTTGGACAAAACAAAGCTCATTTTGACATCTTCTGCTTGGGAACCTGTATGGAGATGATTACAGAGGCAAGAAGGAGTCACCTTTGCTGTGTTTCCATTACTTTTGATTTCCAGGGGATAGGGGAAGCATGGAGGACCTAGAGGAGGTGGTGAGGATGGTCAGGAGTTAGGGAGTATGACTGCAAGGAGGGGCTTGAGGGCTGTTTTAGCGTGGTGAAGAGGGAGCTAAGGGTGATCCCACAGCAGCCCACCAGCACTTGAAGAGCAGTTGCGAAACTGATGGAGACAAACTCTTCTTGGTAGTGTCAGATATAAAACAATGGCCACAAATTGTGCCTTAGGAACTTCAGCTCAGATACTGGAAAATGCTTCTTGATGAGGAGGGTGACACAGACCTGAAGAGGGTGGCGCCTCTGTCCTTGGAGGTTTTCCAGGACTCAGCTAGGCAAAGCTGAAACTGATGGCCTTGTTGCTGCCAAGAGCCCTGTGTGGAGCAGGAGCTGGGACCAGAGACCTCCAGAGGTCCCAATGTTTCTGTAATCCTTGGATTTGGGTGCTGCTGTGACGTGCTGGGATCCAGCAGCCTCTACCTCGGGGAAGTGTAGCTAAGAAGAAACGGTGATCATTCTTGGCTCGTGGCAGGGAAAGACAATGACTTAGGGATGTCAGAGCCCAGCAATAAAAATAAAAAAGGCATTCAGAACAAGACGCAGAATTCGAGCATCGTTCAAATTCATAAGCAAATTCAAGTATAACCATTTCCCATTTTTCTGTTTTGGAAGTTGTGATGATACATCCTGGAGACAGGATTCTGGAGCGTACTGTTCCCCGCGGGATCTCAGTCCTACGGCATCACAGGTGCTGCAGATGCAGCCCTGCTGGGGATGCTCATACCTGGCGATGAAGAAAACACACAGTGAGTGCTGGAACTGCGCGTGGCCTCTGACGCCGCAGGTTGTGCCGTCTCTGCGTGGAAACCTCCCTGGCATAGACAGCAGCAAACCACTGCTGTTTGTTTGCAGCTCCTCACTGTAATTCTGCTCCAGGATGCCTTGGGAGCTCTGCCCTGCACTCCCTCTCTAGCTGATCTCGTATGCAGCTGGGGAAGCTGTGTATGTGTTTGACGGCTCTTGTCTGAGTTTTGAGGGGGAAAAAGCAAAATGAAGTTCCATGTCTCCTGCCATATGACCTGCCTCTCCGCCTCCCACCTTGCTTCCCGCTGGCAGAGGGAAGAGGCAAAGGGTGGAGGGAAGAGGGGATTTTTCATGTCTGTATTCATGTATGTGATGTTTTTTCGCAAGAGGCTGAAGCGCAGGTTCTTCAGGGCTTTCTTCCTGGCTTTCTGCGTGGTGCTGTGCACACGCTAATGCCCAGGCACCTGCTTCCTTGGCCCCAGTGAGCGCTACCTGGATGCGGCCGCTGGGTTCCCACAGCATCCTGCGTGGGTACCACCCATCGCGCCTTCTGAAGCATCTGTTTTTTACACATTCAAAGGCTCACTGAGTGAAACTACTTCCCTACATTAACACCATAGCCTGTTCTCAGCATTCGGTTTAATTGTAAGCCCTTCAATTAAAAAAAACCCAAACCCCAAAACTAAAACAACAACCACAACCGTTGAATTATAACAGCTACGCTTTAATCAGAGCGATGAGTTCCCATCTAATTGCATCCCTTCACAAGAAATATTCACAGACCAGAACGAAATACCAGAAAAAATACTTTTAAATCCCTGGCACGGACTTGAAGTTGTTTCATTTCATTTGATGAGAATAACGGGTTTGTTTGCTTATAATAAAATTTATGATAGCCTTAAATATTCTCATTATATCCTTACCTTTAAGTGCAGCACAGGTTTTGTAAATGTCATTGTTACTCAGCAATCTTGACTAGTGACTAGTTTTTGAAACACTTTTTGATTTTGGGAGTATAAGGAGGATATAAACATGAATGGTATGTTTTTCATAAACAAAGAGCAAAGCATGTATTTTTCAATTTGGGCAACTAATTTTAGATCAAAGGGAAACAACAATCACAACCACAGAAAAATTCTCCAGGAAAGAGGTCACAGAAACGAACATTTTCAGCTTGTGAATCTGAAATGAACTGTAGCTGCAAGATTAACTGGGCAGGGACAGTTGGTTATATTTAAAATTGTGATATCCATCAGGAAAAATGACATCTCCTTTTAGTTCTGTGGCTGCATATATCACAGCAGGCAGGCTTATCAGGTCAGGAGGAAAAGGACGTGTGTGATGCTGATGTGTGTTATACAGAATGGGAATCCGAGTTATACAAATTTGAGTATTCAGTCAAATAATGGTACCAAGAGTAAGTATACTGGGCTTTGTGGAGGCTGTAAAAAGAAAAGGGGGAGTTAATATGAACACTGGGTGAGATAATTTTAAAGGGCGTTCCCTTTATATGTTGATTTATATATTTTTGCCTATATATAAAAATACTCAGAGCTTTCCAGCAGAGAATTTTCTTCACATCAGTATAGAAAACTTGTCTCAGTATAGTCATTAACTAGATGGCTGGGGCAATTCTCTTACATCTACGAGACCTCATGATAAGATCTTGACCTGGATAAAGGTATAACAGAGATTCATCTTTACATCTGTGTCCCATCGCTGCATTACTCTGTGGTGGATCTGTCCATAAAAACCAACCAACCAAACAAAACCAACCCCAAACTCAAAGCCTTAGCTTTCTTGCTGAATAGGATACATTGTTTTCCTACGGAAATCATCATAATTTGTTGATAATCGCCGTAATTGTCATAATTATGTCTATGATTCTACGATAATTTAGAAAATCCCACTGCGTGTCTCTCTTCATCCGTCCACCCCTAATAGCTTTTGCTGCTGTTTGGTGGGAACGGCCGGATAAAGGAGAAGAGCCCAAGTGTGTTGGTAGGAGGAAGACGACTGCCATCAGCCTTCAGCCCTTATCTGAAACCAGAGAGAGCATGAAGAAGAAAGCTGCTCCGAATGAAAAGCTCCAGGAAAACAGGCTTCGTGTATTTTATGGCTCACAGAATTACATGTTTTCAAACTTCTTTTTCTTCTGCATGAACAGAATTCTTGGGTTTTTAGCCAACTTTAATGAACACTTGACAAAAAGCAGATGAAAGCAACGTAAAAGTAAGGCTCTTTGTCAAATATACGAGTACGCTCTTATTGACTCCAGCACAGACCTTGGTAGCACTTTATAGCTGTCTTTTCTTTCTGTCAGAAAAAGGGTTTATTTTCTGGGGGGGGAAAAACCACCTCCCCTTACCATAATCAATATGGTGAAAAAAGTTTTGTCTACTGTGAAGTGCTCCTTGCCTTTCTCAAAATGTTTAACAAGCTTTTTTAATTCTGAAAAGACTTAAAAAATTAAAATCCTTCAAAGACCTACTTTTTTTTTCTTTTTCATCACTTACTGATTTTTTACAAGTAGTTCTTTCTATATCATTTGTGCCAAGGTGCTTTTGATGAAGGTCTAATTGGGATGTTTATAAAAATTTGAAAAGTTGGTCCTCTTTGGATGAAAATAGGAAACCGTTACCATTTCTTTCTGTCCAGTTTTAATCTGATGGGAATTCTCCACTCAGAACCATGGGCTTTGCTATAGGCTAACCACATTCCTTCTATAAGTTTGTGTTCAGTAGGGTTATATGGAAGAGATATTTTGGTCCATATAGTTAAAGAATAAATTTAGAGAATCAATGTCCAGCTCCTAATCAGTGTCAGAATGGGAAGTGCTCTTCACGGTATTATTGGGGGACGGGGGGGGGAGGAAGTCAGGGCTTTTCAAATTAAAACCCAAACTGACCTCATTGCAGCTACGTGCAGCGCATAAAGCGAAGCAGATAAGGCAGTCGCTGCAGTGTCGGGGTCCCTGGTATCAGGAGAAGGTCAGTGCCAGCAGCAGCACATACTTAACAGTGTATTTATACCATCGAACTTTGGCTCTCAGGACCCCCCTGCCTGGAGCTACGCGACTCTCTCTGCTGACTGTATAGGAGCTTGAATTACAATCTTGAATGCACGTAGGTTAGATGTCTAAGGTGAGAAAAGTTTTATTCTGCCTCTCTGAAGCTTGCTGCCTGTACTTGCTATTAATTATATCCTTGTTTCTATTACATATCTGTTCATTTGTGTCCCTGGTTCTAATCTTTTCACTTCCAGTCTCTCAAGAAGCCCCTCTTTCCTCTTCTGAATTGGTTCAGTTCAAAAAAAGAAAACCAACAGCTTTCCAGTTGAGGGCAAGCTAATATTTTTCTGGATGGTGCTTTAGCACTTCCAGTGTTATTTTCTGCCCCATTTTTTGTCATAGCACTTTACCTGCCTGTACGTTACACAGACTTTCACTGAATTGTTTTGTTTGTTGTAATGTGTTTGCCTTTTTTTGTGGAATAATGGCTATAGCGTGCTCAGCATTCAGCAAGATGTGTGGATAGTATGGGTCAGGTCTTCCAACGCACAGCGTATTTGCCAGAAATTCCCAAATCTTCATCTGCATTTATGTGGTTCTTTCACCTAGGTCCCTCTTCAATTCTTTTGCTTTCCCTCAGGTAATTGAAACACGTTGGGTCAACTGCAGTTTGTGCCATCTTATTGTTTATTTCTTGTCTGAAATAATGAGTAATAATGGCAAAAAAAACCCTTACAACAACGCACAGGCAACCACACTGACAGAATTTACTTAGATTTTCATAACACTGCAGTTCCACAGGCTATTTTGATCAACCCTAGCGATATACAGCATCAGTTTAGTCAGTATTAGATTACAATTTATTTATTGAGTAGATGAAAATAGCCGTGATAGGGAAATTCTCATCTAAAGAAAATGTTTCTCCTGGAGTTGTGCAGAAATTCATTCTTGGTAATGTACTCCTAAATAATTGTAATTGATCATCCGCAGGAAAATACAAACGCTGCTGTGCATAGTGTGCAGGTTCTGCCAGAGTTGGTGGAATGGTAAAAAAGGTGGCTGGGACATGGCATCGCCTGGATAAGCTGGAATTTGGCATGGCAGAGGTGTCTCGACAGTCCTGGATGAGCGTTCCCGGGGAACTGAGGTTCTCCTCTGCCGCTGGCAGTTCTTAAGGACAAATGTCTAGAGCAGCAGCCTTCCAGGAGTGCCACCAGCAGAGCTGCTGCTGCCTTGGCACAGGAGGTTGTTCCAGATGATTCCTTGATGTTTTGTGAAGCTTTCTAATTTATTTTCTCAGAATCAATGAATACCTCATTGTGATGACTTCACATGCCTTAATTTTTCTAGAAATTAATGATAATTTTCTCTTGAGTTTCCTGGGGACTATTTCCAGGTAACTATTCATCCTGTTCTTATTCGGCTTTGTACGTGTGACGAAAAGGAAATAATCATTCTGATTTTCATGATGTAAATATAAATGAACACACACATAAAAATGTACACATTCACATATGTATACACGTATATGTGTATACACAAGAACACCTTCTGCAAAATAGTATTTCCCAACGCAAAGGTTCAATTTTTTGGAATCTGGCTTTTCTAATTTTTTTTTTCCTTTAGAAAATATCAGGCCAGTTCTGCTGGCAGCTTTTGGTTAGATTAAAAAAATTGAACATGTATTCATACTCCCTGGTTTCTGTCTTTTAGCTAGTTTCTATGACAATACTTTACCTTTCGCCCCATGTCTACTTAGCTTCCTTAATAGCATCTCATGAGGGAGTTGTCAAAGGTTTTCTGAAAGTCCGTGTAAACCATCTGTCCTGTTTACAGAAAGATAGCTGAGGAAAAAAAAGCAGGCAGAAAGGATAAATTAGTTGTTCAAAGCCAAACAGCAGACTGGCTTCAGAGAACCAGGGAAGGAACCCTGGAGCCTGGCTCCTCCTCAGCTGCTCATGGCATTACATACCACTTTCCCTGCAGAAACATGAGTGCACTAAACCAGGCAAATGCAGGTAAAAATGAGAAGAGGATGGGTGATAAATAAGTAGGCTCATTAATTCCTGGATCAGCAATCTCCGAGCTGCTTTGGAACCTGCTTCCCGAAAACAAATCTGCCATTAATAAGGGACCTGCAGGTAAGTGTATCATTAGAGTCAGATTAGCAGGAGTTTAATGGTCCGTGAGTTCTCTATGTACCGCATATTGTTTTGCATAGGGACAGAAACTGCAGTGAGGAGCAGGGGAGGCAAAGGGAACTGTGGTGGAGGCGATGAGGTGCTGTTGGGGACTCATTGCAGAAACAGGCAGCACTGTGCAAAGACGAAGGCGATGGAAGAGGGCTCAGGTGCACAACAAAGAGCAAATGAAATGCCTGCTTCCCAGGAATGTGCATTGATCTCTATGATTAGTTTCTTATGTGACCAATATCTAACCAGCGACAGACTAGGTCGCTCTACTTCTCTTTCCATGTGTATATTGCACTTTGCGTGCAGGTCAACCCATCAGGTGTTGGGCTGGAGGAACCTCCCCAGACAGACATGGGAGGCTGCAGGACAAGCTAAAGAGGGAAGACAGCCTGGCTGCTAGTATATCAGACTCACATAATTTGTGGCTGAACACATATCTGCCTGTCTTTTGATGTTTTCAAGCTGTGAGGAATGCAAGAGCTTTCTGTAAAATATGTCAACAATCACAAAAAACATTAACTATCACATATGTGATTTTTTTAAAAGTCTGAGCTTTTGGAGTTGAGCGGTTACACAAGACTTGTTATTAACCAGTAAAAAATGTTTCTAGTCATGAGGAAAAGTGGAAATGGCTTCAAAGCATGAATTCCAGAAGGTCACACACCAGAGAGCAGTATAGGCAATTCCTCCAGTCATAGAATCATAGAATCATTGAGGTTGGAAAAGACCTCTAAGATCATCGAGTCCAAACGTCGACCCAACACCACCACCCACTAAACCATGTCCCTAAGCGCCTCATCTACACGTCTTTTAAATACCTCCAGGGATGGGGACTCAACCACTTCCCTGGGCAGCCTCTTCCAATGTTTAACCACTCTTTCAGTAAAGAAATTTTTCCTCATGTCCAATCTAAACCTCCCCTGGCACAACTTGAGGCTGTTTCCTCTCGTCCTATCACTAGTTACTTGGGAGAAGAGACTGACACCCACCTCGCTACAACCTCCTTTCAGGGAGTTGTAGAGAGCGATGAGGTCTCCCCTCAGCCTCCTCTTTTCCAGGCTAAACAACCCCAGTTCCCTCAGCTGCTCCTCATCAGACTTGTTCTCCAGACCCTTCACCACCCTTATTGCCCTTCTCTGGACACGCTCCAGCACCTCAACGTCCTTCTTGTCGTGAGGGGCCCAAAACTGAACACAGTATTCGAGGTGCGGCCTCGCCAGTGCCGAGTACAGGGACACGATCACTTCCCTACTCCTGCTGGCCACACTGTTTCTGATACAGGCCAGGATGCCATTGGCCTTCTTGGCCGCCTGGGCACACTGCCGGCTCATGTTCAGCCGGCTGTCGACTAACACCCCCAGGGCCTTTTCCGCCAGGCAGCTTTCCAGCCACTCTTCCCCAAGCCTGTAGCGCTGCATGGGGTTGTTGTGGCCGAAGTGCAGGACCCGGCACTTGGCCTTGTTGAACCTCATACAGTTGGCCTGGGCCCATCGATCCAGCCTGTCCAGGTCCCTCTGCAGAGCCTTCCTACCCTCAAGCAGATCAACACTCCCGCCCAACTTGGTGTCGTCTGCAAACTGACTGAGGGTGCACTCGATCCCCTCATCCAGATCATCGATAAAGATATTGAACAAGACCGGCCCCAAAACTGAGCCCTGGGGAACACTGCTCGTGACCGGCCGCCAACTGGATTGAACTCCATTCACCTTGGATTCACCAGTCCTTGAGGTTGTTGATGGTCTGTGGGGGTGGCTGCGCTGCAATGTGAAATGACTGTGCTATAATGCAGAGGTTGTGTGAAAATCAATTTAAACTCATTAAATGTTTTGAAAAAAACATTTTGAAAGGAATGCAAGATAAAAATATATCTTTAGGCTATCATACTATACAAACACCTCCTTATCCTGGCAGATATACATGTGTCCCAATAGACAGATCCACTTCCTCTGATCTGCTTAAAGCCCTTTTTCTCCCTTGAATGGAGTGAGAGAAAAGCACGGAGAGACACTGGAGCTCTGCATTTCACACTCGGTCTGCTGTCCTGGGAGGCCTGTTGGAGAAGAGCGGAAAAGCAGCTTCCATGTCCTTCTGTTTATTGTGCCTCCACACCTCTCTCAAGGAAGAAGAGGGACCAATTTTTAACCTTTGTGGCTTGCCTTGTCCTGCCAGGTCTAAATTAATGAGTGACTGAACTCAACATGAGGCCAGGTTTCTGCCCTGTGAGGACTGGCAGCAACGGTCTTTGATAGTCCCATGACCAGCGTGTTTCCTGGCACTAAGGTAAATGCTGGCTTCTGTCTGGTTTGGAAGATGAATTTTAACGTCCTCTTATTTCCCAGGAGAGTGCCTCAGATGACAGATCATTTTTTATTAAGTTTCCCTCCTTCTTGCCTAGTGATATTGTTTCAGATTTTAGGAGCAATGGAGCATTCCCTGGTCCAGACATGAGACCGTATCTGTGTTGTTTTTTAAGAGCAACCTCAATACCGAATTTTCCAGCTGTCCAAACTGTTTACCCTCAGCAGGGCAGTGGGAGCTGAATTTAGGACAAACCACTGCTGCACCAGGACATAGGATGGATGGGAGGGAGGAAACTTCAAATGTACGCCCTGTGGTTTTGTGAGCGTAGGAGCACGCACCTTCCTAAAAGGCAGACAGGTCCTAGCATGCTCCATCTGCCCTGCAGTGCCATCACAGGAGCAATACTATGTAGACAAGATGATCCAAAGCCATTCCTGACCTGGTCTGCTATAAGATGACGTGGGGTTTGTAAAGAGCCTGAAGTCATCCTGTGAGGCAGCACTGCCCTGTGGACCCTTCGGCCCATTCTGAAAATAGCCCCTTTCAGATACCTTATAGGTGTAGCCCCACGGTCTTGCTGCCCAAGGGAGGTTATTCTGTGCAATCGGAAGGACTGCATGAGGACTGCAGGGTTAGGGGTTACATCGGGATCTAAGTCCCTAGCAGAACTGCAAGACACCTTGGTTTGGAGATCTGTCACAAACTGGCCAGGGACTTGCATTTGGGTCTGATTTCCTGCCAGCCATTAGCACGCAAGTCCTTTATTTTTGCTCAGTGCATCCTTAAGGCGATCCATGCAGACTGGAGCAGAAGGAAGAGCAGTGCAGTACAAGACTGTACGACTCTCACAGACAGAGGGATTGAACCAAGATCTACCGCACAGTGGGTCAACCCTTGGGAATTGGAAGCCATTAGGAAGCCAAGCTATTGGACGCAAGCGGGAAAACTTTACAGGAGCAGTTTTTAAAACGCTTTCTTCTTTTTCTCCTTGTTTTTCAAGTTCAGGGTATTTGGAAAACGCAGCTAGAATCTCCACAGTTTTGGGACAGTTGGAACGCTGTTTTGCAGAAAATATGTATTCACAGCAATTTGCTTGAGTCTAGTGAGTAGACACGAGGAGGAATTTTGCATGATACTTTGTGTTAAGCATGTTAAGGGAGCTCCCAAATCCAGCAGAGTCCAGGACCTGGGGATTTCTCCTACCAGCTGAAGCCCAGCCCAGGCCACCTGGAGATCCAGGTGTCTCTGTCCCAGGCTGATGGATGTGGCTGCTGCTGTCTCATTTCCAGGTCCAGCCAGTAGCAAGACAGCCTGTATCCCACAGAGGTACACACGCACACACACAAACATGTCTGGCTGCACAAACTGCCACAGACACAGCACTGCCTTTAGCAGCACTCGCATGTAACGCTACCAGAACTCACATGAAACAGAAGTACAGATAGCTCAGACCTGTCCTTCCTCTCCAGCTGCTTGGAATTGAAGGAGAAGGGAGGGATCAGTCTTTCTTACTGTATTTTTTGTTGTTACGTATTTTTTTCCTGTACAAGTTTGTATTTCTCTCCATCTGCCTCCCCTCTCCCTGTGTGACAGGACTGCTCAGTCTGGGCGTGGGAGGGAACCACAAATTCAGCTCATCACCTCCTCCACCTTCCTTGACATGTGTAAATTTTTGTTCATTTTTGTTTGCTACCTAGGTCTGGAGCCAAGCCTTGCAGAAAGTTGATGATGGGACTTTAGCTATACCTCCTCCTTCTCTGCCTTTCCTCAGATGCAGAGGTCCTTGAGGTGCAAACCTGAACAGGACAGCATTCATCCCAACCTGGTGTGAAGGTCCTGCTTATTTGTGTCAGTGGGGCCGGTCCATTCATGCATTCAGAGACCCCAAGAAAGCAGCTGGGCTCCACCCTCAGGGCAGGGATTAATTTTCAGACACTTCTCAGATTAAAGTTGTACATAAATTTAAAATTAAACAGGGTCTATAGAAATTAACTATTTAAAATATTGTATTGTCCTGCAGCTCAGCTCACTGACGGAGGTGTTCAGATGGGAATGGTCACTGGCAAACGGCAGAACACCCTGCCAGAACACCCACTCCTTACCTGGAAAATGAGCGTGGGACTATCCCGAGGCCAGAATGGAGGTCGTTGTGGAAACAGGAAAACAAACTAAAGCTGGGGTGCTTTCACTGCTGGGCAACATTTTTTCTACCTCAGCTCTTTCTACTATCATCACATTGCGATCTTACAGGTACGTTTTCCCCACATGCATTTTTGGGGAGGATTAAAGAGTTTCTTTAAATATAGCAAAGCTGTAAAAACAACACACTGGGTTTTGCTTTGCTCTTTTTCTCTTTTAGCTGTCAAGTCATGTTAACCCCTGAAAAATTTGCTTTTATTTCTGCAAAGCTGGTTTATTGTCTCGATGCATTTTATTTTCAAAGTTGCAAACTATCTTAACTGCACTGCTTTTCTCTCCCGGGTTGCACCAAAGCATTGGCATTATGATTCCCACACTAGGGATGATGCTTCGGCTCAAAGGTTGACTTGTCGAAGGTCTGTTTTCTTTCAAAGCACTTTTGATATGAGTGCAGCAACAATATGGTATATTTTAAAGCCGTTTGGTCTTCCCAGATGCTCAAGCCTGTTAATTGTATATTTTTTAGATATAGCCTGCTAACAGCTAAATGGAGTTTGGGCATTGCACAATTTCTCTGAATCGTGTTTTCCCGGCAGCCAGCAAGAGTACGTGTATTTTTCTGGTTTTGCTTTCTAAACTGAAAGCTCATGTAGAATTGGACTTTGACTTTTACAGAAATGGCTTTTCACATTTTTGGAGCTGAGGGTCGCTTACGAAAACTAGCAAAGCCCCAGACCTCACTGAGTTGGAGTAAGTCCTTCTCCTTTTCCATCCTTCTTTTTCACCTCAGTCAAGTTTGGATTGATGATTTCCCTCCAACCTTCCTCTCTCCACCTTCAGCTGCTGACACCATCTCCTCTTGCTTTTGACATATTTCTTGTTGGCTTTAGCAGTACCAGTAAATCTGTCCAACTACCACAGACTGCCGGGAACCTCTGTAGCTCAGGAAATGCCACGTGGAAGCCGAGTCTTGGCGTGGCTCTCCCTTGGTATGTGCTGCAGCCAGCCTGCAGCACGGTGGTATGGCACCCATGAGGCCACCTGCGCTGGGTGCAAGAGGGGATTTCACTCTCAGGTTTGCTGCTAGAACCAGCATTAATGCCGCTTTTTAGGTATGAATGTTTCTGATGTGCTGGTGAATTAGTCCCGCTCCTGCTGGGCTTGGTTTCCCCAAAGGCCTAATCTGCCCCAAAGAGTTGAGGTGGAGGAAGAGGCATAAAGATGCAGCCAGAAGATGCTGCAGGATGCCCTGCTGAGAGGTCATTCAGCTTCTGAAAGGGGAAGCTCACACACTCCCAGGCCAATCAGATAAGAAGGAAAATCAAATTAAATGTTCTAAGGATGTTTTGTCAAGTTTCGTAAAAGCAGATAAAAACCCCCATCTAATTGTGAAGGTAAGTGCCAAGTGCTGCCTGTGATTCACCATCCCAGCACTGAAGTAACGGAAATGAGTAACAGTCCTGCAGCTCTGGATTGCGGCTGATTTTAGGTGTTTTCTATAAATCTGCTTTTAAACAAATTGTGTTTGGAACCTGTTTTTTCAAATATTGATGGTTATGTGTCTTGCAGTGGAAGAGAAGACAGTTGACTTTAAAACCCCTATTTAAGCTGGTCAGTTCACAGTTTTGCTCTCTATTGACCAGACCTAGAGCTGCTTAGCTGTGCATCCTAGATGTTGAATTGCTATAAGTCAATGAAGAGTTGCTTTCAGCTCTTCACAAATATGATTCCTGTGGTCATTATGGGATGTGGGCTGGCCTAATAGTAACCTGAAGGGAGTAGGGCCAGACTGCAGCTGCAAAGTGGGAAGATACTTGATCTGGCTGAGCCAAGTGAGGAGGAGGAGGAAGATCAAGGTCCTTAGGACACCAGGTTGAGGAGATGCTGCAGTGGTGTCATTCCAAAGCATGACTTACACTACCCTATGTATTGCCCCGAGTCAGCTCACCCAAGGTTGTTTTGGCACTGGGAGCCATAAGGTTTTTGGGAGGCTGTGGTAAATGCCTCCCCGTGGCATAGCTGCTGCCTGGCTGCCCTGGGGGAAGATCTCCGATGAGGTCCTCCCCCATGCTGGCATGAGGACAGCTTTGCAAAAAGAGCTGCTTCTTCCTGAGGCGAGACAGGTCCTAGAGGATGGAGAGAGATTCCTAAATTTGATAAAGCCTTTGACTGAAAATAGTTTTTGCTGGTCACAATAACGGTGTTTACAAAGAAAGGAAAGAAACAAGAAGCTCTACTGTCAGATGTTTGCCGTTTCCCCCTGAATGCACTACGGGAGTTACACAGCGACATTTCATCCTTGAGAAAACATTACCTTTGTAGTGTAGCCAAGGTCACCGGCTTGCATGAATTAACTGCCATGTCAGCTCTGGTCAGGGGGTGATGTGGACTTAAGCACCTGACTTCTCTGATGATTTCTACATTTTGCCTTCATGTCTGAGTGTATCTTGCCCTTTCACGCTGCCTCCTCTCCACCTCCCCGTTGCTGTTCAGAACTGCATGTTGTCCTCACTCATACACAGACAATATGGACCGCATGGGCGAAACCCAGGGGCAGAGGCCATGAAACATGGGAAGGAGCTCTGGGACTCTTTGAGGATAAAAATAAATGATCTGGCTATGAAAGCAGGCAGGGATTTAGAAAAGCTGGGCTCAGATTTTGCTTTGTAGGAGCTGTCTCTGTGATGCTTCAGTCTCGCTGTGCCTTTGCTGTCATTTTGTACAGATGTGACAGTAACACTCCTGTGCATGCCTGGCTTTCCTGTGCCTGGACCCAGTGATGCTCACAGCCTGGAAGGGTGAAGCTTCACACTGTAGCTGGACCTATCCAACTCCTTCCCAGGCATTTTGAGTCTTGCCTTCTGCTAGCCTGAATGCTCGCTTGCCACCGTCAGTGAGCCAGTTCAGCTCACTAACCCAGCAGGATGGGAGAGTCTGGGAGAGCAAAAAAGATGTTTTCTGCTGATTTAGTGAGTTGAAGGTAGAAGGGAGGTCTCTTGGGACAGAGTAGGACCTCCCCTTTCAGCAACCAACTTACAGCTGAGCAGATCTGAGGTGTCACACAATGGACAGCACGAGGCCCTGCGGTTGTCCCAGACAGCAGAACAGGGGCCCTCCTTGTCACCATCACCTCCCTCTGCACTGCTGTTTGCCCATCCTGGGCATTGTCCTTCTGAGAGCAGCATCTGACCAAGGGATTTGTTTTGGTCACTCATCTCTGCATGCCCTTCACCCTTACCTCCTCCCCTGCGACCCCAAGTCTTTTTTGCACTTAGTAATGAAAACATGATGTGAACTTTGAAGGGGTTCTTGCTGTGTTAGCAAACAGGGCTCTAAACAAGAAGCCACAGGGCAGGCATCTGTCTGAAAATTAAAGGTAGGAAGCAGATACAGGGGGAAAAATGAAATAGTTCTCCTCCCAGCACAGGGCTGTTCCTGGGAGAGCATCTGCCTGGGAGGAAAAGCCACTCAGATATCTTCTGTAGGATTTTTCAACAAGGCTGCTTCCTTCCAGCATGTGGTAGTCAAAGGTGGCTGATCAAACCAGGGCAGCTTGCCCATGTGCAGGCATGCTGAAACCCCATCTCCCCAGGTCCAAGGGCTCCTCCACCCCAGGGACACTCTCCCCATCACATGGTGGCTATTCCAATGCATAGAAGGCTCTGAGCTCTGACCACCCTTCACTTCCTAAATTGCAAGAATCTGATGTAATTCAGAGCCATCTCAGATCGCATTAGTCTTGCCTCAGAGTCCTGCCCAGTTTATTAGCTCAAAGGAAGGTAAAAAGTCACATTTCTTTTTCCCTCTACTTTCTTGGCTTTATCAAGACACTTCAAGTGCAGATAAAATTCTGCTCAGGAAATATTTTAATTGTTATATTAATAATTAATATAGTTATATTTTAGATATAACTATAGCTATGTATTAGTTTATTTCCTAGGTTTTTATTATTACTCTGTGCCTTTTCACAAATAAGGAAGGAGTACGCTGTCAAGTGCTGCCAACTGCTCTAATGTAGGAAGCAAAGAGTGTTGAATTTTCCCCAGGTTGATACTTGGGAACAAATTCCCTTCAGCTGGAAGAGGCAGCCCTCTGCCCGTGGTAGGTCAGTGGCCAGGCATGTAATTGATGTTTAGGGGACGTGGGGCCTTCTCTGAAGAGAGAAGGTGAAAAAATTAGGGTTTCCTCCTGTCTGTAGATATCTTGTTTCAAGTGTGGCCATGAAGTCAATGTTCATATCAATATTTGTGACTAACCAGAGTCCATTAAAACCCCAAACATTTAAAAGAAGAGGGGTGTGAATGCCAGCAGGAGATGATGTGTGTGGGGAGCTGCAAGGGCGGTAGGGGAGAGGGGGACCCTTCACTGGGGTGGCCTTGGCATGGATCCTCCCCGTCTTCTTGCCTGCAGCGTCACACCAAGGAGTGAAAGATGGCATTTTCAGGCCAAACTTAACCTTCCCTCGCACCACTGTGGGATTTGGGCCACCTCCATTTTCTTCGTTCCTGGTGAGTAGGAGGGACAGGGGGAGAAGAGCCTCTCACTTCTTTGAGGAGGATGCTTCCTGTGTGTTACGGCCGGGGCTTCGTCACGCAGCGGCCTTCGTCAGCGTGGCCCCAAATGCCCAGCAGCGTGCTGGGGATGTTTGAGGGTTTTGTGGGGGGAGCGCGCCTGCACGGCTCTCCATGACAGAGGCGCCCGTGACTGCCCCCATGTCATGGCGCTGCTGGGGGTGGCTGCCTCCAGGGGCCCTGGCATGGGGTCGCAGGGCTGCAGCTGGACCCAGGTACGAGCGAAACCCCACCGAAACCCCAGCCCCAAGCCCCCCGCCGCACCCCAGAGGCCCTCCCATCTGCTCGCGAGCCTCTTTCCCGGGCCAGGCAAGGATCTTTCCCAGCTTCTAGACCTCCATTCAATTTTCACGCATTGTCTTTTATTATGGATATAACCGGAATAAAATATGATAGACTTTCCCTGTTATTATTAGAGGTGATAATTTGCAGCCTAAGTGTGTTGCCATGGAGATGTGAGAAGCCCCCGAAGAGAGAGGCCGGGAGTTGCGGCCTAATCCTGAGGTGATTTTCAATAGCACCAGCTGTCCCGGGGCTGAAAGGCATGGCAAATTACACCATTATTGGAGGGAAACAGGGAGGCTAAGCTAATTATTTGTGGGCTTTAGACACAGGTGTTCATAAAAGCGGGGCCGTGTGCTCCTCATCAAGGCCGGCTCAGGAGGGGGGAGGCCCGGTGGGAGGCCCTGGCCCTCATTTCAATCACAAAGGGCGGCCATGGGCCTGCTGCCGCCGTGGGGCTTCACCGCAGGTAACTGTGCCTCGTCGGAGGCGCTTGCTGCTCTCTGGAGAACTGTCTCTCTTTTTTGGGTTTGTTTTTTTTTTTTTGTTTATGCCCTCTTTTCCTAATGTTCTTCTGGTAAATGGTATTGGAACCTGGTGCTTTGGGGGTGTGCTGAGGCTGAGCTTGGGGTGGGGGGCAGTTGAGGCCCCTGGGGAGGGCCTGGAGCTGTGCCGTTATTGCAAAAAAATAGTTATAATTCAGTGTTTTGGTCTTTAATGCCAGGCAGATCTGCTGGTATTGCTTTTGGGGGCTTGGTGAGTAATGTGCACAAAACTCTGCTAAAACACATCGTGCCCTTTTATCTAATTGCCTGGTGAAAGCTTTGGTGTTTATTTTTTTTGCCTTCAGTGGATGTACTGATGAGTGCAAGATAAGCACATGCAACCAAAATGTTTTGAGACTAGAAAATAAGCAAGCTTGTTACAAGCAAAATAAGGAATCTGACACAGACAAATGGTGTGGTTTCTCAGTGAGGAAAATGCTTGTCCATATATTATGTTTATATGTGTGTATGAAAATATTTTTACGGAAATATACTAGCTAGGCTCATTATTGCTTTTACTGAGTTGTTCTGTGCTTCAGGCTTTAAAGACTGCTTCTGAACCCTGAAACAGCATTTAAAGTATCTATTTTGGCTACTGTAAAGCTTCCTTAAATATTTTGGGGTGTTCTGATATTGTGATATTAAAATGTGAGGCTGGGAAGCTTGTAAGTCCACTCTGCAGGTGAAGAACTCGGTAATGGAGGTTAAAACTTGGTGAAATGCCCCCTGTGAACACACAGCTTGGCCCCTGCCAATGTGGGGGGGCCCTGGTGCTCCCAAAGGGGGAACTCGGTGCAGTATCTTGTGATAGGTCCTGGACAAAATGTATTTTGCAAGAATTCAGATATGACCAAACTGAAATGTTTTAGGAACTTGCATCTATTTCATTAAAGAAGGGAAATGTTAATTTTGTCAAGACTGGGCATCTTCCTAAAGAAGAAAACTCTGAACAAGCTTTTTAAAAGTGTGTTTTGAAGTTTCCTTTGCCTTTATTTAAAAAAAAAACCCAACCAAACAAGCTTTAAGATTAATAAGTTATGTTGATTTAAAAGATATTTTAGCAAGTAAAAAGCAAATTCATTTTGGCTAATTGCCAGATAAGCTTTCTGTTTGTTGCAACCCTAATGAGTGCTTCCTGAAAAAAATCTAGCTTCTTGAAAATACTTCCAAGAAAAATATGTTGCCTCCTGAGGCAATCTTGGCCAACAAAGCTGCACCTTACTCGATCTCTGACCAAAAATCCCTGGTGGCACAGGGATTTGAATCTGAATTTCCTAAAGCTGGTGGTTGGGCTTCTGTTACCAGAGGATCGTTGGTTTTCGGGTGTGGTTTCAGCATGTCTGTGCTAGGTGGGGTGTGTGTTAGGAGTAAACACCAATGCTTGTGGGCTGAAAGCTGACTGGCTGGCATAAACCTAAGGGAGCATCCACTGGAGAGCACGGCAAGGGGAATTTGCTCCGTCTCAGACAATGTGTTTACTGTGTAAGTGTACTGTCTCTCTTGGCTAGAGCTTTCAGATGCATGGAAAAATACGGGATACCAGGGATTGGTACATGCTTCAAAGTCTAAAAAAGTTATGCGGTGTATTACATTATTTTTTCTATAAGATAACTTTATCAGAATACCGGATCTGTTGCTGTTGGGAAGAACCCATGGCCATGCAAGTGTACATGCAGATTGTATTGTAAGTTAAATCCACACGGTATTTAATGTTTCATCTCTTTACTGTCTTTTGGAATAACACTACAGAATTGACGTGAGGTCATGTATCTTCCCACAAGGTTAACAATTGAGTTTACTAGTACAACCTATGATCGTCTCTAATGTATCTTTTGAGGGAGGAATTCAATATCAAGTTCAGGATAGATTATTCAAATCAACAGTTGAGGCCACAATTTCTTACACTTTGTATTTTTATAGCCTTTTAAAAAATAAACGAAAGCATTGCATATTGTTAAATGTCAAAGTACCATAAAAAACTTCACACTTGATAGCTTCAAATAGCAGAGTGTAGGCTGACATGGCCAATTACTTGTCTTCCAAATAATAATATCATAATGGATTCATTACCTTGCTGCTGTGTTATAATGAAGACGTAAGAACCGTTGTCACTTTTATGCACTGCGTAACACAAATATATTCACAGTGCAATAAGATTAGTACTGGTAAATGGAAGTGTTTATTATATACTCACGTGCCCCTAGCACTTTGTGAGCAGCCTTTAAGCATTTATAGCAATCTCTTGTAACTTCTCAGACAGCAGTATTGCTAGCTTTCAGAGAAGGGTGGCTGCTGTTTACGAAGTGAGGGAGATCTCTGAATAGAGGCTGTGTCTCAACAGTGCTGAATGTAGTTTTAAGTGTGGGTTTTTGCATGCCCCCAGTTGTAACTGGGACCTCCACAATCATTAGTACTAAAAATAATGCTGAAGTTCCCAAATGGTGCTCAGCCAAGCCTATGTGGGCTAAGCTTTTGCAAATATTCCTGGGCTGGATTTTCAGGAAGGTTATGAAGGAGAGCAAGTGGGATTTCTGGGTTGCAGGGGTGTGCCCTGTGTGTCGAGCTTTGCAAACAGAAGCAACTTCTGTGTTTGTGTATCTCATGGTTTGGAGACCTCTCAAGAGAAATCTTAGCTTATGTTTTTTCTCCCTCTCTGTTGTTTTCCTCTGAATTATTGGCTATGTGCATTTTATTAAAATGGGAACATCTGAAACAGGCAGGAAGAGAGCATGACATGAGCTGAGAGAAGCCAGTGGAAAGCTGTCAGGTGGGTTTTTGCAGAGTTCATCAGGACAGAGTCTGGGCTTTGAAGCCAAATTCTTTACCACGGTATTGCTTTACTGCTGTGTCACATGTGGGTGCCTAGAGAAATGAGGGAAGGAGGATTTAAAGCCGTTAGGGCGGCAGATGCTCTTTTCCTGCACTCTTTTGCGTTCAGTGTAGTGTGTGCTGTTCTTACAATGATCTTTTTAGACTTTGAGATGTTGTAGTAGTTGCCAGATAAAATCATCTGTTAAAAAGCAAAGATATTTCATTAGAAAAAGAAAGAAAAATGCAGTCAAAAGTGGTGAGCTGGCATGTGGTGCTGTGGGGGGCCTGTGATCCTGTTAGGGGCTCACTGTGTAACAGCAGCCCATGCATGGAAACAGGGAATTGGCCCTTCCAGACATGCACGGCTGAAGGGGCAGGATGAGCTGTGGCAGCTGGGACCCGGGGGCGTTCTCTGGGGGAAGCCCCTGGGGGGGGCAGGGGGGTGCTGGCACAGGGGGTGCTGCTTTGGGGCAAGTCACGAAGCACTGGAGCTCGGCCTCACTGAGGTCCCTTGAACACATTTGAGCCTCGGCGTGACATTTCGTGTGCACAGTGGTCTTGTAGTTCATGCTTTGGTGCTTCTTGCTCTGGGTGGTGATGTCCAGGGATGGCCCCTCTTTGAGTGCCAGCCATCTGCTGACTTCAGCAGTACTGGATTGGCGTGAGACTAATTCCATGGGAAGAAGAAAAGAAAAAATGCTTTGTGTGGATGATAAACTATATTTGGTGCTGGTGAATCCCCAGGGCCTCATCCCCGCAGGCCCCAGGCCAGGCTGCCTGTGCCTCATCTGTGCTAGCGTCGTGCCACCCAATTTTGCTCTGTGCCCAGCTGGCCTTCAGCTGCAACCCCCGTATGGGGAAGCCCAGGGAAGGCAGGGCTGCCCTTGCAAATTAGAAGGGACCTGATGACAAATTTCTTTGCAAAGTGCAAAGCCAGCTATGGGGGCTATTTTGAGGGCTCATCAGTGCGGTGCGAGCTGTGGTCTGGCTTGGCGCTTAAGTGCCTGTTAATGAGAAATGAGGGGGTTCCTTTGAAACTAAAGGCCCTATTTAAACCCAATTCATTGTACTATTATTGTGGTTGCTCCTTATTATTGGGCCTTCTGCTGATTGCATTCAGCCTGATAAGCAATTATGGTTAAAATGAGCCATGAGACAGTGTGCAAGTGATGAACGGTGCTCGCAGGTAGATGGCAAAACTACAGTACTGGGCAGTGGTTAGCGTTTTATTTGTCTTTACTTAAATGTGAATAGTTGATACTAATCAGGAGAAGTTCTGCCTCTGGATACGTTTTCAGTTCATTACTTCTCCGGGCGCAGCACAGTGCTGTTATTGTTTAAAGAAGGAATCAATTGAGTAGTGTTGCTGGTGGCTTTTATCACTTTCTTCGCTATGAGAACATATCTGAAGGGCACTGCTTTCTCTGCTTTCATATTTCAGCCTGATCTGGAAGGAGAAATCTTGTAAGATGTGATACCCTGCACAGCTGCAGAGAACGTAGTTGCTTACTACTCTGCAAGGTTGATGTGGAAAACTTCTGGTCTTTTTTATTTTTTCCCTAGTTGGGTAAAGACAATGCAGAACAGCAGCAAGAATCGTGGGATTCTCATGCTAAAGCCACTTTAGTGCTAGTGGAAAAGTGAGAAAACCATTACTGAGTACTAATAAACAGAAATATAATCAGCCTTATGTGTAATAAAAGGCAAATAAACCCTAAAACCTGGGAAACACATAGCATGGTGACAGCAAAAGAGCAGGTGTTTGGAGGATCCTGGCTTTTGGTTGCGGCTCTGACACTTTGTGTGATTTTTCTGTAAAGTACTTGACCTCCTCCTGCCTAGTTAACCCAGCTGGAAAATTAGGAAAAGAAAGCAGAAACCTCGGTGAAACTCAGATAGCACATCTGATCTGAAGTCTCCTGGGTAAAGGGTTTTACAAAAACTGTGGTGACATTAGATGTTCATTCTTTAATGCTTCCTCACATAGTATTGCATGCCTGCGAGAGAGGTTAGACTCACCGCGAAGAAACATAGAGAAGCAATTTTTAAACAAGCCGTCTGATCGGCTGTGGGTGCTACATCAAAGTCACTACCTAGTTTTAGCTTGTAAGGATTTCCTTCCTTACTGAAGGGTGAGCCTCTGTAGGTTTTGTTTTAACGTGGAGTAAGTATATGCAATTGATTGACCCTGCGGCAGGTGCTTCTGGCTGTCATATTTGACACAAGGTTGACTTTTCTCAAATTTACAAGTTGAAAAGAGCAGTTTTCTATAATTCTCCATAAGCAGACATACGTATAGCCCAGGACCAGCTGCTGCTGCTGTTAATAGAGGCCGACGTGTCCATGCAGCCGGGTGCCTGCGTACACATATCCCCAGGGAACTGAAAATAATGATGGCTAAACTACAATCACTGTCCCAGCGTTGCAGCTTGGCTCACTCAAACCACTCCCTAATAATAGTATTACTTCATCTTGGACCATTTAATCTCATTTATAATTTTAAATGGGAATAGCTAGTTAAAGCCACGGTGTTCTCATTTGGTGGATGCAAAGCTGTGGTGAGCTGCTTTGCCAGAAACGGGGTCTGACGTGTACAAAAAGCTATCACTGCTCTTACTGGAACCCAAGTGGCACATGCATATGGCTTGGGGCCATGCTGCTTTTTGTCTCTTCCCATGCTAGTAATAAAACAGTACCTAATTTGTCCCTGGTTGGCTTTCACGTGCAGCCTCATTGACATGAGACCTCAGAATGAAGTTGCGGCTTCCATTAGAAACAGAAAGGGCTCTTATGATAAATGAGGTGGAGACAACTTGAGCAGTAAAATCGTTTGAAATAAGCTCTTAGCCGGGTTGAAATAATTGTAGCAAGTAGAATGCTCACGGCAGGGCACCTCTTTTGTAATTTGCAAGGGAGAATGACATTTAAATGCTGAGAAATACAAGTATCCAAAAACTAAGCGATGGCACAATTTAGGCTGAAGCCACTGGAATTGGTGAACAAATACAGTGCAAGCACATTTCATGTGGCTCTGAAGAATACAGATGGCTCATAACTCTCCCTAGCTACCTCTAGAATCTGCAGGATATGGTTTTTAGCTTAGTTGTATAATTTTTATTCTCAGTACCAAGTCTTGATTATTGCTTGAAGTAGTCCAGAGTCACATAATTGAAAATTGAGAGGCTGTATCTGCTAAAAAACCCTAAATCCTGAAGAGTGCTGGCGGGTGGAGGGAGGATGTAGTGAAGGGACAAGAGGGTAAGGGCTAAAAAAGCTGAGGAAGGCGTAGTGTAAAAAAGGGGTTCTTGAGGCATTATGAGTGAATAACAAGTTTTGTCTACATAAACGTTTACTGGAAGTATGGTCGTTCTGGGGTGGGAGTTTCACTTGTGGGACACTTGCTCCAGCATGAAAGTGCATCTTCCTGCTTATTTCATCTCCCTGTGTCCAAAGAAATCCTTTACTCTTTCTGGACATGGGAATATCCGTGTTTATATGAAAGTGATAATAATAAGACTCCCTGCTTTATACGGCTGCTGAAGTATTGAATCAGTGGAGATAAACTCAAGGCAGAATACTCAATATGTTCCTACTCAAGGATCTTTTTTTTTTTTTTTTCCTCCCCGTGGTGGAAACAGCATGCCCCTTCCTCCTGCAGACAGCTTCGGCTCTCTCTGTCCACGCTCCCTTCAGTACTCCTGCAGGCTAAGCAGAACCCAGATGCAGCAACAAGAAGACCCTGCTCTGGAGCTGTGCCTGTGCTTCAGCTTGTTTGCACGGCGTTGGGGTATAACATGCTCTCCCTAAATCTGCAGATAGCATGGAACAAAACGGGAGAAGGTTTTACTGGGATGTCCCTGTACATCAGTGATTTTTTTGAGCAGTGGGCCGTTGGTGTCACTTGTGTATATTCTCACCATTACCTAATAACCCACCAGCTCAAGCCCGAGGAAGGTGCAAAAATGCTTCAAAGGTCCTTTGGCATTTTTCCTTCTTCTGATGTCAGCTGCAGCTGGAAAGCTGAACCTGCTCCTTTGCTGTTTTCTGAGTGGCATATCTTTTTTTTTTCTCCGCCCCCCCCCCCCCCCCCCCCCCCTTTGTACTTGCCAGAGCAAATCTCAGCAAATCCCTTCTGAACTTGCAGTGCTGGCAGGCTTTTATTTTATTTCATATCTGTTCCTGAAACACCCTTTGTTTTTCACGCTTAACTTGAGGGAAGGGTAACTGATGCTCAGTAGTTTCAAAGAGGTCTCATCCTGCCTATAAGGTGTTGAGTATGAGGTTGATTCTGGGGTAAGACACTGGCCTGTCAAACACCTCTTATATTCCTCCATAGTTACCATGGCTTGTCACTGCCAGTGACTGCAGTGGATGATTTCTTCTCCACCCAATGAGACCTCGAGACTCAGAGAATCATCTCCACTGCCTCCCTCAGGGGAGCTGGGAGGGCAGATGTGGGCAGAGCAGCCAGAGACAGCCGAGTTGTATCAGGAGTCCCAGTGTGCAGGCAGTGAAATCCAGCCGCTGTCCCCGTTGTGGCAGTGCCTTCCTCCAGCTGGCAGCTTCTGGTGCTGCTGCATTCATGTCTGTGCAAGAGATTAGGATGTGTGCAGGCAGGTGCCAGAGCCAGGCTAACCTGGGAGCTGGCCTGGCTTTTCTGTGTGTCCACAGCACTCGGAGTCGCAAAAGGCAGGAGTTTGTCCTCGAGGGATGTGGCTGACTTGCGCTGCTTGCTGGACTGTTGCACTTGTACCGCAGGCATAGTAGTCTGCTTCTAAAATAGAATAGTGGGAAGGATTATCCTTTAACGAGAAGTGTCAACCTGGAATATTCAGGAATAAAAATAATGACTTTTTGGTGGGAAGGAGGAAGAAAAAAGGAAAATGGCATGTTTTTGTTTAAAAGTCTAAAAAACCACGGGAAAATATTACCTAGAAACATTCACAAAGAGGAGTGTAAGCATAACTGAGGTGATTTTGTTTACAGATCTAAACAAGCACTTGTGGAATTTCATTGCCGTATTCCCGCAGCTCTAGTTGTGGCTGACCTGTAGGTTACAATAATCATTCTGCAGTCAAAACATGTTTACCTAGTGCTGAACTCCTTGATCTCGCTCGCTGAGTATGCTGGAACTCCCTATAGCGAATTATTAATAATTTCAGAGAGCAGCTTTGCTCTGAGAATTTCCCTGTTACGGGAATTGCATTTTATATGTTGCAGTGCACTGAAACAGTTTAGGATTTTGTTTTCTTATATCACAAAGTTACCCTGTTACTTTCCACGTTGTGGCAGTGCCTTTAGACCATCTGCAAAAGTCCCTCCTGTCCTGATCACTGCACTGATCTGGAGTAGCAGTCTCTGCCACGCAGGCTTGGAAGACCTGACAGTCTAATAGAAGCAGCAAAGGACAGGAAACAAATATGTCACAGAATTCAGACTGTACGTTGTGTTAACGATGGCAAATGTTATGCAAGGCCCGTGATTTTTTTTTATCACATCTCTCCTTTTAGTTAAACTGATCAAAGTAAATGTGCAGTCAGCAGCCGATCCCTGTCAGTCCAGCTGGCCAGCACAGGTTTGCGTTGCAGAACGGGGAAACTGAGAACAAGAGGAAATGAACCTTTCTTGCAGTAAAAGGAACGATTTTCCCCCTGCCAGATGATATCTTGCCTGCAGAAGTTAAAAGACAGGAAGATGTTTAACCATCGTCAGGATAGCAAAGCTTTGCTGGTTTTGTCTTTCTTTTTTTAATGCTAGGGTAGCAAGTTCAGGAAAAAAAGAATTATTTGTGCAGGATACGCTTAAGATTACTCACGAGCTGAACTCACTCGTTCATTTTACAAAATCTTATTGTAATTGCATGTAATTTCATCAGTCTTCAACTGATTGCTCTTCAGCCTAATGTGCTGCAGACTATTTTTAATGACTATTTCAACAGCAATGATTTAGGCATTTGAGAATCATTTTTTCAGGGAAAAATATCTTCTTCCATTTAATAATAATCTACAGCTGGCCAGCAGATAGGATTTTGTTGTTTGTACTTTTTGTTGTTTCCCTGGCAATATCTATTCTGGATGTAGGTATGAAGCTCTCCCAGGCAATTGGTCTCCATGTTGCCATATGAACGTATGAGGCTTTAGTAGCTGGAGCCTCTGAAGGTTTCACACTTGAGAAGCAGGGGCCTGAGTCTGTTGTAGTCCCACCCAGACAGCATGGAAAGAGATTAGCCAGGCTGCTTGCCACGTGTTTCGTGAGCTGACCAAGAACACGGGGAACTGCATTGGTGCTGATAAGGACAGCAGGGTGGAAACGGTGCTCTGGGGCACGGGTGTGATAGTGGGATAGAGTGGGCAATCAGATGGGAGACAGCAGGGAGGAGGTTTAAGGCTGGGGAAAGCAGAGAGCTCTGTAACAAAGAACTGCATGTGGCCAAAAATCAAGGTGGGCCAGAGTTGAAGACGTCAGCTTTGGTGAGTATGGGGCCAGGCTATTTATCCACTCTTGCCAAATGTGGTATTATCAGCTCCTGTCAATAAGTGCCTCTGAAACCCCCTGGGTATGTCTTGGCCTTCCCTCTCATTTGCCTCGGCTGATAATTCAGTGTCTTAGCCTGTTCCATGAAGGTACTGGTGTTCCAGTGCAGGGAATCAAATGAGACCCCCAAATCCTAGGTGATTGCATCCAAAATGTATTTTTAAAAACTGAAGTTACAAAGAGGTGTTCAAAACCGAAAAAGTGCCAGAGCAAATGTTTTCTGGAAGACAAAGTTGTCTTCTTGCCGGCATGCACTGGGATACAAGGTGGGTTTTGTCTCCTCTGACTCTACTACCGTCTAAAACTTAGCTGTTTAGTCTCCCACTATAATGGAGAAAAGTAGGCATCCCTAGAACATGATTAATTTTTTTGATGGTTTATAAATTGGCTAGGTTTAATAGGCAGGATACCTATGGTGTGGATTGTGGGACTAGCAGGAGAAATCTGTAGGGTTCCCTAGGGTCCCTTTATAGTCAGCAGAGAGCTTGTTAATGTAACAGTGGACCATCTAGAAAGGGTCAAATGAATCACTCCCTCGAAGAGCCTGGTTCTCTCCACTGACTAAGCAGTAAATGTAGAAATGTGTCAGAAGTAGAAAGCTGAATCTCGGTGGGGCTGGCTCCCCCCAGGCTCTGCAGGGCTGCCTCGTTCTTTCTTCGCTGAGTGCCTGTCTCCCCCCTGCATGGGATGAAGGGCCCTGAGCCACGCTTGGCGGACATCTGTCAGCAGGACGCTGGCATCCTTTGTGGCCCTGTCAGCTGTGTTAAGTGCAAGGTGGTCACCAGGAGCAAATGGATAGCTTTGTGTGCGAGACTGGGGGCTGCCTTGGAGAGATTGATCTTGTCCCTGCTGCTGCTGCGTTCAATGGGATGAGGGGAAAATTGTTTAAAACTTGCCTTTTATGAGTATTTTCTCCTTTTTGGGGTGTATGTCCTGACTTAAGACTGCAGGATCTAATTGAAGTGCCACGTTCCAGGAGCTTTAACTAAACTTGGCAGGAGCCATGATTCCGACACCCAAGGCAGTCTGTGATACTGGGGTATTTTGAAAAATTATGTCTTGGGCAGCTCAGGCTACACCCTAAAATAGAGTCAACTTTTTCAGCTTGATCTCTCTGCCTCGGTGAAGCAGAGATGCTAACAGCCTCTAGCCTCCTTGGTTGTTGTAAAACTAAATAATATTTGTGAAGAACTTAGTGTGATCATGAGCATGGTATGAAAGCTGTGAGGAAACTAATAATCCTGTCTTCAGGGTATTTAATAAAGAATGGAGAAAATGCTATAAACGGGAGCACTGCAGCTGAAACACATGTTACAAACAGTGATAAACAGTGCTCCATCCTAGAAACATCTCTCTTATATTGCTTAATATCTGTGTGAAACATGGACAACTTGAGTTGTGTTTATCGCTACATATTTTACTGTCTGATTTTTTTTTTGGGGGGGTGGGGTGGAAAAAGAAAACCAACAACAAAAAGACCCCCAACCCACAAAGGTATGCATGTAGCAGTAAGTAGGAGTGTTAAGTATTACTTGTTTTTAACCTCAATCAGCTTGAGAATTACAGCTTCCAAAATGTCAGATATCATGTGCTCCCAGGATTTTGCCCACAGCCCACCTTATGGTTTCAAGAGATGCCAGACGAGCCTGGCAGCAGGGCAGGGGAGGGTGGGCTGAGCGAGGCTATGATCAGGAAAGCAGGTAGGCAGGGTGTTTGGAGTATCCCGTGGGAGAGGACCTGTTGGGACTGACTGCATGAAGAGTGGCATGGACTAAGTGGCACTAGTTTCCCAGGGGAATGCTCCCCATCTTTCCCTGCCTGTTAAAATATGTCTGTGGGTATTGTAGTCATTAAACAGGCCATGCAGATTCCTTCATTTTCTGGAGGAGGATTGGCATCCCTCACAAAACACTATGCCAAGTGGTTATCGCAGAAGTGGAGACGGCTTTCAGTCACTCGTGTAGGTTCATAAAAATGGATCAGAAATCTGTAACTACTAAGTGAGCACTCGGTTTGTGTAGAGAGGTCCTGGTCACCAATCTGGTGAGCTTTCCCAGCAAATCTGGAAGTGTTACTGAGCTGCTGCAGGTCTGATGGGGAGTGTTCCTGACCATTTGGATGCTGTTGTGCAAGAGGCTTGCTGACATCTCCTTGGCAGGCAGTGGAGATGAAGATGGGTCTTGCCCCACAATAACCCCACCTGACTCAGGAGCACTTGTGCATGTTGACTGGAAATTCACTTTTTTCAGTTAAAGTATTTTGGTATTATCTCACATAGTTTGGTACCTTGTTTACCCTTACTGCCAGCTGAAAATATTTCACAGCATTTTGTGCCTGATGCTGCTCCTTAGTGAGGAGCCGGTAATGTTCACTCCTGTTCTTCACTTCTCCTCCCAAAACTGTTGGGTGCCACAAGGCAGCTGATGCAATTACCTCAGAGATAGCCCTATTTCACAGCAGTTGCAATGGAGCCTGGCATATAGCTTGTACCTGTGTGTTTGTGGATCCTTTGAACTAAATGATATATTATATACATTTAAGAGCAGGTATTTGTAGATGGAATTGGATAATGTAACTGACTAAGGGTGAAACTGCCAGGAGAAATACTAAATTGCAGCTCAGACCACTGTGCCTGGTGTTTGTAGCGATGCTTCAGCTGTTGACTGACTTAACAAAGGAAAAGCAGAGAGGCAGCAGTAGAGGTGCATTTGGAGTCACTCCATATCATCCTTACAGGTAGATGTGAGCAGTTGTGAGTTGAGCCTAGTGCCTCACAAGAAGAGATGAGTTGCCTGTCAGTGGTTCTCATTACCTTTTCCACTAGAAAATGATTCTTCTGATGTATACTGCAAGCTTTTCTGATGCAAGTATCTCAGTGCTAGAGGCTGGTCCCAGTGTGTGTTGGAAGGGGGATCTGCTGGGGAGTAAGGCATTTGAGTGTGTGTTGCGAGGTTCTTCTGCAGAGGGAATAATTCAAAACCGGGCAGTGGCATGGCAACATGATGGAAGGGCATGCAAAGGAAGCTGGAAGAAAACTGAAGTTTGAGAGATTGCACAGGATGTGAACTGGAGCCTGAACAGGTTCCCCCACTGGTTTGAGTGGATAGCCACAGTGGATTTATTAAGACCTAGCTTAAGATTTTAAGTGTTTGACTCATTATAATAAAGTCCACTTCTTTTAGCCCCTGTTTAATTACAGGAAGATGTGCACTAGGTTCTGTTTCCCTGAAGGCAGTGGAGATAGCTCCCTTGCAAACCCAAACCTATTGCTCTGGGAGGCTTCTCTGCTCCCGCGCCATTTTCCTGCTGAGGTTTTCTGGTCACTGCATGCCCTGGGGTGCAGTGAGAGCTGCTCAGTGGCATCTGAGCACAGGCAGTGACGCAGTGCCCTGTGGCCACCCTGTGGCACCGAGCTTGGGCATCTGCCCTCCTGGCTCCAGGTCAGCAGCGGGGTGAAGAACCTTCCTGAGGGGTCACCCTGTGGGTTGTAGGATGAAAAACCAAGTTGCCCAAGCTCACACCGATGCTCTGTGTGCTGCATTCCGAGAGGGCGGTTATGTTTAAGGGAACATTTATTAAATATCCATATAATCTAGGTGTATGACTCATGTAAACCAGAAGCCTCAGCTTGCAATTTGCAGAAAAGATAGTCTTCTGAATCACCTTCCAGAGAGCCTGCCTTTCTCTGTGGTCTATGTATGGGCTCTGTGTAAATATATATGCACATATATATGTATGTATATATGTGCATATATATACACATGTATATATGTGCATATATACACTCTGTGTGTGTATATGTGCATATATATAAGCATATAATGGTGAACTGAGTCTGGCTGGGATGGAGTTAATTTTCTTCATAGCAGCCTGTATGGTGCTCTGTAAGGTTTTTTTAATATATATATATATACACACACACACTCTCCTTAGATTTGTAAATCCTTCCTTTACTCTGAAAACTCTTGTTCTGTAACCAAATTGCTTTTCTATGATCAAAAAAGGAAGAAAATAACCCAAATAATACTTATTTTAGAATGTGGCTCTTTGAATTGGTGATAGTGAGAGGGTAAGAAGAGCCAAAGTAGAGGTTAGATGTATAGCACCTCAGTGTCATACACCTGATTGCCTTTGGGATGCCTTGTGTCCCTTCAGCAGGGAGTCCCTGCTTGCCCCTAGATTCATAGAATCATTAAGGTTGGAAAAGACCTCTAAGATCATCGAGTCCAACCGTCAACCCAACACCACCATGCCCACTAAACCATGTCCCTAAGCGCCTCATCTACACGTCTTTTAAATACCTCCAGGGATGGGGACTCCACCACTTCCCTGGTCAGCCTGTTCCAATGTTTAACCACTCTTTCAGTGAAGAAAGTTTTCCTCACATCCAATCTAAACCTCCCCTGGCGCAACTTGAGGCTGTTTCCTCTTGTCCTATCACTAGTTACTTGGGAGAAGAGACTGACCCCCACCTCGCTACAACCTCCTTTCAGGTAGTTGTAGAGAGCGATGAGGTCTCCCCTGAGCCTCCTCTTTTCCAGGCTAAACAGTCCCAGTTCCCTCAGCCGCTCCTCATAAGACTTGTTCTCCAGACCCTTCACCAGCTTCATTGCCCTTCTCTGGGCACGCTCCAGCACCTCAATGTCCTTCTTGTAGTGAGGGGCCCAAAACTGAACACAGTATTCGAGGTGCGGCCTCACCAGGGCCGAGTACAAGGGCACGATCACTTTCCTGTGCTGGCCTGGCCTGGGGTTGTCCCTGCTGAGGGACTTGGGCTGAACCTCTTGTTTTGTTTTGATAAAGACAGGTCTTGGCTCCTCTTCCCCACTGTGTCCGAGGCTGGCTGTGTGGCAGCCTACGTGTGTCATTCCCGTAACAATTTAGTGAGGCCACTGTTGAGGTACCACAGCCTGGAAGTTTTATTGTCTCCCCGTTTTCTGTTTAGGTTAAAAATTCTTGCGTGCATACACCCCAGGCTCCTGCTTTTCTGCTCTCCCCACTGCAGCTGGAATGCCCTCTCGCCATGGTCACCTCGGGAATCCTGGCCGATCCTCCCCCTGCCGGCACATTTCTAAATCAACAAGGGGAGGTTTAACCTTTATGACCATACACCAGCCCTCTGTTGTCAGATCCGATTCCTCAAACCTTTTCCATGCTCTTCCTTTGTAAAATGACCTTATAAAGCTTTAAAAGTACAGTGAAGACACAGAAGACTTTGTGGCACCTGTCCAGCCTATTACACTGACTGTAATATTTTCTCATAACATCTAGAAAATAAACTAGAGAAATAGAGCTTTTGGTCTCTTTCTTGATGGAGATGTTTTTGAGTTCCCCTTCTTATGCATCACAGCATTTTTTTATTTGTTGAATAAGAATGATTACTTGAGTCTTTCAAAGACGAGGAGGTGGAGGAAGAAGGGAACCATAAAGCAACAGAGTAGAGAGGAGGAACGAAGGGGAGGGAAATGCAAAAGTCAATCTCAGATGCATTTAGAGCATGTTTTTTCATAGGTGCTATAAAACTATAATTAAATGCAGTATCTTGAAAGTACTTTTATGTGTCACAACAAAAGTTTGGCAGTGAAAGCAAATGCTATTACTATATTATGTTTTACTTCACCCATGTTGGACCAATTTACAGCTTTACTTTCAGACTTAATTACTGCACCATGAATCAGGGGGAGGTCCGTCAACACCAATGGTGCTACCCTGGTGCAAAGCTGCAGTAATGGGGCTGTCTCCTACTTCCAAGTGGCCTGGAGCTATAGCCTCCTATTTTAGCCACAGTCAGTTGCAACCTGAGTGTTTTTATATGATACAGCTCTGTTAAATTTATCATTGTCTAGGATAGAGTGACTGGATAGTTAATTTTTTTTTCTCCACCCCTTTTAAATCTACAAATACCAGAGAAACCATTGTCAAATGTGTGAGTTAAAAGGGTTATTTGGTTTTTTTAAAAAAAACAACCACCTTGCGAAGGAAACTTAAAACTGAAGAAGAAAGCCTTAACAAAAGTGGTAATAAGAGCTGTCTCTCTCACGCGAGTGAGAAAGTAAAGGTTAGGTTGAAGTAGTGGAAGCTGGCTGCCCTTCCTGACTCTGTGTGTGGGTTAGAAAAATCTTCACGTGGCTAGGCTCTGCAATGCACCGAGCGCAGCTCAGCGAGGCAGGCGGCGAGCAGCCCCGGGTGGGGATAGCCATCGCCCCTCGGGGCTTTCCCTGCCCTGGGGAAAGGTGAGGCTGGGTGAGATGTACAGCGAAATGCCCTGGAGATCCCTTAGCTTGGGCTTGGCAGCCTTTCTGCCTGGGGACAGAGTTCAGGTTATTTAGCGTCTCCTGAGTCATCACGGCCCGATGTCAGTCGTGTCTTCCGTCTCCCACATGCACAGCGCGTCCAACCTCAGGTAGCACTGGCTGTTATGTAGCCCCGCAAATGGGATGCAGAGTAAGGAGCTGGTGCTTTGCCAGGTAACAGGTAGGGAGACCTCCCTGACGATTGCTGTCTTAACTGAAGGTGCTGGAAAAGCAGGAAGTTTTGCAAAGGGACTGCAGAAGGTCTTGGGCAGAAAGCGAGTTGTTGCTACGTAAGTGGCATTGCAGGATTTGGGGTACGCGTGTGTCGTGGAGGCTGAAGAGCTGTCCTTGTGTCACGGGGAATTGTTAATGATTTCCTTATCTGCAGGTCTCTGTCTCATCTGTCCCTGTGAGTTTGAAGCGGCTTGGTGTGCTTTAGATGTTAGGACTATTCTCAAGATACTTGCTCGTTAGCAGGAATTACAATTACCTCATAGTTTGAACTGATTAAGCAGTCTAATGATCATTACTACCAGTAGTAGCTATCCTAGTTAAGAGTGCAACTGGTGCATCGAAGTCTTACATTTTGGAGGTGTAATTCTGCCCCTGGGAAAAAAAAATGTTCCTACTTCCTTCCAGGCACAATGGATCATACCAACTATATGGAAATGGCATGAAAAGGATTATTTTCCTTATCAGCATCAGCTATTGGCCATTGCAGAAAGGACGTTCGGTGGGCTGGAGCAGTGATTTGGTCCTGTGTGGCAGGCCCAAAGCTCCTGCGTAACGCAGCCTTAGGAATCATAGCTGTAAGTGATGCTGACATGAGCAGGCTTGATGGGCTGGTGCCTGTGTTACAGCAAGGATGTGTCGGCACGCACAGTTTGAAGATGGAGCACTCTGAAAAAATCTATGTTGCTTGCTTTGGTTTGCTGTAAACAGTTTATTTTTTTTAATGATGCATTGTTTGGATACCACAGTTTCTAACGCACCTGTCTAAAATACTAAATCTTTGCCTTGTAGATTTTGGACTGATTTAAACAAGAACCATCCTAGAGCAGCTAACGTGCACGGGACTTGTATTATTTTCCATGTAGGTGCCTGCAAATGCATGCATGTTAATATAGAGACTGTGCCTGGGACTGCCAGCATTACTGCAGTATACTAGCTATTAGAATTTTTACTTCTAATATTTCGTGTCTGGATTCATTTTAGACTTACATCTTCCTTGTGATGGAAGTCACACCTGTAATGCTGTTTTTAGACATTTATGTGTAGGGCCATGAACTATACTCGTTGTAAATGTTTCAAAGGGTGGATATGTCTTCCCTTTTAAAATGTCCTGGGCAGGAGACATTTGCTGCAAGGTCATGTCTCCTAAATTTAACTTTTCTTTCTGTCCCTTTGCACGTGTGCATTTTTTGTTTGGGAAGCGAAGACAGTACTTGTTCCTCGTTGTTAGTATACTCATTTTTTGGTGAATTACTTTGTATTGCAATTCTGTCTCATTCTGTATTGCTGTAATAAAGCCAGCTGAGATGAAGAACGATATCAAGTTCGAAAAATAGTTGAGCACTACCTTATGATACAAATGTAAAAAAAGATACTTTAAACTTCTGAAGGAACAAGAGTTTCTAATATCTGCAATAATCAAAACAGTAAAAAAGAAACCCCAAACAATTTTCAGGAATAATGTGGCAGTTAAAATGCTTATCTTTGGATATGATGATAGTTAGCATTAAAGTGGTGTTTTTACATCTTTTAAAACGCTGTACAAATATTTACTAATTTGTGATACTATTATGAGGAAGATAGGGGACTGTAGTTTTCTGGTGGTAGGGCTGAGGTAAAGGTAACATTCATGCTGGGTCCCTACGTGATGCAGAATTTCTTTCATCGTTAATGAAAATGAGAAGTACTTTTGTCAAGTACTTAGGATTGGATCCAGTAAGGATTTATGCACATAAAACGTGGGTGCCGCAATGTCCGTGGCTCGTGCACCTGACCACAGGCACGATTGGCATCTAAAAGTGTCTGTGGGAATAGGAGCTCCTTGTGCAGTGCTGGGGGAGCTTATTACGGTCATGTAAAATCTGCATGTTGATATTTAGCAGTTGCTAAGTGCTAGCATGAAGCTCTGGGCTGCTCGGCTCCCATGAAGCATGCAGGGTTGATCACCGTGTGCCCAGAACAGTGGTTACAGCCCATGGCAGGAAAAGGCACGCATTTCAAGAGGGCAGGATTTTTTTTTCCTAACAGAAAACCCCGGCGAAGTATGTTGTTTCTCTTTACACTTAGACTTTTTGCTGTGTTGTGGGGTGGGTACCTGGAAAGATCTGTACCTGGAAAGATCTGCACCTGGAAGGCGAGAAACAGGCAGTCAATATGCCCAGTGGCTGTATGCATAAATGCACTGCTACGTTTTGCTATGAAACAGGAAGGTTATTTTTCAAAGACACCAAAGAACTGAGGGTTTCTGAGTGTAGAAGGAGCCTTGGATAAGCCCCTGGTTTGAGGCAGCGATCAGATGCAGGAGGTGAAGGGCCCGACCATGGCTTTGCACCCGTGGGAAGCTATTTTTCCTAGCTCAGTGCCTTAAGTTCTGTGCATACGCAGCACTATAAATAGCGTTTAGCAGGATTGCGACCGTCGTTTGAAGAAATGTGACATATTGCAGAGCGCCACATGGCACTATGCTGTAATACCCCGTTATAATAATGGAAATATAAGCAACTGTGAACAGTCTATAACTTTAGTTGATGTACTTAATCGATAACATGTTGGCTTCACCTGGAGTGAACCAAAGCCTGCTCCAGAAATAAGGAGGGCTGAGGAAGTTGTTATAACGCATGACCAGGTAATGAGGACAACAGCATCCAGCAAAAAGTTTACTTAGTGAAGATAAAAGTGCATCTCCCTGAAATAACTTCACTCCATATATATTTTTTTTTATGGATGTGTATGACAACTTTGCAGGAGTCTCTATATAATAGTAAAAACAGAAATTATGTTGCTCACCAAGAGCTAAATAGTCCCATATATTGTCAGATGGGGTAAATGTTTTCAGGCTGCTATAATTTTCAACGTATCCTATTCATTGCTGCAATTGTTGTTTCACTGTTAACAATAATTTGGCTCAGGGTTTTGTTGCCAGGTACTTGCTTTGTTTAAACACCAGAAAATGTATTCCATAAAGAAAGCCTTTGTATTTCAAAGCATTTGCTTGCAAATTTGACAACATTTAAAATACTGAAATGCCTTTTTATTTTTTTTTTTCCTCTCTTGTCTTGACCTGTTCATGAGGAGAAAACACTAAACCTCGATACGCTCTTTGAATTCATCTCATGACCTTGTCCTGCAGCTTGGGAGATGCTGGAAGGTTTGTTTCTCTCTCCTGTACTTGTGCGGCCCCTGTGAAAGTGGAGTTTGGGCCCACAGCTGGACCTGGCAGGCTCGGAGAGGTGTGCTATGAGCGCAGCACCCCACTCCCCTTCCCGTCTGTGCATGCGGACTCTTTCTGATCCTGAGACTGCTGTGGTCTGTGACTGGGGGGGGGGAAGAAAAGAATTTGCAAGCTCCTCAGGAGCTCTGGAAGCCTCTAATCAAGAGCTATTGTCAGTGCAGACAAACTCAATTTACATTGTTTCCCAGACCCAGCTTTGTGCTTTACTGCTGCAGCAATTTTGCAAACACTGTCTGTAGGTTAGTGTGACCTCCCGTCAGCCTGGCTCACCCTGGCCAATGTGCTGCCCTGCCTGGGGGAGACTTGGGGAAGTTTTCTGTGAGCTGTGTGGGTTTCTGGTGCGCTGCTTTTCTGCACGGGCAGGGCCAGGGCCAGCAGACTGGGGCAGTGAAGAGATCTTACGATAGTTAAATGCTTTCAGATCCTCTGGGAAAGCATAAAAAAAAAAAAAGCATCTGCGCATCACAGCTATTCACAGGACCTAGCTACCCAGCCTGCTGGATGAGGGCAAGCTTTAGTGCTCTCTGGCTCTTTATTGTATGGGCAGAGCAATGAAATCTCTCTGCTGGAGAGCATCACGGCTAAGATCTCTGGAAGGTGAGGTATGGGCTGCACAGGCTGGTGGTGGGACACCAGGAAACTGCAGGCTGACCAAACAAATACCCTTAATTTCACCTCCCTGTCCCCTCCCCTGCGCAGAGGTGCCCTCCCATCCGTGATTTTGGTAGGTGGCCTTTACTCAGCCAGGAATTTGTGGGCATGGGAACAGCTGCCTCTCTGGGTGCAGGTCTTGCTGCTTCTCCCACCACCCTGACGTGAGCAGTGTCTTGCTAGAGGTGAGGGGGACAGGGAGAGAGACCGTTCCTGTTCGTGGATGGCGCTGATACTTTAAAAAAAACATTACTTTTGGATTTAGTTTCATACTGATAATGGGGAGTTACTTAGAGAGCAAGCCTGGAGTCCCTGGTGTGAGAGCTGTCTGCCTGGAGGTCTGCCCTGAGATGCAGGTGCCGAAAAACTGGGCGGGCTGTCTGCCAAGTGAAGTAGCTAGGGGGACGCTGGGGATATGGCTGGACAGGAAACTGGGCGGAAGCCACAGATGATGTAAGAGGTCTTTACTGCCAAAGTTGTCTGTAAGTAAAGGTCTGGGCTTTTGGGCCAAGGCTGGCTTTTTCTAACTTTTCTCTCAGAACAGATCTGCTGAACTGTTGCATGCGTTAAAAGGAGGAGGACCTGCATGACGCCAGCTGCGTCGCTGCTTCTCTCTGCGAGAGAAGAAAGGGGAAGCCTGGTCTGTTATTACCAAAGGTCCATGCTAACCTCGTGGCCTCCCACTGTGATGGGAGAGGCGATGCTGTGCACCCTTGTGCTGTGCCCTCTGCAAAGGGCAGTGCAGCCCGCTAGATACGGCGTGGTATTAAAACTGCGCTGCTGAATGATCTTGGCAAAATCAAAGGTCTTTGCAGATTGGAGTCAGGTCTGTAGGGCATTGCTTGCTTTCTTTTTAAAGGCTTTTCTTTTTTGCAATCTGTGAATATAACTACCTAAGATCAAGGTGTTAGTTTTTCACTGGAAGATGTTTCATTTCTACAGCATTCCTTTACAACAGAGATGGGACAAGTTTTTGCTCTAATGATGGGCACAAGTGTTTTAGACAGGGAAGCTACTGTTAGCATAAAAATGCTATATACTGTTGGCATCGAGTGAGTTACTCCCACTGGTTTCCGAATTTTGTACTTCAGCATGCAGATTCCTAGAAAGTCTGTGCACATGTGAAAATATTTAAATAGCGCGTGTTTTCCATAAGTGCTGAGAGGCACCGAACAGATACTGTGATGAAGTTTAATGTTTTAAATATTCCTCATGGAATAAATAGAAGTAGATCACCCATGAAGGATGACTGTTTATTCCACTCATGAGAAGACTTTGACCATATATTAATGAGTATAATACTTAACCTTCAAGGGTGAGATACCCTATATATATATATATATATATGCAGAATCCCATATTGCCACACCTTGAACTTTGTATAACAGCCAGATACCTTTGCTGCACTCCTAAATATGTCATGTATCTATTTGCCCCGTGAATGCCTGCACTTGCATTATAAGGTAATAAATAATGATGTCTCGGGGTTAAAGAGTCTTCGTAAGAGCTGCTCTGAATCGATTAATCGGTAACTATCGATTACCAGCATGTTCTATTAATTTCATTATGATGTCTAAAGGGCAATCCATAGCAATTAAATAAAAAGTCATCTGATAGCTCGTGGTAATTGAATTTGTAAATTTATTAGCTTATGTTCATTTACTCCAAATACAAGTAATTAATATTTTATGCAACTGTTTTGAAAGTGAGAATTCTTTGGGGATTCCTGTAATTGGGGCAGACAAACCTATTTCTGTGGGAACCCCCAATGCTGAGGAACGCTGATGATTTGCAAATAAAGGGCGGAACTTGTTAACTAAGCTTCCTATGCGCAGCATCTTCTGTGTATGTGCAGAGAAACAAATAGACCAATTACTCATTTCCAAAGGTTTTTTTGTTACTGTAAACGTCGTCTTATCTTTCTTTGTATTTCTCATAGGCTGCGTTTGATTTTAGTGTAGTGCTTCAGCCGTTAATAATTTAAAACAGTATTTCTTTTGTGGGAGAGGGCCCTCGTGTGTGGCTATGCCTTCTGATTTCCAAGGCAAAACCACCTCCAACTTTGAAATGAGGTGGGAAGGAGGGGGGGGAACCAGGTTTCTCAAAGTTAGATGGACTGTCCTGTGATAAATACTGGGACATATATTTTCAGCATTGATTGTGACTTCACACCGTCCTGCTGATCGCATGGAGAGATGGTCTACCATTTGGAGTAATTATTCCTTTGGATTATGCCATAAATACGCCTGCTAGGTGAGGAAGGAAGAGCAGTCTTTCTCTCAAAGCTTTCAAAAACCTTCCGATTTTTGCTTTCCTTGGGGAAGCTAATAACTAGTATAGAGACAAATGCAGACATTATTGGGCAAAATTAGGGTATAAATCACCAGAGAGAGAATCTCCGCGTCACTCTGTAGCGGCCGGGGGAAATCTGATTTTGCACTCTGCATTCTGTGTCATGTCTGTAACTTTGTCACAGCCCATTTGTTTGCCATCCCTGGCACCTCGTTCTTCTTCACTTGAGCGTGCAGCTGATAATGACATACTGGGTTAAGGGGTATCGGAAACTCTGTCTCGCTGGAGGAGGCAGCCATCGGTAACCCGCCTGCAGGAGGTGGGCTGCGGTCGCTGCCGGTTGCGTTGGCTCCGTGCCTGCAGCTGCAGTTCAGCTGCAATTTTTGCTCCCATCGAAGCTTGTTTTTGGACTTGCTCTCATGGTGAAATCTCCATTTCTGTGTCTGGACGTGTTCTACCGTTCCTATTTGGATTAATTAAGGGCAGTGCTGGTCATTTGTGAAGGCAGTGCTTCACTTCTGCAAAGCCATGTGCTGTCTGCAACCTTGTTAGAGGGGAAGGATGGGACTGTGGGGCTATTACGGCAAAGGCAGTCAGGGCTTTCTTTTGAAATTGGAACAAATGGAATATTTTAGCTAAAATCTCCACTCCTTCCAGAGGGACGCATACATCAGCTTTGACAAGGAAGGCTTTCCGTCCCCAGGAATGGAGTTCCTGGTCAGAACAAGAAATGCTGTTGCTTCTTGCACAGCAGTCAGGTTGGACACTCTTCCTAGCGTGGCAGGTCCAGATGAATCTCCTGCTCCAAATGAAATGGTGAAAGGATGTGCATCCACATCTTTGGCATGCTGTGTGAATGCCCAATCGATCAAGCTGTTAGCTGTTATGTGACAGTTGCTTTAGTAATATAAGTGGTTCGTTGTTTCTGTATCTGTGAGTTAGCCGTGTCCACCACTGGACAATGTACTCTGAGACTGAAGAGTCCTTGACTGTCCAACTTACATTATTCATTTGGTGATTTCAGTTTGTTATCTTTCCTTGAACCTTCCTCTGTGAAATGTAAGAGAGACTCCTTTAGCGTCTTATTATCAAACGTGGTTACTAATTCCTTAATAATTGTTTTTGTTCATCTCTCTCATTCTTCCAAACTTTCTCTTTGAGTTATGGCTACTGGAGCTGCCTACAATATTGAAGTAGTGCTGCAGCTGGCTCCTCTTCAGTATTTTTCCCACTCACACCAAAAAATGGCTTTAGCTTGGTGGGGCACCAGGTTGCGGTGTCAGTTCTTTACTCAAGCTGATGTTTCCTGCACTGCAGGAACAGACTGTGCTCCTCCTGCAGCCCCCAGTGCTGCTTTGGCTGTGCTGCAATGTGAAAAGCATGTCACGCAGCTGAGCATAGCTTGCCAAATGATCCAGATGGTGGTTTTTTTGCTGACCTCTCCTATTTATTGCTCTCTCACTTCTGGTGGTACCTGGAAACTAGAGTTCCTGACAGTTGTTTGTTATTTGTTTTCTTTTCCCCAGATCCCAAACCCGCTGCACAGTATGTTCCCAGGAGTGGCCGTTGTGGAACCGCAGTGGGGAACGCGCCTGCTCCACTGTCAGAGAGGATTCCCTTTCTCAGGTATGTCTTTAATCCATTTAGCATGACCTAAGCTGATTTTCTTTTTTTGTGTTGTCCTCCTTACTTGATCAGACATCATGCACTACGGAGTGAAATGTTTAAGAAGGATGTCTTTGCCAATAAACAGACCTTAATGCTGGCAAGATACTCTGCAAAGTAAACACTAGTTTCTCAAAGCTCCTGTTGATAGGCATTAATAAAAGATGAAATTGGGTAATGTGGTGTAATCTCTCATATTTCTACATTCCAAAAGTAATTGTGATGATGTTGTGTATTTCATTCTCTGATAGCCTTATGTCGGCTGGCTCTTTCCCAGTTGTGGGATCTATTTGTTGAACACTACTGCCTTTTTCTATTATCAGTTCTACCACTTGTGTCTAGTAATGGGCTAAACTAATATGGATAAATCCACTAAATGGATTCATTTGCTAGTAAGATGTAGGTGGTGTCTTTGAAAAGAATAACATCCCAGATTGTTTCAATTACGTCAGTCACAGACTTCTTTTTATTGTCCTTTTACTCCCCTTATCTGTACTCTACAGTTCCCAGATTCTGTCACATATTGATTACCATTAGCTTCCTCTTGAGTTTTTAAATGATAATTAAAAATATTTGTTTTAGTTGCTTTCCCTTTAAGGAAGACTGGCAACACTATTATAAAGCAAAAATAGAGATTTTTTTTTTCTTTCCTTTTGTGAAACTGTGGTTTGGGCATCTAGGGTTTTTTGTTTTTTTTTTTTTTTTAAAAGCATATGATAACAGAGAATAATTTCTATTTATTATTTTTTTTTATCCTCACTGATTTGACTTATAATCATTTTGAGCTTTGTGAAATTGGCCCTTACAAAGCTCTGTGTGTGTGATTACGGTGTAGACTATCCTTTCCCTTCACATAATAAATGTAATCAAGTCATGATCACTTGCACTCAAGAAACAGCTGAATTCCAATTTTGTGGTCAATTCCTTCTTATTTACTAAGAAGATGACCAACATGTGACTCTGTCCTCCTTTCCATACCTCCATCATGGCTGCAATATTGGGTTAAGAAATGCGAATCTATAACTTTTATGTCTTTGAAGGCTCTTTTAATACTGTTATATGGGCTTGAAATTTTTTGCTAACTGAAGACTGCACTGACAGTTACACGGGCTGTGCTTTGTCTGTTAGGACACTGCTTCATAACTCAGAATAATTTCTGCTGTCTTGCTAGGAACTTGAACCAGCAATATCATTTAGGAGTGTCACTCATCTTCCCTGCCAGACACTTTCTTAAATAGCTGTAAGCAGTGACTTGGTCTCTGCACCCGTTGATCTTGCCACGCGGTGTCCTTGGTACAAACCTGGCTAGGACTCCGCTCCCGTGTGGCTCGCCTGCCCTCACGCCGTGCATAGACAAAGGAGGCATGGGGTTTCTGCGTGTTATGTGCTTCATTGATTAATATTAGTCTTGGGCTATAACCTTGTGCAAAGGTTACAGCCCAAAGGAACCATGGCTTTTGCATGGGTTCACTGGCTTCTGCAAAACACTTGCTGTTCGCATGCTGTGGGAACGATACCTCCCTTCTTTGCTCAGAAGGGGACTCGGCCTTTCCTCTTGTGCATCTCCACTCTTCTTCCATTTCCTGGCTTTTGGGAAATCTAGCTGGGACATTCCTGCCCTGATTCCTGGTTTGCTTCTGGTGTAGGAGAGTCCAGGAGCGCTCTGCAGAGCTCTTGGTGACCCCCAAAGACCCTTTGTGCCCCCTGCACGGTTGGGCTGGGGTTCATCCCTGCCTGCTGCAGGGGCTTCTTCCTAGCCCTGTCCCTGGATCTGGCCCTTGGAAGCTGTCTCTTCCCCGCTAGTCTTTCTATCCCTATCTAAAAGATAAGGTCCTCATGTAAAAGGAAGGAAGCAAAACTCAAGGTTAAAGGGCCAGGGCTTCCCTAGCCGTTGAGAGGGAGGGTTCTGGTGAGTTGGGTTTGCTCTCCCTGCACCCGTTCTGGGAGCTGGGGGTCCCTGGGATGGGTCCCCTGGCGTGCGGATGGCTTTTCCCTCCCACCCTCAAGGGGAAGAAAAGCGGTGAGGCATTTTCTGTATCGGGAACTGCTGGATAACAGAGGGCAGCAATGATGGAGCTTGCTCTGCACTTAGGGATAGTATCAAACTTGGCAATTCTTCTTTGAAGCTTGTATTCAGTGAAAGTTTTTATGCTAACCAAGAAAGGTAGTAGACAGAAGCCATAAAGATGAGCAGAAATCTATCTCCCACATCCAACACTGCAATCTGGTTTTCTTCCACAAAGTCTGGAAATGCGTAAAAAGAAAAAGCATTTATTTTGGGGATATGGGGAAGAAACGTGAGACTCTTCACAAGCTAAAGTGCCAGGTCCTTGTAACTTACAATGTGTGTGGATAAGAGAGGTTTCTTTTTTCTCATGGAAGTCATATGGCAAAAATTTCCTTTCAGTTATGAAACAGGCATTCAATAGTCCTGGCATAAGACTTAATAAGTATTACCAGCCCTATAGCCAGAAAAATGTTTACACTAAAGAGTTGTCTATGAATTTATTTTTCCCTAGCATAAGGGTGCCTGCATAAGCCGCCACCTGTGATCCATGCTGCCCAGGTCAGAAGACTTCAAAGCGGCATTGGGGGAGAATATCTTCTTTTTGCATCTATGCATACAGAGGCTGAGATTAGCCTATTTGCAAAATCCTTTTATATTCCCTTGCCTTGGTTTCTCCCTCCCCTTTTCTTTTTAAGACATCTGTTTAAAACTCAGCATTTAGGCCAGACAGGGGTCTCTTGATTGCACAAGCATGCTCCTGGCTCTCTGATTCGGCCAATTAAGGGCTCAGCTAGCTAACATTACCATTTTAATGCTACTTATTGGGTGGCACAATTTGCTGCATGCGAAGAATAGAGTTCATGCCCTGCTATGTGCGAAGTGGCTTATTTGGCACGTTTGTTGTTAAAGGAATCTTTAATTAACAGCAGTTGCAGTATTTGTTTTCTCTGACTGAGGTGGGGATGGGAAAACGGAAACAAGCAGCAAACACGATGATTAATTGTCAAGTTAAACTGTTTATACTGTTTTGCTTAGGGTTTTGTTACGGTGCTCATCACTGGAACATTTTAACTGTGTTGCTGTTTTCTTGCTTGCATAGATTCGAGGAAAATACGGGGTCTGATACTGCTGTTTTTAATGTGAGAGTTAATCAGAATTAACTCTGTTACCAGTGGAATTGTGTTGGGCTAGGATCGGTATAAGCTTTGGAAATAAGAAAGGAGCTTTGTGTTATGCTCAAAACGTTGTTAACAGGCAAAAAGGAACACACCTTAAATGCAGTGTTTTGAATATGTTAGTCCAATAAAAGTCTTAATCTTATCAAAATACAACTAATGGGTATTATTAGTCCAGTTACAATTATATGCACTTACAGTTTAAATCACCTAGTTAATATGGAAAAGGCTCACTAATAATAGAGCCAAAGGCGTGCTGCTCCTCTGAAGGCAGGAGGGCAGGGACGGCGAGTCAGGCCAGCTGGGCTTCAGTGCTGGAGGTGGAGGTTATTTATTCATAATAGCTGCAGTCTTATTTATGCACTACACATAAACAAGCGTACTGTATGGGGGGACTTTGAAGAAAACTGAATAACTTGTAGCACCAAAGGGCTGGCTCCTGGGCTTGGGCAATACTGGCTAAATGTAAACCTGAACAAAAAATACGGGTAGTTGGACTTGAGAGCATAATAGCCTGCAAACACATTGCGGATGCAGACTCAACCTGCGTGTGGCTCGGGTTAGAGGTCTCAAAAGTATGATAGTCATAAGTAGAAAAAAAATGAGTGTGGGTTTTTTTCCTTAAAAGATTAGCCTGGTTGTTGGGAATGTTAATGAATTGAAAGTGCCTCGCTGAGGTCAGGCTGTCAGCAGGTGCACATCAGCAGCTCTCCATAGGTGCAGCAATAATGATTTATAACTACAGAAAAAGCGAACCCTGCTGGGACGCTGTACCCTGGGGCAAGGAACATGGAGAACAGGGGACAGTGCTCAGATACCTTGGTAACGGCTGTGTTGCGAAGGGCCAAAATAGGTTGATTTAAAAAAAACCCAAAAAACAAAAACAACAACAAAAAAAAAAAAAACACAACCCAAAAAAACCCAAAACCAACTCCCCCCCCGCAACATTGCCTGCATTTCTGCATGGGTTATTAGCATGCGTTAAAGCGACGTGTGAGTGTTTGCTGCACAGGCTGCTGTATGCTCGTGTCCCATGTCGACGGTAGCTTATCCTGAGCCCTCCTGTGTGGCTCTGCTTTCTCCACTTTGAAAGCGGAGCAAATGTACTGCTGCAGAGAGCTACTCCTGGTGCATACTAAGAGCATTTAAGTATCTTCCATGTTTACTAGCCTTGAAACAGCTGAATAACTCCTGTTAGGATGCTTTTTTCTTTTGCTTTGAATCCTGTGGCTTGAAGCTGTTCTGGATAAAATTCTTCAGGGAGTCATTTGGAGCTGGCACTAAACTAAACCAGAGAAACTTATTAGCTTTTCTGCCTCTTATTTCTGTAACTTTTTGGTCATTGCTGTTCATGAGAGTCAAGGAATAACATCTTCCCTCAGTACTGTGGGGGAAGAACTTCACGCTTTGTGTTTTGGAGAGAAGATTCTTTGTTAAGAGAAAGCCAAAAGGGAGGTGGCAGTGGTTGGACTTGTGTGTGCAGAGCCTGCAAGTGGGGACTTCCCTCCATCTCCCTGTTTGCGGTTCAGGCTGAGCTTTAACACAACATGTGGCCTGTCCCCATTGTGTGCAGCGCCACAAAAGCCTTGATCGCTCCTTCCACGGAGCTGAGAAACAGTGTGCCACACGCCCCTTGACTTTAACAGAGTCAGGCATGCAAGACCCATTGCACCTCTCGGTGTAGCATTATCAAACATTTATTCAGTATGGCACACCATACAGAATTCATAAAACTTCATAATAAAAAAATATTAGTGATGCCAGACAACAGGGAGGATGGAATGGTGAGACACTCGGTGTTACGAAGCTTCTCCGGCAGACCGGGGAGGATGCGGGGGAGGTTAACGGTTCTGTTGTTTAAAACAATGTGGGTTGATTGTTAACCCTTCAAAAATAAACTCTTAGGGGGGAAGAAGGTTAACAGCCTGCTCAAAAAGAGGTGGAGGTAAAAATCAGGCAGTACAAAGACTTGTGTAAATGCAGGGTAGATGAGAGGAAAGGGATGGGGTAGGGGAAAGGCTTTGAAATTCGGAGAACATACTCAAAACTAGTTTTGTGGGTATAAGCTTAGGTTGCAAATAACTGTCACAGGTGGGTGCCGACAAAGCTGGGGAAAGGCAGGAGAGCCATATGGGCAGCGTGACGCAGGCAGGGAAAGAGGGAGTGGGCTGATTTCTGTGCTCCCTTTTTCCATGTCTCTTCATGCTGCCTTTTCTGCTGGTGCTGCTTGTGCCCATGCAGTGACCTGGCTTTGCAAAACAGCATTCTTGCCTGTTGGGGGGCAAGGGCACTTCGTTTCTTGGGATGTGAAAGTTCAAACCCAGGCAGGCCAGATGCAGCCCTTGGGGATCCTGTGGTAGCTGGCTGATGTACAAAGGCATGCGTGTCCACTGAATTTTATGGAGGGCAGGGAAGGAAAATGACCTGCTTACCCACACCAGGGGTATAAGGGCCAGCGGGGCGGTTGGATACCGAATCTGTCTGAAAGAGGTTTGCAACCGAGCTTGGTGACAGCCGGGACTTCAGGCACACTGTTCTCTGCTTCTTTTTTTTTCTTCTTCTTTTTCTTCTTTAGCTGTTATGGCACCCAATCAAAATACCACTCAGGTACCTTGCTTTCCTGCAAAAAAACCAAGACTTGGTGCAAATTCCTGTAAAGATGATGTTTAGATGGTCCTTGTCAGAAGTCCTTCCCCAAATTGCCCTCTGAGAGGGGTAACCAGTGATGGTGAGTTTTGACTGCTCATATGAATCGATGCAATGGGAAGCACGGGGGAGATACTATGGAGAGCGGCATGTCTGTACGAGGACTTATCTGTGGAAAGAACAGCTGTCAAGCCAAGCTATGAAGCAAGAAACTTTCATTTAATTGAGACCATAACAAGAAATAGTGCGAGGAAAGAAAAGCCCTGTAGTCAGAGCTGAAGCACCCAGGTAATGCTCAGCCCCTCAGAAAAACCAGCTGAGATGTGAGCCTTTCAGAGAAGTGGGGAAAAAATACAGCTCACTCTATTCCAGCAACTCATTTACTTTTATAGAACTATTTAAAAAATGTTAGTGGTGAATTACCAGAAGAGAGCTTTATGGCAACAAGCTAATGACTTCAAAACCTGATTCATTAAAAAAAAAATTACAGTCACTGTTCCCTTGGGTTTGTTGTATATTTTATTTGGAATGTTTGTCAGTATAAATTATGACTAATTTGAATTTATCCCTCTCCTTTTCTCTACACTCTAGCAAGCAACTGCCTATTTAAATATGAAATGCTTCTAGAAGTCGGGCAAAAAGGCGTAGTGTCCTTCTCTCCGCCAAATCACTGGCCCAAGAACTGGTGGCAGAAGCTCTCTGTGGGAGGGTTTGGATGTTTAAACACAAATCAAGGCAGAGATCTGACCTGGTTTATAAGCAAACCGACCTCCTCCTTGAGAGGTGCTAGCCAGAAAGCTGCTGTGCTCCAGGGAGCTGATTTCAGTGCCAGCCAGCATCAGGCATTTTGCAGTATGAACCCCTGGAAAAGTGGAGGAGGATTTCTCACTTCTAGCTAGGATGCTGCAGGGGTTATTGCCTGCAACTTACAGCAGTTTTTAAGGATCTCCATTTGCCAATGCAGGCTGCTGTGAGAGAGCGTGGAGGGCTCAGACTCTCTCAGAGGAAAAGGACCTGTGTAGCCCGGGTGCTGGGAGGTACGGTGAGCCCTTTGTGGAACAGTGCAGGGCTGCTCGGTGATGGAAGGGGTGTGTGATGTGCTTTCTTCCCACCCCAACTCTCTCTGGGCTGTTGGGAACTTTATTAACCCTTGGCCAGTCCTGGCAGTTTCATGAACATTTGCACTGACTCATTTCCCGCTTCCCTCCATAGCTCATGTTTGCTCTCCATCACTTCTTTGGTATGTCAGTGTAGGGCAATTGGAGAGCCCGGTTTATGGGCTCCTGCTGACGTGCAGGGTGTGGCTGTTCCTGTGCAGTTACTGGAGACACAGTAAAAGGTGACCTCAGTGGCAACTCTGGGCCTCTGTCCATCTGGTCACTGCTCTCCGTTCATCCCCCAAAACATCAAACTGCACCCTAAAGCTTACACCTGAGTGCAGATGGGAGTGAGGTGGGGGAACATGGTGTGACAGGCCGATCCCATGCCCCGACTTCTGCTAATGTTCAAGGATGCAGCAAAAATAAACGCTTCCATATTGCCTAAAGAGGACTGTAAATTTGAACCGTAAATGTAGAATGAACGTGAGATGTATCAGTGCCCTGCAAGCCAAAGCACAGGACACTTCCATTGAACTGCCTGTCTAACTGGACCTGGCTGAAGGTTATCTTGCTTTCTGGCGCAAAAACCTCTCCAAAAGTACGCAAGTGCTGAGAGACATGGCTGGGGCTGGATCTGCCTTCTGTTGTGCCTCCCTGCCTATTGATCTGTAGCAGAAGAAGGATTTTCCCATGTAAAAACAGCTGTGCAGGCAGTGACTTTGCCAACTGTATTGTGGGGCCAGCATGCGTGCAGCTATACATGGAAAGTCATATGCATCTATTTGTAGAAATGGCGTCTGTACAAGTGAAGGCAGTGCTGGCAGCCTGCTGAAAAGGATTTCTGAGAAGTTTGTACCACAGCTTGGTGCTTGTCCGCAAAAATATGCGGACCCTTAAAGATGCAAATAGGTACTTCAAGTGATTCCCTCTTCCATGCCACAACAAAGCTTTCAGAGACTTTTTTTCAGAATCGTGTCTTTTCAGTTGTTTCCTGCTCTGTAATTAGTGTTAGTTATTCATACTTCTCCATATACACACATACGCATATCATGTCTTTTCATATAACAGTTTGCACGTTCCTCTTAATTACATCCTCTTTCTCCCAAGCCATTTGCGTGGAAATGCTGACAGTGGTGGATTTCAATCCTGCAGAGTTCCCACCTCTTCTGGGGTGTCCCAGGGTCAGTCCCTGTTGCCTGGGGCTTCTTTGGAGAATCCCAAGTCTAGCTCGTAGCAAATGGAGGAGAAGGCTGGGGTGTGTATGTCACATACGGCATTTTTTTGTCCTGCATCCTATTGTGCTTGCCTCTTTTACAGCACTGTTATCACGAAGGACACTGGAGTGGATTCAGAGGCATATAGCTGTGTTCCATGTGATGTATTCTCCTTGGTTTGTTTTTACTTTTACTTTCTACTATGAACCTTACTTTCTTTTTGGTATTGCAAACTGAGCACTCCCATAGCTTCTTCTAGAATCTTTAAATAGTTGGAATGGAAAAGTGGCTGAAACAATGGCTTGCTTTTCTAAGTGAAAACAGTATTTACTTCATGAGGTGGTAGAATCTGCTGGTGGAGGTTTTTAAGGATGGGTTAGACAAACACACACTCAATATGACTTTGCTTTAGCTGAGGAAATGGAAATGCGTTGAAGGGCTGGCTCTGTTTGCTAGGATTCCTGATAAGCAGCTGTCTTCAAAAATTGTAAGTGAAGAGGGAAATCCCAGAGGACTAGGGAAAAGCAATGTATGCCTATTTTTAACTATCCTTACTGTTAGAAAGTTTTTCCTGACACGTAATCTAAGTCTTGCATCTCTAGGTCTGTAACTTAAGCCTGTTACTTCATATACTATCTGCAGAGGACAGGAGAAACAGACTTATCGCCGTTACCATTGCGTCAGCATTTTCCCTATTTGGAAAGTTATTATGTCTCTCCGTAGATTTCCCTTTTCTGGACTAAACTCCCTCTGTTCTCACGTACTTCGTTTACAGGCTGTGTTTTCTAGATTTCTGTTCACTGCTGATTTTTTTTTTCAGTTGTCTTAGCATGCTCCGATTTTGTTTATTCTTACTGTGTTATTCACCCTTTTCATAACAGTGGAAACCAACTCCTGTTTGGCCGGTGACCTGCTGTAATCCTTAGATCCTTTTCTGCAGAGCTGGTGTTCAGTCTCTCATTTCTCATCCTGTATTTGCACAACTGATAGTTTTTACCATACAGAAGTATGCTGTACTTCTACTGCCGTTTTGAATTGCATCCTATTTCTTTTTCCACTCTGTTAATACAATTTGAAAATTTCTGAATTCAAATACCACCCTGCAAAAGACTTGCAGCTCTGTATAGCTTGGTTTATTCTTCACAGTTTAATAAGAATACTCACAATTTAATTGTTGCAGGTGTTAATGAAAATACGGGATAGCTTGTCAGAAGGGGAATGATACACAGTTCTGATTTTGCAGTGAACCACTAGCGACTACTCTATCATCAGGAATCAGATTTGTACCCACTTGTAGAAACTGCAGCTAGGTAGTTTTCTAGGTTGCTTTACAAGAAGGTGTGAAAGGTAAAACTTTAAGGGTTCTGATGTCTGGAGCTTTTCCCTGACTGCAGCGTTTCTTGTCACGGGAATAAATCACTGAGGTTCAAGTACTAGAGGTCCAAATTGAATTTCATGATACCCAGTGGAATAGATATTCTCTAATCTATTCCACAGATTTGTTGGCAAGATCCATCTCCTTGTTCCAAAAGCTGCTGTTAAGTACCTGGGCATAACCTAACTTTACCCTCCTTTCCTCTGAGTTTATAGCTTCTATTCTTTTTGCCTTTTCTGATCCTTACTGACTGAAACATTGACTGTCTTTTCTCATTTTGCCTCCCATGCTTCTGCCATTCCTCTATCCTGAGGTAGTTTGGGTCCTTGGTTCCTCTCTTTGCAGGACTTATCTCCCCCTCTCCTTTTCCCTTTCTTTCTGTTCCAGTTGTGAAGGTCACTGAAGAGGTCCCTGAAGCAGCCCCGGCTGTCCCCTCCTGTGCTCCGTGGTGTGGGGCTGGCTTGCTGGCTGTGCGTTTCTGTGATGTCTCCCTGCCTGCTCTGCTGCCTTCTTCCATGCTATCTTCCCAAGCGACTTCACTACCAGATTGTTCGATGACCTGAGACCTGCTTTTCTGCACTCCATTTTCCTTCCTTGCCTGCTCTTGCACAGTTCTTCTCTATTGTCTCACCATCTCTTTGGCTCAAATTACCTTTCTGTCTTTTAGATCCCCAGCCAAGCCTCTACTGTCAGACCAGGGAGCTGTTTTATTGCAAACTAGTCCAGCAGAGAGGAGGAAATAGACTGTTGATATTTTTCCCCCCCCACTTGCACAAGATAGTGCTGCCTTTTGCTGTTCTCTGTGGGTCACCTGTGTACACACACACCCACTGAATTAAAGAAGTGACATGGAGTGGCCTTTGTGGGGCTGCTTAGTGATGCAGGACAGCAGAAATACGCAGGTCTTGGCCATGAACAAGTTGCTTGCATCCAAATAAACGATTAGAAAGCAATCTAAGTGAAAAAAATGCCCTAACAGCAGAAGGCTGGCAGGTTTGTGAACCTGGCAAGGTTTGTGGAAGGAGGTAATATCTTTTATTAGATGAATTGATACAGTTCAGAAAAACAGGAGAGCCTGAGGCTCACAAGCAGCAATGTTCAAAGCTAGATACAATTTGAAGACTATTGCTCTGAGTTTAACCAGATACGATAATCATTTGGACTGTGGGAGAGAGAAGAGTGGCTGCTTGGAGCAGAGGGTAGTGGGGGTTAGCAGCTGGGGAGGGATAACGTGGCCCTCAGAGGGAGAGGGAATTTATTGCTGTCAGAACTTGTAAGCTGGGTCTCCGCTCCTTGCCATTTACAGTTTTAACTTGTTCTTATGTGTTAGACCTTTCTGCCTCCCAAAAGACAAGGGGGAAAGCGAAGGCAATTGTTCCCTGTGTGGAAAGCAAAGATCTGCAGTTTGCCCTGCATTAGCACAAACGGTCGCTCTCCCTTGATAGCAGCATGCTGGAGCAGCAGGGATGCTGCTGCCTGGGAATGGCTGTGTGGGATGTGGCTGAATGGGGCTCGTATACACGGAGCAATGCAGCTGTTTGGTAGGAACAAAATTCTTCCTTCTGCTTCCAATTTAGTATCCATATAATAGCTAGATTAGCCTCAACAGCCAGGCAAAAATAATGAACATTTTGATTAAGACAAGCTGGAAGAGGGCCAAACACTAATAAAATTAGAAAGAACCTGGCCTCTTCAAATTAAATGAATTGTCTGTGTAATGAGAAAAAAGTTTAAATTAGCTAACTGTCCTGGTTTTGGCTGGGGTAGAGTTAATTTTCTTCCCAGTAGCTAGCATGGGGCTGTGCTTTGGATTTGTGCTGGAAACAGTGTTGATAACACAGGGATGTTTTTGTTACTGCTGAGCAGTGCTGACACAGAGTCAAGGCCTTTTCTGCTCCTCACCCCACCCCACCAGCGAGCAGGCTGGGGGGGCACAAGAAGTTGGGAGGGGACACAGCCAGGACAGCCGACCCCAGCTGACCAAAGGGATATTCCACACTGTATGGCGTCATGCTCAGAATATAAAGCTGGGGGAAGGAGGAGGAAGGGGGGGATGTTTGGAGTGATGGCGTTTGTCTTCCTAAGTCACCGTTACGCGTGATGGAGCCCTGCTTTCCTGGGGATGGCTGAACACCTGCCTGCCGATGGGAAGGAGTGAATGGATTCCTTGTTTTGCTTTGCTTGTGTGCGTGGCTTTTGCTTTACCTGTTAAACTGTCTTTATCTCAACCCATGAGTTTTTTCACTTTTACCCTTCCAATTCTCTCCCCCATTGCACCGGGGGGGAGTGAGCGAGCGGCTGGGGGGGGCTTAGCTGCTGGCTGGGGTTAAACCACGACACTAACCAGTGCCCCAAAATGAAGCATTAGTAATCTTTATTACTGGAAACCTGTAGAATCTGAAAACAAACTGTTCTGTTTTTCATTAAAGCTTAATTTAGCTGATAAGCATAGAGTTGCGAAATCATTTAGGGGAAAGAGTTATTGCGGGAGCTATGTCGAGGCCTCCCTGTTGTGCACTGGTGTTTCCTGGCATGGCACGGAGTTTACAGCCCTTCCCGGGCAAGTGGGCCTTCAGGCTCCTTCCTTTTCTGCCGATGAGCATCTCCCCTTGCCCAGCATAGGCTGGAGGGGGCTGGAAGTGCATTATCTTACAAAGGTGGTTGTTGAATACAGCCCACAATTTTTTTCTTCCGTCATAGAAAACGCTAGATGTCTTAAACAGAAGCCTGCTGGGGGCTCGGTGCAGTGATGGTGGCTGTCACTGGAGCTCGTGTGAAGCTGGTGGGGATCAGGGACCTTCATGGATCAACAGCACTGAAAATATGGGTGAAAGCAAGAGGAAAAGTCAGTATTTTGGACCAAATGAATGGAGCTCACCTCTGAGCAAAGCCCAGCTGATGCCGTAGGTAGTAAGCCGGAGAAGTGGGAGCCCTGCTGCTGGAGAAGGATGCTGACTTTGCGGTAGCTGGGAAATCATAAAGACTGTATTAAAATATATTAAAACATAAGCGTTCAAACTCAGAGTCAGGTTTTGTCAAACTTATGAGGCAAGGCAGAAATTCACTGAAACCAATCTGACATCTCTCTCTGAAGATATGGGCGGATTTTTTTTTCTTTTGCCTTCAGAGGAAAATACCCTTAAAATAGTGTAAAGATGTCCATAGTGCCTGTAGCAGCTGTCAGTTTGATACCCTACCAAAAATCTACCTAATTCTAGTATACTAATAGGAAACTGGTTTGGATAGAAACACATTTCTCTAACGTTATTGTTGTGGCATGAGGGACTATAATGCTATTAGAGGAAGGAGGGAAAGGGAGGGCTGATCTAAAGACTCAAGCTGGTCCAGGCTCAGTAAGGTGATTACTGTTATTAGAGCTCTGTCCAAGTTGGACTCGCACCTGTAAAGTGATTATGTGGAAATGGCCTTTTTACTCAGCAGGTTCCCTGCCTTGGTGTGCTCAGAAGCGTCTCTGCTGCGGTGAACAGCAAATGCAACCATTTACTGCTTGCTCCCCCCCCCCCCCCCCCTCCCCCCCCACTGTTTAGACATGTTCATTCTGCGGGGTGGAGGGGAGAGCAAGCTGTGTGGTGATGCTCGGGCCTTGCCAGGTTCAGTGACTGGCATGTCTGCCGGGCCTCGGTGAGCAGTGGGGCTGGTGGGCATCTCTGGATAGGAGAGGGAATGCTTTTCAGCTGCAAGTGGTGTTGGAAGGCAACTGGCCTCGTGATGTTAGAGAGGAGAGATTATGGCATCCCCACCCCAAAAGCCTGTATTAGCTGGGAAAGAGCAGATAGCAATCAGTGGCTGCCTCTGTCCTCTTCCCCAGCTGCTTCCCATGTAGTCGAGACCGAGCAGGGTTCCTGCCTCTGTACAGGGAGGTGGTTTCTTTCCTGCCTTTTGTGTAGGACTGCTTGCATCGATTGCGAAGTAACTTGTATTCTGGAGTATTTTACACTTGCTCTGAAATGGTGCAAATAATCACCCAGGGCAAGGGGAACATCAAGCGAGGCTCAGGTTTTGGTGAGAGCACTGTGACTGCCAGCAACCCATGCCAGCCAGAACCATTACATAGTTTCTTTATATTCCCCATGTGTTTGTCACCTGCTGCTGAAACTAATAACTCTCAGGTAGAACCTCTTTGTTGTATAGTTGCGTGGCACTCGGTAACAGCAGTGCTCTCTTTCTTGCTACTGCCCTGGTGTGTGTCCAGCCCTAAGCGGGAGGCATCCATCTGCCGAGCAGAAGTGGCTCCCACAGAGGTTTTACCTGCAGAGCTGCAGGTTTCTCTGGTTTTATGAAACAAGCCTTTAGTGCTGTCCAAGCTCGTGAAAATCATTATCAGAAACTAGCAGTGAGTGCTCGAATTCAGACAACAGTAGTATTGACTGCAAAGTGAAATGAGGTTTGATTTAGCTGCCAGGCAGCAATATAGTCCTGTAACAAATTAAAGTAAGATGATGTGACAGCGTAAGTGTTAAATTACATTTCTTGGGGGTGGTGGTGGACCCTGCTATCAGCTTTTAACTCTGATGAATATTGCTTGCTTGATATTTATTTTGTATGTTCTAGTTGATGTTGGGGCTGCCTTTGTGATCAGCATTGTTGTTTCCAGTGTTGGTTTCAATTTTCTGTGTCATTATATTGCTACATCTGCCACAAACCAGCACCTGAACCTGAGATGATGGCTTTGGAGTGGGAGAAATTTCTATGCAGCTCAAAAGATGCAAGAATGGTTGTGAATTAGAAAAATGTGTTTGTTACCAGCTGTCGTCAGCACCACTGTCTGCTTCCTTAGATGCTTTGGGAGAATTTTACTTTCAATTGATAGAGTTTTACAGTAGGTACTTCCTGTAAAAAAACCTTCATGGAGGTGCAGATGTTTCAAGTCAGCTTCTGATTAGAGCTTTAAAGATTATCATGGTACTCTGTCAACTTCTGTTTAATTCATCTGTGACCTGGCTTCCAGGTGAGGCTATTATTTGCTTGTTGTTTGTTTTTTGAGATTGAATTTTGTTTCGGTTGAGTTGCCTTTAAAATGAATGCACATTTTTAATTATGTTGTCTGTTTTATCTTTTAAATGAGGCAGGTGCTGCATGTTGGAAATAGCATATGTGAATTCGGTACCTGAAATACAGAAATAACAGATGTTGAGCCGTACAGCTGTGGCTACAGGGGAACTATTTTCACACTTACTTTTACTTCTGCACAGTGACAGAAAGGTTAATCTTCCCTCTTCCCGTTAGTTTATTAGCTCATCAAACAACTGGCAAAAACCTGAAGTCTTCCTCCTTTCCCGATTCTTGCCTCCCCAGACTGTGCTCCAGGTTGTGAGGGAGCTCCGAAGACTTCCAAGTTGAACTGCCTATACCAGGATGTGGGTTAATAACAGCGTCTTTAGCTGTGACAAGCAAATAAGGGACATGCCAATTAGACAGTGGGTCAATTAGATGCCATAATACTAATGATAGGGTGGTGGAGGGAGGTGAGAGCAATGCCTCCAGCTATGTGGGAACCTTTACAGAAGACAGAGTTTACAGAAGACTTTTTTTTTTTCCCCAAGTAGACATAGGGGTTTCTTATGTCAAATGATGGGTGCATTTAATCTAGGCTGTACTGGGGAAGTCCTGCATATACTGCCCACTTGTAGCATACTTAGGCAATGCTTAGATCTGGTCCCTGGTGGCTAAATCCAGCTGAAACCGATGGCTGGTGTGACTTAAGCAGATGTTCAAGGGTTATTGTGGATGGGAATAGTGATGTGAATCAAAGACCAGATGCGTAATGCGTAGGGAAACTTTTCATCCCAACTTCAGCTCTAGTACCTGCCATGGCATCTCTCAAAGATGGAGTGAGGTGTCTGTCACTCCCCTGCCCGCAATTGCTCCCAGAGTGACTGATTACTGGCTGAGAGAAGAGGATGGTCATGAGCCCCATGCACGAATCCCTCTTACATGATTGTACGCGGTGTGGCTGCTGATATGCAAAATATAAAATGCGTTGTGCAAAAGGGACAGGACTTGCGCACGGCCGTGCTGGGCAAGAGGGTGTTTGACCTTGGGAAAGGTAAATGCCTTGTGACTAGCTCGCTGAAATGCTGCGGCAGTCAGTAGTACAGTAGGAGGAGGGCTGAAACTGCCTTCTAATTAAGTCAAGGAACAAAATAGCCTGAGGGGAAGGATTTTGAATTTAAATGGAGCCCCAAGGAAACCTGAAAGAAGGGATTAGATACAAGAGCAAATGCATTCCCAGTCTGGGGTAGGCTGCTGTAGTGCAGCCTGTGGAAGATGTAAAGCTTGCAGAAAAACATGATTTTAAACACACAGCTAGGTAGACGTCCAAGGCTTGTGATCTTGGTGAGAATGGGAGAAGCTGCTGGTGCTGGGATCGATGACAAGAAACAGCATCTGAGACCATGTTATTTGGATTTTGTAAATAATTCTGGTTTTGTCCTGACTTATGTCAGGCTATTTTCCATTTGCCTTTGTATTTAGCGGTCTTTCTATCCTCGTAGCTGCGATACTGGACTATGTTGGAGGTGCTTTGTATCCTGCCCTGCTTCTGTAAGGCACCACAAGGCAGGAGGAAGCATCTCAGCAGAGGTGCGTGGGGTTGGAGTTGGTAACGTGAAGGTCTTCTGGCAGAGGTTGTTGTCTCGTCCCCCTTACTCTTCCTCTGTTCTCACGTACACATGGGGTTTGTGCTTCCACCTGATGAAGGTTGGCTGCATTTTTGTTGGGAGCCTGTGGGCTGTAGTCGTGCCACGGTGAGGATGCTCACTGCAGCATGTGGATCTTGACTGTGAGTACTGCATTTGCCCAAACTGTCCCACATCATCCCCAAATGTGATTTAACTAAGGTTGTATCTTGCTGGTACAGGCAGTTACTCTAAATATGATGATTCTGCAAAATACGATGATTTTACCAAATGCTCCATTCTCTTAATCTTTGATTAAGAGGAGGGAACCTGGAGATTTTTGCAAATCTTCTCTCATGTAGACCATCCAAATTATTCTGGAGGAGTACTTGGAGTACTGGGTGCTCCTGCATGTCAGGGGCTACAGGGTGTTATTTGCTGCAGTTGTGCATGAAGAAAAAATAGGAATGTGTTTCCTTCTCACTTCTTACTTTCCCGTCCTTTTCTGAAAGGCTTATTTCTCTGTATACCTAGAAACTTTGGAGATTTACTTTTCCGTTTAATAGAAGCACAAGCACACATAACTTTCCTCTCATATCCTTGCTGTGGGAGTTGTGTATAGATCTAACATGCTCAGATAAGAATGCACTCTGGTGGGTTCTGTAATAAACTGAATTAACTTAATTTTACAAAGTCATTTTATGAATAAATTGAAGGGAAGAGGCTGAACCTGGCAGGGCACTTCTAAGAGCAAGTAACATGCCGAACATGTTAAATATTGTCTTCTCTTCGTGCTTCTGTTGGGGAAGAAAGCCTGTTTCTCTTATCCATTGTTGTTATTTATGTAGTAATGTTAATTAACAACAAAAGAGGCTGTTATTTCTTTACAAGTGTGGGAACGTAATGGTTGCTAGCATGTGTAGGAGGAACTCTTGTGTTTATTTCACTTTGAAGGCAAGGCACAAATCTAAGTCGTGATGGTGGATGCAGTGTAATATGGCAGAAGCTGGTGGGCGATTGACTCAACCAATCTCTTTTTTTTTTTTTTTTTCCTAGTCATGTCTGATTCCTTGGATTTGTGTATAATTGTATACGTGAATGCTGTGCTATGGCTTTAGAAGTTACTGCATCATTAGTTCATGACTGCAGTTGAAAAACCTGAGAATAATGGCACTGGGTCAGGCCAGGGAATTGGTGTCTTCTCTTGAGTGGCCACTGGGAAACGGATGCTTTGAGAAACGTTGCAATGAAGTAGTCAGTGAAATAAAACATTTACTTTTTGTCCCAAACTTCCAGAAGATATTTTTCTGGTAGATAAACATGGATTCTAACTATTCAGGTAAAAGAGCATCCTTAACAAACATGCTAAAGTTAACACCTCTGACAACCTGTCAGTCCCTTTCCTATAGCAAAGCTAAATCTCGCCAGTTCATTGGCAAAACATGGGAGAAACAACAGGTGGTGATGTTGACGAAAAAAGGAAATAAAAGAGCATTAAAGCAAAATAGATTTTGCTGAAGGGATTCCTACCTGTTATAAAAGTTATTTTCAACTTAATAGCACTTCTCACAGCTGATAGTACAGACACACAAACAAAAGAGCTAAGTGCAATTGGAACAGCTTGAAAGGAATGTCTAAATGGCATGAAATAGGGAGAGAATATTAACTACATAGATTTAAAACTACAGGACTACACTGTGTTAATTGCTCAAAGCCAGCTTTACTGCAGCGTCAACACTGGCTGGCATTTAAAATGTCACAGAGGGAACCACCAGCGCCTCTGAATATCCAGCTTTTATTTAGGTATCTAACTGGGTGCAGAAATCTTCACAACATCTGGCCTTGGCTGCACATGCGGAGCACTTGAAAAACCTAGTGCTGAGCAAAAGGGAGGCAAGCATCCCTGGGGAGCTTCCCGGGGAGAAGGGATCCCGTGCAACATCCTCCGGAGGTGCAAGGCATGCTGTTTTGCGTAGGAAAATACAATGTACTGGCTCTGTCGTGTAGGGCTGAGAGATGAGAGCAGTCCTTTGTCACTGCTGCGGGTCTCCTGCTCCCTGCAGCACCGGGCTGGGCTCCTGCCAGCCCTTATACAAGTTTTATGAGGGGTCTGTTCTGCCCCCCACACATTTGGCCTGTAACCAACAGGCAGGCTCTGGCTGGCAGGATTTGCTCTGTTTGCCAAAACCTGCGTACGGTTCCGTTCTCGTTTATACCACTTACACGACTGCAAGGTCTGGAGACTGGGCTGTGAAAGCAGTGAGCTTAGCTGGGCATTGTGCTGCAGATACAAATTTAGACTCTACTTGACTCATCAACAGGATCAAAATATATTCACTCTTCCCTTCAGTAACCATGATGAAACAGGTCACCATGAAGATTTATTGTTTGGTGCTAATCACTGAAGAGATTAAGAAATTGAACTAAAGCCAAAGTGAGCATATGGCAAGCCAGTCCCAACCTACTCCAGTCATGAGCTGCCACTGTGTGGAGAAAGGTGTTTAAATAGAGTGTCTGGTTACAAAATACTTGGTATTAACTTGATCATCTCCAATAAAGCATGTCCGTTTAAACTGACCACAGTGGTATCCTGGGTCCTTAGCTGCCCTCTCTGCTAGGAGCAAGTCAAGAGCAGGAAGGGACGGACTTCTGGGGCACATGCACATTTGTACTGCCAGCGAAGCTGTGCACCAGGCTGTGGGGCAAGCAGAGGGGCACGGCTGCCGTGTTAGGTGTTTTCTTTCCACAAAGGACACAACACTGAGCACCGTGGGGCTCAGTGGGGCACGCAGGTCTGTCAGAGCTTTGCGTTCAGATCCCCCCGCCTTCTCAACTCATTCATTAGCAACCAATAGTTCCAGTGAAAATTTATCACGTAAATCCGCTAAAAATGTGAGTGTACATTTATTTTAAAACTACTCCACCAAAAAGCTCATCTTTTCCCAAATAATTCATCAGATCATTTTCTGCATCTCAGAATTGTTTTTTTTTTTTAATCTGCTGTGCTTAACAGTGGCAATGGGAGAGCTATAACCTTCCTTTGTTAGGTAAAGTGCTGAGCCTAATATGTGGCAACAGTGCTGCTCGAGGCCATACACATTGGCTGATACTCTTCAAACATTATTGCCTCCTTCATGTAAATTAGCATTGATCAGTAGAGAAACTTTGGAAAAGGTGATCGTAGAGAGACCTGCCTCATTGACTATTAGCGTAGGTGGTTCTCTGTAGAGATTTATTGGGTGTTACTTTCATTTTTCATCAAAATTCATTGTCAGAAGGATGGACTTTCAATAGTACATGGATATACTAAAATACCTTTACTTTGTATTCTTTCTTTGTGGTGTAACATCTTCTTTAATTGCGTGTTACTCTGTGTTGCCTCCTGAAAGGGAATAGACTTTTCAAACTCTATCAGTTAGGCTTCATATTCTTCTGTAATGCTTGCAGATAATACAGATACAGAAAACATGGAAGTCCTTTTTGATGCATTGACACTATCATTTTTTCCTATATTACATTTATTGGTGCTTTGTCCGGTGTTTTGAGATATCTCATGTGAGGAGGTTTCTCTTTTTTCTCTTTCTGGGGTAGTATGCACCCACTTTTTATTATTGAACCTAGAGGTCTAATTCTGAGCGTTGATCCTCTAAGGGAACCTTCTGGTGTTTAAGAGATTCAAGAGAAATGCGAGTGATAGCATGTGTGAGACTTTTATCTGAAAGGTGCATAACCAGGAGAGGAATAAGAGTGATAAGAGGTATTTGTACCGTGTTGGGGGAAAAAGAAGTTTTTCATATGAAGAGAGATGCGGCCATGGGTAGCTGCAAACCCAGGGAGCATGGCCTCAGTCAAATGCTGCTCAGTGGCTGTAGCTTCTCCTACTGCGTTGTCTAAATCTAGCAAGGGAAGGGCAACTTGCTGATACTTAAAAAGCAAGAGGAGTATGGAGCAGAAGACACAAAAGGGCAAGAACGGCCTCTGGTCGGTTCAGGGGCCAGGCAGCCACTGTAAGCAGAGCAAACAATGATGCTACCAGCAAGCCAGAGTGTGCAAAATCCATTTGCATGTATGATGCTCCCTTTTGTCAGATAAACTGCATGTGGTAGAGGAGCCGTAACAAAGAACAAAGAAAGATGATTACGGAAGGCCCAACACATGGGCCTTTGAGTGTAGCCACTCTCGCTCCCGACTCGTGATGAAAGTTTGACAGAGGACTAGCGTCCCTCAACCGGTAGGAAACCGTCAGGCTGTAAAAGAAGTGAAAAGATGTGGGTGAGCAGGGAGGGAGGAGGCCCGTTGGCAAAGACAGGCGAGAGAATTAGAGCTGGAGTGAAACGTGTGAGGACAAGCACTAAAAAGAAAAAAAAGGAAAAAGTTTGAGAGTGAATAGAAAACAAGCTATCACTTCATATTTGGATATATACAACTGAGCCGCACAGACAAAAATAGGAGGAAAGCAAAAGCAGTCCAGATTTTAAGAGTGCAGCTCTCCAAGATAAAAAACACAGAGTATGTGGGGGATTCAGCTATATCACAGTTCCTCCTTTTAGTCATCTCCCTCATTGCCATGACTTCCTCTAGGTTGTAAACTCTCTGTTTTGATAAAGTTAATTTCTTCTTCGGTGTTGGGATTTCTTTCCCTGAGGTTTTCAGGCAGCAAAGTGTGTTTTGGATGCTGAAGCTCAAACGCACAAACATGACGTATTGGGTGGAAAGTAAATTTTGATGTTGGTGCTATTCTGGGCTGTTTAAATTGACTTTTCAGGGCAAAAAATCTTTTCACTGATGTCAATGGAGCCAAATTAGCTACGGTAATTGAGATCAGAATCTGTCTGTTTACCTTTCTTTAGCGTTTGGAGCTCTGAATACAGTCATTCCACTGCCCAGCAGTCTGCATCCGGATTAAGTAACTTCTGTTCCCGCGGCAATTTTGTCTCTCCCTCAGAGGAATGTGCTATAGAAATGGTGCTGCCTCCACAGTGGCAGTTAAATGGGATTATAGGCTGTTGCTATTAGTTGCATTATTTTTACAACTTATTTTTTTCCTCAATCCAGTTAGGGACTTATAATATTCTCTGCCTCAGAAATACCCTTCTGCATTACCCCAAGCAGCATAAAGGCCTCTCGGTGCTATCGGTCTCTCCCAGAATCTAGCTATTTCTAAAGCATTTAAACGTGAGCTAAACAGAGCAATCTGCCAGGACAGTAACAGGCCAAGGCGGGGGGCATACTCCGTCAGTAACTTGAAATGATAAACTTTACCGCCCACTGGTCGTACAGATCTTTCCCATCTCTTGGACAACAGTATCTGATGCCAGAAAGGTGGAAAATGGGGTACAGGTGGGGTGACAGCTGTAGTGAACTTCTGATGCGGCGCTTCTGATCTATCTGTGCGGAGGTTATGGTCTGTGCTGAGTCCTTGTCCTGGGGGATGTGGAAACTGAGCTGGTTTTTGGCTGTGTCTTCCTACAATCCAACCCCAGCCACCACCTCTACTGGAAGGAGCTTTAGTGCCACTGCTGGCAAGATAGCTCACTGCTTCCTCATGCTTGTCATTCCTCTTCTCCTGTGTCTCCTCGTTGCTACTGCTCTTGTAGATCATCTGTAAAAACAGGGCACATCAGTGCCTGCTGACTAGTAAATCTTTAGAAGAATTAAATGATCATTCAGGGGTGACTCAGACTCGTGGTAGTTTGCTTAGAAGAAGGAAGTCACAATGTCATAGATTTTGTTCATGTGTCAAGAGATGGTCTCCAGCCTCACTGACCTTTCTGCTTGCTGGACTGAAGCCAGTGTAGGAGAAACATCAGTGAATTCAATTAATGTTGACGAATAACTGACAGTTATTTCTTTTCCTAAATAATTTCTGTGGTTTGTCTTGCTCTGTGCTTTCTAAATATTACCTAGTTCCCTAGAAGGGGTACTTCAGAAGCTATTTTGCTTTTTATATTTGGTAACTTTGTGATTGCTCATCTATTCCGGTACTTTTTTAAATAGTCACTGGCTGTGTCAGGATAGGTGTGCTCCTCAGGAATGGATTGTCTCTTTGTGTCTCTGGTTCTGCAACTTAATTTACTTTGAAAAAAACCTAGCCACAAAGTTGTCTTCACATGCAAATTTTGAAGTCTCTTGCCCATTCAGAGTGGGCAGTGCAGTGCACTTTGGTTTGTTAATCTCCACTGATGACCTAAAGAAGAAGGCAGAGACTTAAGCAAATTGTTACTTCAAAATAAATGTAAAGAATCTCCGTTTCACGGATTCTTAGTCAAGTTTAATCTCTGTGAAAAGTGGACCTGCCGGCAATCCTTCAGGCTGTCAGCTATCCTTGGGTACCTGGAGCAGCAAGATCCAGCTTAAGGCAGAGCTGTGCAGGGAGGGGAGATGCTGACATGAGCAGAGGCGGGAGCGTCGGGCTGCAAGTCCAAGCACAGAAGAGCCAAGGGCACGACCCTTTGCAGGGAGGCTCTCTCTCCGCTGTGACAGTTTTCTTCTGCACAGACCTCTTATGTTCTGCTGAAATACAGCCCAAACTACGGACAAACACCAAGGTGCTGGACCACATTCTTCCTGATTTTTACATCTTATTTTTATGTTCCTCCAATGTGGAATAATGGTGATTGTATTCAAGGCACTTTGGGGATGTTTCTTACCTGGCTGGGATTTCCTTCTTGTAAAGCTCTAACAGCTCCTTTGTCATCTGGACAGGAGAGAAGAAACACGAGTTGTCCTTCCGGAAACACAAAGGCTCTTTGTATTAAGCAACAATCTCTGTATGGCAGCAATGCTGAGACTGCAAGTGCCCACACTCTGTGCTCGCCTGTGTGCTAGAGCTGTTTAACCTCCTCAAAGCAAAGCACAAGGGGCTGAGCGGGTGCAGTGCCGACCCCTGATGTCCTCTCCTGCAGCTGTGGTGATTCGTTTCCTGCAAAAAGGGTGACATGCCGAACACCAGGAGCAGATTTTAGGTGCTCAGCTGCGATCCAGTGTGTGGTCAACAGAGCTGTTTCCACCATTTTCCATCTCGCTGCCGCCTTTACAGCTGACGAGCAAAAGAACCGATGACTCTGTTGCCCACCGGACTGCCAGCAGATCCAGCTGGCAATGACCTAAGCGGTAGCGATGACATAGAAGCTGGTGCCATGGCATGTGAACCAAGCTCCTTATTTGTGGTGCGACCTTCAGATTCCCAGTGTGGGGCTGAACCTAAGCCAGCTGTTAAAAACTGACTCAAGCACAGCATGGAAGAGTTTAATAGCTGGAAAAAAAATTTCTTGATTCACCCAGAAGTCATCATTTTTTGCCGTTTCTCTAACATACATATTGCAGATATTCTGTGTCAAAATCACTTATTGTCAGAAGTAGAGAAGTTAAAAGGAAAAATACACACTATAATGATACTCCCACATGCACTTTTACAGAAACCAGCTCTTTTCCTGGATCACTGAATGCGCACCTTGAATAAAAGTGTATTTGTGACACATGACTATTGGAGAACCTACACGTTGGAAACAAGGGGTCAAAAGGGTATGGCCGTTTTTCAGGTCAGCTGCACAAACGAAGGGGAAGAATATAATGAAGTCTACAAAGAAGCCCACGTTTACAGTCTGACACTACAGGTTAACTACTGCTGCAAGGTTGACTTCGTCCTATGGTGCCAACTCCTTTTTCTCTCTGCCTATTTCACCGTCAAAAGGCAGTGCTTTATAGTAAAGCAAAACCTTGGCATCGTTTGGGTTTTTTGTCTCTGCTATTGCTTAATTGTGTTTATGTATTTCATCTCATAAATATTGAAGAGCTTATAATATGAAAGTGTCTCATGAATTCTCAGAGTATATGAAAAACATTATTGAAAACTCCTTTATCTCATTGCACTGATCAAGGAAAAAAGGGCAAAAGCTTCATAATGATACTGATTTACTCAGACTATGCCGTTTTGGACTGTAAGGTCATGATGCCTTCTCAGAACATGTGCTTCAAAGAGGAATTACGGGGCTTATTATAGCGGTAGCCTGAAATCCTATGGCATGTGTTATACAGCAGTCACACTAGACGTTTTAGCGGTCCTTTCAGGAAAATCTGTGAGTCTAACCAAAGTGTATAGATCCCCTTTGAAGACTGCTTGGGTAAAGCACTAATCCCTTTTCCTACTGATGGAAGAATTGATGTTATTTTGCACAAGTGATCTGCAGCATAACAAAGATGGTCCAGCTTTAGAGAAACAACTTACTCTATAAACAGCTCCCTATACACCCACCCACTCTAGGACAAAATATATTGTCAGTAATTGAAGTATAGTATGATCAGGAAAGGGAATTTCTAAGTGAATGTTTTTGCCTGCGTAGAAATCAGTTTGATCTTGCTCCTCCTAACTGAAAATTCATTGAGATGAAATATATTTTAAAATTTTGCCTTTGCTGGCTGAGAGAAGCCTTACTGTATTTCTGGTGAGCTCTAAAAGGGCAATGAATTCTTCAACTTCTCTGTTCTGAGAACAAATCTAAATGTCCTTGTGAAATATGTGATTTATTTTTTTCTCTCTCCTCTCTTGCTCGCTGTAAAAATTGTCTGGGGCATGATGGTTCTGGTTTGTGACAGGTTTTAAGCTTCAGGTTTGTTTGTCCAGTCTCAGAATGCCATAAAAGAACTCGTGAACACGTTGTGAATTGGACTTCAGGGGCAGGCCCCTTGCGTGGGGGTATATGCACGCTGGTTTTCTGCTCCATCCATCTCTTCCACCCAGTAGATTTCAGTAGTAAGCCATGGTGACCAGGTCTCCAATTACCCAGAAGCTGGTAACAAGCTCCACTCCAGGCTTTAGGAACTAACTATGCAGACCCTCTAAGCCTGGATTTATCTTTGTTTGTAACTCCTACGCCATAAGGAATTACTGTAAGGCATATTCCTAAAAACAACAGAAAGACCCAGCACTGTGCAGTACCTTGAGAATATGACCTTCGGAGTCTGTGGAAGTCTACTGCTGAAACAGCTATGTAAGCTTTGCACATATAGCTCATTTCTGTGAGCTCCTCTCTCGTTCTTGAGTTTACCAGGGATTATAATGGCAGCGGTCAGTGCCATTTCAGGTTACTGTTGCCCTAAATGCCCTCCTCCTTCCTTCAGAGATAACCCTCTTGCTTCAGTCATGTTAGGCAACTGCACACACAGGCATTAACGGATTACTGTAAAAGTCACCCACTAATACAAAACAGTTGCTCAACAGAATCCACAATTACCATCTCCCCATGCAATTCCACTTTATAGCTTTATTTTATATGACAAAGTGCTCTTAACTGATCTAATTTAGATTGACAGCACATGGGCTGCAATTCTTCACAGACGGAAAAATAAACGAGCACACATTTATTTATGTATAAAAAGCAATGTGAACACCTTGTCAGTACTGCGACAGATCAGAATTCTGAAAATATATGACAGTTCAGCGGAGATGAGCCAAGAAGTCTGAAGCATCCCAAACTGCCGCATACTGGAAGCAGAAAGACGGCCTCAAGAGCAATGGGTGCTGTACCCTGAATCTTCCGAGTTCTGCAGAGCGAGACCTTGGTAAGGACTGACTTTCCTCTGGAGAAATATGCCACACAAGTTGTTGAAGAACGGAGGGGACGAGCTACCTTCCAGCGGCTGCTGGAAGCAATTGCTTTCCCATTAACTTTCCAAACCAGCCAAAACCAAGCCAGAGCCTGGGTATTTGGCTTTGTGAGTGACTGTGTCTGGAAGTCTGATTGAGCTGGTTTTGTGTTTTATAAAAAGCTCTGAAGTGGAGCAGCAGGCAGGCGGGATTGTAGAAAAGAGGTTCTTTAGGAGCATGAGAAACAGAACCAGGAGGAAGTTGAAACCTGAGTGAGCTTGCATGAGTCACTGGTTTGGGCAAAACTAATGCAAAGCTACGTAAAGGTTTTTGGTGTGGGTTCCCCCCCCCCCCCCCCCCGGAATGAGAGCACTAGCGAATGAAGATACAACTGTTCTTTGGGCTGCAGAGAAGACACTGAAGTGGACTTGGGTTAGCTGACCTGGAAAAACTAAGTAGGCAGATTACCAGACTTGTAAAGGTGACAAACTGTAATGCAATGACTAAGGACTTCCAGCTGATGAGACTCATACCATAAAGTCAGTAGTGGAATCCAGACCTTATCTCCAAGTGAACTATAATGCATGTGGCTGGTAGAAAGGGTCTTCATTCCTTTGTCAACATCAGCTTCCTGGGATAAATAATTTCCAAGTGATACTTCAGTTGGTGATTGTTAACATTCATCACAGCCCAACATATTCTTCCCTGGTATAAATTAGGGTAACTCCTTTAAAAACATTTGACCTATACTGGTCTACGCCTGCCATAGAGTTGGCTCTGCCATCCATTTTAAAATTCTGACCATTTTCCCCTGCTCTCTGCTTTATTCCTGATGAAATTTTTTTCTCTGACTTTGTTCCCATCACATTCTGTTTTACCCCTACAGATGGGTTGAGAAATGTTATGCTGTCATCCAGATTATGCTGGGCTGGAATCATATAATTCTCTTCATTTCTCCCCAGTTGTTCTTTAGTATGTCGGTGCATTTGCATGAGAAGAGGATCTTTGTGATCTTTGTTCCTTAAGGGCCCATCTGCTCTTGCTGCTTATTTCCCCCACCTGAAGTCATAATCCTGCTTTTGATATGACAGTAGTGGGGAAGAAATTATAGTGATGTCACAGAAGGAGGATTATGGCACTTTCAGGTACAGGAGCAGATGGACTTTACACAAACAAGGTTGCAAGGTTCTCACTCGTAGAAAGCAAAAGGATGGGGGAAAATGCAAGAAATGAGTGTAAGTATTCTGCCAAAATGGGTCTGTATGTTGCGAAACGGATTTTTTTTTTCTTCCAAAACAATTATGCTACATTCTTAGCTCTTGAGATCCAACGCCAGTTAAGGCAGAATAATATTCATAAGGCAGCTGTTTTATTAATTTCTGTCTGGAGAAACTAAGCAATCTCAAAAGGAAGTCAAAGCCTCAGCATGCTACATATGGAATACAGCCATGGTAAGAAATTGCACCTGTCATTAAAAATTTGGGAAAAAAATTCAACAAGCTGGTGAAAGAGAGTTTGGTTGTTTTTGTTTTTTTTTTTCTCTCCCAGTGTGATTGCTGAGGCACAAAGGAACTTTCCGGAATCAATGAGTCGCTCAGGGTATTGCTCAATACGACATGGCCTTTTGCTTGTACAGGTTGGTTCCCTGCCTATCTCATGTGCTGAGACTCAGGAGAAAAAGCCGATTTCCCATGCCAACACCTTGATCTGCAAGTATCTTTCTTCTCTGCAGTATGCGTCCTCCTCCTGCCTCACCACCATCTGTGTGGAGGCAAATTCTCTCCTGACACTGATCAGAAGTTAGAAGAGTAATAAAATTTCTCCTAAACTTTGCTCCTGATAATTCAAGCTCTTGCTGTCCTTTAGCTGTCATTGGAGCTACCCTCTGTTGAGAGTATATATTCTTTTCATTCCCATAGTCTTGATCTTCTGGAAATGTTCTTTTTTATATTTATACACATACTTCATTTGTTATTGTGGTGCATTGCTTATGAACTAGCCCCAGAGCAATACTTTTGACAATATTTTAGGCTTTGATGGTATTATCTGTTCCCTGTATAGAGAGAGAGAGAAAAGCTAGTGACTTTGATTTTGAAGGATAGTAACTGTATCATCCTGAAAGCTCAGGCAGGTCCCTGCTCCCTTTCTTAGACACTCCCTATGGTCATGGTAACATCTGAAATCAATGCTACTAATTCATCCCTGACATAACTCAAATGATCCAGCTGGCCTCACGCCTTGTTACACACGGATATCTCCTGTACCGTCTCTGCTTACAGAGCACGGAGAACTCACTATTTTGGAGTCTCCCAGTCCCACAGTTTCACCATCAGTAAATCCTGCCCTCAACACATTTTGTTCACTCACTCTCTTTTTAAAGTTATCAGATAACAAACAACATTTGAATTGAAAATAGACTGGATGACATTTTTCACATGAGTAATACTGGCAGCTTAGGGAGGATAAAATTTGTGAGGCTCCATCCTTATGCCTTGAGGCTTAAGACTCATTGCCAGACTCAGAGATGCAGAAGTTCTCCCTTAGGGGGACTCTATGCCATAATTTTGGTAAACTTCAGGGGATTTGCTTCTATTTGCAAAGAATCCAGGATGTGACATTGTTGGATGCGAGGCAAGGATTATTATGGCAAGTCCTGTGATCCAGCTGACGTGACTCCATATGCTTTTAATAGAAGGGTGGAAAGTTATCTATTGTTGCCGCCAAAAAGCCTTCCCTGATGCTAAACTGAGCATAGTTTGCACATTTGATTCATGCTGAGACAACCCAGAGATCTGACAGACCCCTTCAATCCAGCTTGCAGTGGTTTTGTGAACTTCTTAGAAGCAGGGACTTTCTTAATTCTCTTATGTGAAATAGAAGAGGGATTTCTTTCTTGAGTTTTTGTGGTTGCAGTCACACAATGAACTAAAAGGGAATGGAGCTGTTTGGAAAGGAGCTTTATGTAGGGAGGAATGACGAGCTCTGGGTGTAGGTATCTGCAGGCTCTGCAACAGAAGTGGCAGGAAATCAAAGGGAAAATTTAGGCTGAAGGTGAAGGCAAAGTGATATTGTATGGGTTTATCAGTGGGGGAATGTTTCTCACGCAATAACCATTCCCCCACTGACTGCCATGCTCTGTTTCTTGACAGAGCACTACAAAAATAGTCTGGAGAAGGGGAGCCAGGGAACTGAAATTCATAAAGTAGTATTGATGGTCCTGGAGTTCATGATAGAATGGTTTTTATGATACACCTTAACTCTCCTTTTCTATTGCTCTGCCCTGCCAGGTCTGGTAGCAGACTTGTCGGGGTTCAAGTGCAGAAGTGAGAACAGGGATCTGGGATTTCAGGAGTCCACTTCTGCTACTCACTTGTGGCACGGCTTCGAGTAAGTCATTTACACCTCTTGGTGCTTTAGATTGGATTGGGTTAAAATGGGAGAAGGGCCTACTGGCAGCCTGCCAAGACTGGCTAGCAATGTTTTGTCAAGTGATGCTCGGGCAGGGTGCTGTATGCCTATGCGGTTTTCAGCGTGCACAGGTTATTTATCTTACCTTTCTTGTTTTATCCTGGAAAGGTAGGGGACAGATGGTTCCTTTTATCTGGGCAGCGCCTGCGGTTATGGGGTTTCTCATGTGTGAGCGGTGGACCACTTTGAGACAGCTGTGATTTATCTGAATCATGCATGTGTGTTGTATCTCTTTCGAAAGCAAAACCTCCTCTAGGCATGAGCTGATCTACCACTGGAGGGAAGATATGCTGCAGACTCTTTTCCTCCAGTTAATTTAGCAGCCATCCAAATTGCCTCACAGGCAATCTGTGTCCCACTGGGTTGATATTTTCCAGCTGGAAAGGTACAGCCTGCAAATAAAAATGGGGAAGAGAAGCAGAAAGAGAAGTTGGCTCAGCAATTACTAGGGTAGTCTGGGGCCCAGGCCTCAGTTTCTGCTGACCTTGAGTAAGTCACTTAAGCTACTGTAAGTGAGGAGCCACGGCATCTACGTACTCTCTTCCTCCAGCTCACGTTCCTTGGGCACTGTCGTCTTCAGTTTCCCCTAAATTCTTCATTCTCCTATATAGCTTGGTCATGCTTACTTGTGCCTTGTGCTGCAGCTCCTTCACCAGCCAGTAAGGGAGCCAAGCAGTCCCCAAACTACTATAAAAACACCAGCTCCAAGTACATGGGTCCATGGTTTAGGAAACAGTGCAAGTACAAAGAGGAGATGAACCTCGTTCTTGAACATAATCTTTACCTCAGATTCCTGTAAAGTAGCTCTGAGGAAATTGATAGCATTTGTGTTAGTGTGTGTGCATGTACGCACTAGCCACCCATTGCTCAAATTTAAATTTGAGCAAATGCAATTTTAACTGTGTTATTTCTTGCTCTTTATCTGTAAAATCATCAGGTCTCCATCCAGAACTGTGCTGGGGAAAGACACTTTTCCCAGCCCTCCGCAATGGACTTGTATCTTACAGTCCAAAATCAAAGACTACCTGTAGGAAAGCAAAAGAACAAGAGAGAGACTGAATGGAAGTCTAAAGATGAGCAGCAAAACCAGTAGCAAAACTGGAATTGTAGCCTTCATAGCCTAGGCTACAACTATGCTGTAGGCAGAGCCCATTTCTCTTGTCCTGGGGGCAAATGGCCCAGCACGGTTCATGTGCAACCTAATGGGAATAGCCCTTGGTTTCTTTTGTCCTTCGGATCCTGCCAGGGCACTGCCCGGTGCTCATTCCCCTGGGCCAAAGCACTTCCAGGAATCAGGCTAACAGCTGAACTGTCTGGATGACTGTGGGTCAGTGTTCGAGTCCCTGCTGTGACCCTGGTTGGTGTGCTACTGCAGACGTAGCCCTGCGTGTTAACCTGATGGTTGTATCTGCTGGATCGTGTCCTGCCCCACGCGGTCTCAGCAGTGAGCACCAGCCAACTTCTTCTTCCGTCATATGCTGATTCTTGGTGTATTCTGGCTGCTTAGCACTGATCTGACAGTACAGAGCAGCCAAAAATATGTTTAAATGGCTCTTGAAAATTACCTTTGTGCAAAGAGGATCTTGAGAGCATAATATTGCCAAAGCAGCTTTCTAGCAAAGGGGGAAAAGAGGACTTGACAGCGATCCTCTTGCCAGAACGCTTCACTGGGGCTACAGCATCCAGCCATAAATCTGATTAACTTTCTGATTGCTCTAATTCATGTTGAGATGTAGATGAGTCCCAGTTAGGCTTCGGTTTGGGAGAGCCCGATGGTGGCTTTAACTTCTCATTCTCTGGTCAGCCCACCACATCTAGACACTGTTTGGCCAAAGCAGAAAGTTCTGACTCCTCGTGGTCTCCTTTCTCCTCCTGCTCCCAAGCCAGCTGTCATCCTCCACTGTGGGAGTCTGCAGGTACCGGCCCTACCCCTACTCGATTCAGTTCATTTGGTGATGGCGGGGAGGCATCTCCTGCCTCCCTCAGTCTACCTTGCCTAGTTTAGACGAGCTTTTTGAGACAGAAACTCTCTTATAAGTCCATCACGTGAGATACAGAGACCCTGTGTTCTCAGAGCACTGTAATCTGAGAAAGCCAACCAGGTATGCATTAAGAATGTGGGAATTAAACCAAATTATTTAACTTGGGGGTGGGGGGACATGAAAACATTGAAAAATATCAAGTTACCTTAGGAAAAATAAAATTCATCCTCAAATCACATCTTGTGAGGGGAATGCTGCAATCCCTCAATCTTTCAGCAGCAGCTGAGTTTCCAGTTCGGTGTAAGTGATCATTGCAGCATATAAATAAAATTGTCCACTAAAACTAACCTGATATTTTGGGATTTACTTCTTCCCTCTTCTGTTGTGATACTTAACTCTATTTTTCACCTTAAGTCATTCCCATGTTTGTTCTCTTTTATGAATACATACGCATAGAAACAGGTAGCATGCAGCGGCCAATGCCTGGGAAACCGTCGTGGCTGTTGCACGCTTAGGGCAGAGATCTGCAGGTTGGGGAGAGGGGCCGAGATGCTCAGCCGCACTCTTCATATGAGGAGTCCTGTAGCAAAACAGGGATCCCTTTCTTAACTGAATACACCTGGCCTTCCTATCTCTTGGATGAAGTGGGAAAGTCTGTTTCAAAAAAAAAAAAAAGAAAAGAGCTGCTGTCCAGGTGCAGTCATAGGTCTAAATCCTTGGGTCTAGTATCCTTGTCCAAAATTAATGGCAACTGTCTTTGAAAGGTAAGGAAGCTGTGGGGAGCCAGGAGGAGGCGGGTGAGAATTTCATTGAAGAGATTTGGCGCACACATAGCAAAGTACTTACAGCATATGTGTAGCTTCACTCACGGCTCTTATGTTAAAGTTCAGCACGTGCTGAAGCGTGTTACCAAATCAACACCTTAGTGACGGTGATGAGCGGTGGGATGCCCTTTTCAGAGCAGCACTACAATCGCCTTTCTCAGCGTATCTAAGACAAAACTGGATATTTGGTGGTTGACGCTAAAGTTCCTGAAGGCTCCTCTCAGACTTCCTCTGGGTCTCATACTATGTTTATTTCTCTTCCTACAGGAAAGAAATTGCTTGTGCCCTGCTTTGTGTGTGCTAGCCTGCTGCAGCAGGCACTGCTTATAATGCAAAGCAGCCCTCCTACCACACTGGAGTGTCCAGGTGATAGACTCTTTAAAATAATGAGTTTTTTTTGAAAATTCTATTAAATTAGAGCAGGGAGAAGTGACTTTGAGAGGGAGAGAGGGCAAACCCTTCTCCAGCAAAAATCACAGTCTAAGGCTAGTTGAGGCTAGCAGTGAGCTCTTTTCCCTCATAACGTACTACTACAAGTCTTGCTTTTTTTAGAGATGTGCTATTTTTTTTAGTTTGCCTTATGAAAAAAAAGTCTCTCTTGGCTATCTGATGACTGCCAGGATTCAGGAATTTGATGCAAAAAAGGGGAGAAGGAAACAAACCAAAAAAATCCTACTGTGTCTGAAAGCATTTCCTGATTTGTAGGGTTTTAAAAAAAAGCTAGGACCGTTACCTAGCACAGCAAGGCCAGTGAATAAAAAGCCAGTGGGACTTTTTGTAAGCAAAGATCCCCCTTGGATGCAGTGTGGACAAAGATGCAGATTAAAGAAAGTCAGTTTTGTTAAAGGGGCCAATGCAAAAACAGTTTGCAGCATACTTCAGTAACTGGGGAGGAATGCAAGGGAGTGAGGATGGGAGTGAGATGAGATGTTTGTTGGGGAGCTGTGTCTCTACCTAAGGTCTGCAAGGTGCAAGTGCAAAAGCAGGTATTAGCACTGGGCTGTCAAAAGTGAGGTCGGTGGGGCTGCAGGCATGTCTGGTCCAGCGTGGAGGTGCTATGGGGAGGACAGCTTGCTCAGCATCACCTCCGCAGGAATGTTACAAACCCGCCTGGTTGCTCAGACTAAAGCAGAGAGACCAAGCTGCCCTTTAGCTGAATTAATCCCCGTTAGATACAACGCCCCAGGAGGAACAGGGGTAGCAGGACAGGATGGCATGGCAGGCTGGAGCAGTGCCTGCCGGTGTGGGGACAGTGTGAATTTGCAGGTTTTCTCTTTCTGTCTTGGTCTGTCATCACACTTTCTGTTAGTCAGTTAACCCACCATGTTAAGACAAGTGGACTTAGTGCACACTCGGCAGGGCCAGGTCCAATCTTTTACTGCAATAGCATGTCCTTACAGGGTCAAAAAGTTTCTTCAGAGGCATTTATTCTACTTGTATTGAAATTAAAGACATAAATCCTACAATAAAATCAGTTTTGGATCTCAGACTGCTTCTTAATGGGTAAAGATGATACACCGATATGTGTACGCTTAGGAAATGAAGAGGAAGAGAAATTAAACCTTACTCTGATTTATTTTCTCTAGAGTTGTCTGTATAAATCAAATAGTTCTTCCAAATGGACTGACATCCTGTTAGTGGTGTCTCGGGCACAGGAAGATTTCCTCTCGCCTCCATATAGGATCAGCTCTGCTCTGTGCTGCGTTGCTGAGGGTGGACTGATGGACTCTCTTCCTGATTCAGACGTGTTTCGTTTGTATGAAACTGGAATAACATTTTTCCTTGTTTCTTTTGAAAAAAGAGCTATAAACTCTTCTTTTCATAAGTAAGCTTCTAATCGCTTGGGTTAAGGACAAAATTTTCCCTGGGGGTGAGTTGCTGGGTGTTGACCTTGCAGCATCACCGTGACTATTTGGTTTGACTCCTTGGGCAGGACAGAGTATGAAATGGCCGTGGTATTATTTTTTCTTCCAGTTCAATAAGTGTGCTGAGGTGAAAGATGATGTTACAAAAAAAAAAAGTACCCATGCCAACAAAATGAATGTTGTCAGTAGAGAACCCACCGCAGGCCTTGCTAGCCTGGTCCCATGGTTACGTTACTGTCGCTCTTGAAAAGTTGTACCATACTTTAGGTTGAATTTCCTTTTGTGGCCAGAACTTCCAGCTGTTGGTTCTTGTCACAACATATTGCACGCTAAACTGAGAAGTCCTCTACTAATTTTGAGTCCTCTGTGGTTATCCTTATTTACCCCTTAATCTTCTTTCTGACAAGCTAGAATATTACAGCTTTTCTCTTACTCTTTAATTAGTCTTGAGGCTTTTGTTTGAGTCTTCGAGAGTTTTCCCGTACCCTTCCTGACTGGTAGCACAGGGCAGGACACAGTGTTGTTATCCCCAGAGCCATTCCCAAAGGTAATTTCACTTCTCCTACTCCAAGATTATTTAGTTTTGTCACTCTTAGTCATTATTGTCTTTTGTCGTTCACTCCAGTGTTGTACAGAGAGCTCTCATTTAACAGATTATCCACGATGATCGCTCCCTAGGTCCTTCTAGAAGAGCTGGTTTGCAGGGGAGACAATCCTGCCATGCAATTATATCCTGCAGTATTGGCTTGGATTTGTGGCAAATGGCTTTGTGCTGAGCCATTGGTCATGTTAAAGCATCTGTGCCCAGGTCACCAGGTCTTTCTGCCCTGGTGACTTGCTTCTGTTGCCGTTGACCGATTCCTTAAATGTTTTGTCAAAGGCAGACTTTGTCAGAGACTAATGGGTGTGTTTAGTTGGAGATAATAAATGTCAAAGTGCAGTTTAGCTGAGAGCTAGTTACTATGAGACCTTCTTAAAAACAGAGGTTGATGGGCGGAGCAATGCCCCGTCTGCAGCTATGCTGGAGAACTGTTGATGGGTTTGTCTTGTATTGGTTTCCTGAGGCGACCTGAGCTACCTGGGCATGCGAGTTCATGTGTTGGTCGTTCCTGATGGCGGCTGAAATCCTCATCATTAGTTGCCTGGAGTCCTTTGTCTCCAGTCAGTGATTTGCATTTTCTATTTTACGTTTCATCTGTGCAATTTCACTGAAGAGTGACGGGAGGAGGACGTGGTTAGTCCAAGGCTGTAGCCGGCAGCAAGCCAGCAAACAAGCTGCATGCAGCCAAGTGCCACGTATTTTGATGCTCCTAGGTAAATGGTGTGACCTGAGCAGTGGCCCTCGCAGCTGGCTTCTGCACGGCCTCAGCTAATGTCGAGGTCCGACAGCGGGGACCAAAAGCCTGTGTTTGTTATTTAAGGCACGTAAAAAGCTACCAATATCTGGCTTGACTCCATTCAGGTACAGCGCTGAATCAGTTCCTGGAGAAAAGGTGATGCATTGCTGAGCAGGAAGCGGGTGGTGACAACCGCGTCCTGCCATGGGGTCCCTAAAAATAAGTCCTGACTAATCTGACACAGCTGTCTGAGGGAATAAATGAGGTAACAGATGAAGGATGAACAGCTAATAATTTATCAACTGTATTGCAGAAATTGATACAGATCCTCCTGGTGAGGATTTTCTTTCCATTTTTTTGGCTCATTTTAGGAATGTGAGACTGTGAGGGCTCTCCTGCTCTCCTGAGTACTCTCCCTTGCTGTCTCAGACCGTCATGTAATCATCATTTTATCTGCGCTTTTCTATAGGAGAAGTTGAGGCTGAGTTAAATTATGCTGCGCTTTAATGGATCCACACTGCGTGGGTGGTTGTGGGCCTGATGGTTTTACAGATGACCTTAGCAATGGCACTTGGCAGGGTTCTGCTGTCAGAGCTCCCTCAGCTGGGACCGCTTTCCATAGAGATGGACAATGTCCAGAGCCTGAGACTTGTCAGCTACGCAGTTTTTCATATTCACAGTGTCTGTGAGCCTGTCTTCTCTTTTCTCTTTAAGGGTTGTACATGCATGTACGTGTACTTATGTGCATATTCAACCGAAAAGACTTCTGTTTCGTACAGGGATACAAAGATGGATTGTAAATGATACAGAAACTGGAAATAAGGCACACATTTCTAACAGTGAGGGTAATTAACCATTGGCATAACATTGGAATACCCTTTCAGAATATCTGTTTCCCAAGGTCTTTACCTGAATATCACATACTTTTCTGAAACACAGACTATAATTCAGCTAGCGGTTATTGGGCTTACAGCCAGGGTCACCGAGTGAAGTTGTGTGGCCGCTAGCATGGAAGAGGTCGCCCCTGGTGATGACAGCAGTCCCTTCAGGCAATGATAATGGAAACCCAAAGAGGGTTGTGTTCAGGAGCCTGAGCTCTGCCGCTTGCTAGTGCAACAAATGGAAATTGTGGGGTAGTTTTATTTAGATATAGGCATGATATTTTTTAATGAACCAAATAGACAACTGGGTAACATAATCAGTGCTGTAGACCCTTCAGTCGTATTTGTTTTACTGTGCCGAACATTTCAGCTTTCTCAATACGTTAAAAATATTTGTATTGACAATTTATCACTGTAAAATCACAGCTGGAGGTTTTGGAAGGGTAGAGACAGATGGGGTTTCTGACCTCTGGGGAGGCAATTTGAGATGGAAAAGAAGTACGTTAACAGAATAAATTCTGCTAAAATTATGGTTAAGTGACTAGCTAAGAGTGTTGACCTTTAAATCACCCTATTTAAGCTTTGAAGTCAACAAATGAGCGGGATAAGTGAGGTGGTGCTGAAGGGAATGAATTATTGTTGTAGGCTGTCTGCAGACTCAGGAAGACAATGTGATGTTGATGAGTTCGTGTTTAAAACACTTTTATTCTGTCAAGTGAAGACATTTTTAAGAAGACCCTTAGATCTGGGACACAGTCCTAGAAATTGCAATGCATGCGCAGGTAAGCTGAGGCAGCTTGAAGGAAAGGAAGATGTGCTTTGAATAACAGATGTGCAAAAACAGCAAAGGAAGGAGACTTAGGGATAAAAGCATGTGATAATTAGAAGGTAGAGATCCAAGTGTGTGGCAGATGCAAGAGGAGCTAATCAGGTCTTATGGCGAATAAGCAAGAGGATTAGTTAAAATCAAGAGAGAGAATGGTTTCATTATACAAAGCCTTTGTAAAACCTCATTTGAAATATCATGTCCAGCACTGGGCAGTGGGTTTAAAGAAGGATATTCACAATATCACCAGAGTGTAAAGGCAGCGTTACAAGGCTTATCAAAGCATTAGGAGGGCGAGCCCGGGAAGAGAGGCTCCAGGAGCCGCCTCGACAAAAGAGGGACTTGATTCCATTTTGTCAGCATTCAAAGATGCTCGGGAGCCTGAGGGAGGATTCCTAGCCCGCAGGGCTGTGGTGGTGTGAGAGGTCCGTGGGTAATGAATGTTTAGGGCCAGCTGCAGGAGGGATCTTTTCTGACTGTAATGCAGTGGTATAAAGAGCAGGTGGCTCGAAGAGCTGGGTGCCGTCCTGTCGATGGTCGGAACTTCAGCCTTACCTGGGGTGTTTCAGAGATGGCAGGTAGAGGGTGAGAGCCCAAGGCTTGTCTCGCAGAAGGCTTCTCAGAGTTGATGTATTGAGGCCAACTATTTTAAAAATAGTCGCAGCCTTCCACAGAACAACTTTGAAAGCTGAATGACCATTAAAGCATAGGGTTGAGCGAGAGTGTAAAAGCACAGATGCCTGTAGAAGCACTGCTCCTAAACACAGGGCAAGCATATGCTGTTCATGAAGACTGGAGAGGAGCAGTGCCAGGGCCAAACTCACCAGCGTTGCCTCCTCCAGTGCTTTGAGAGGTGCTTGGAGGCACTGTCTCCCAGAGTCCTTTGCAGGTGAGAATTATAGCAGAGAAGGAAAGGTACAGCTTGTAGCTATAAACAGTGGAGAATTCAACACTGATTTTTGTGCTGGGGAGTGAATTTGCCTTCAGTGATGAGAAATATGATTTCACAGAAGGAATGCTGTGAGAGGGACATCAGTGATTAGTTCAGCTTGTGATTAGAACTGATTATAAAGCAGAAACTCCAACTAACATCTACTTTGCAAAATAATGCATTAGTTTCTCCATGGAAATTCATAAGCCAGAAAGTTGGGCCATGGTGACTTGGTGACAGCAACACATAACAGATATCCAGCTCCAGTTTGTTGGACTAGGCATCAAGTCTGGTCACTAGTAAGAAGCCTTGAATAATTAATTGCCCTTCCTCTTCGTTTTTTGAAGAGAAAGATATATCTTTTTCTTTACTCCAGGACACAAGGCATAGACATTAAACAGTGCAGGTATGTCATTGCTCATTTCAGTCTTAATGCAAACATATTGGAATTTTGATTATGTTTGTTCATTGTTCTTCGAGCTCTTTATGCAACCTGATGGAATTGAGCTTGTTTATGAAGATGGAAAAGGAGGGGGAAGAATCATTATCATCTTTATGAGGTATTACGGTCCCACCGATCAGCAGCCTGTTCAATTCTGAGTGGTAATCAACATGCACCTTTCATCTTTTTTGCTTTATGCTTTTACCGTGACCTATAGTCTGCCAGACGTGGGCATGTAAAACAGAGAATGGGCAATTAATAATTTGCATTAGCTTGCATGCTTGCAGTGTTATAGAAACGTGCATGTGCATGCATAGAAAAAACAATGCTCTAGTGGTCCACAGGGCATCCACCCATGCAATTTTTCATCCTTCTTAAAAAAAAACAGACTAAGCCTGAATCACATATGGGACAAAAGCAAAGGAAAACCTGCCCTATTAGAAAAGTCAGGAGATGCCAGTGACTAGTGTCCAACATTTTAAAGTTGCTGTGTTTTTTATGCTAGGTACACAAAAATACACACAAATGTGAATACTCAGGTTAATGAAGGCATTGTCGAATAGTCTGTAAGATGGTGTCTGCTTGTTAAACCACAGGGTTTTAGGGTGTGCTGAATTGAGGTTTTTTTTAAGCTGTAACTACACAGAGCAGCAACATTCGGAGGAGAAATTAGAAATCCAGGCAGGGCTGGTTCAGACTAAGCCAGGGCTCTAAATCGTCAGAGTTGGGGCACCTGCCCCAAGCCCAGGGAGGAGTGTGGGACCTCATTCCCTCTTCCTCCTGGGTCTCCCTGGAATTTGCTGCCAGGGAGAGATGCCTGGATGCTTGTGAGCTGTCTGATGGCAGGGCCTGGCACTGCGTGAGGGCTGCAGCTCCTCAGCTCTGTGCAGGCTGAGGGAGAGACACTTCCCGTCTGAGCAGCTTTGTCTGAATATAGAAATGCGAGGCAGCGGCTTCCTGGGACAACGGGATTTTGGAAAATCTGCAGGATGGCCTTGTCCAGCAACGAGGGGGTGAAAAACTCCCAAGTGGCGAGGTGGGACGTACAGCCATGCTGATACAATGGGATTTTCAAAAGAAGCCGGAGGAATTCAGTGTGTTTCAGAGAGGTGCCTCAGCACCTTGGCCTCAGCCCTCCCAAATTTTTCTCCTAACTTGGTACTTCTGAACAGGAGCCACAGAGCTTGTATCTAGCAAACACATCTCGTGTTCAGCATCTTGGCACAGACCTGAGAGTAGGGAACCGTAAACACCCCTTGTAGGTGCCGGCTGCTGCGGAGCAGCCTGTCACTGCCAAACTGGCACCTTTTGCTGGACGCATCTTCACAAACACTGAAGTCACTTGCAGCGACATCACAGGCCTTTGCACAGCTGGAATTTTTCAGCAAAAGCGGCGTAATTCAGCTATTACAGAAGTATTTACAGCTCCCATTGGTGGCTGCTCTAATTCCCTCTCCTATCTCTTGGAGTTGCTCATGAAATATTCTCCAGTACAAGAAAGCAAAAAGTTTTCTTTTTTGGTAGGAATCCTTGCTTCTCCACTGCCATATGGAGGTGTGTATATAAAAATGCATACTCATGCATACAAAAATTGGCAAAATAAAATAAAGCAAAATGAAACAAAGATCCAAGAAAAAAACTTCTTTTTTTGAAATGAAGGATTCTAAAGGGGTTTTTTTTTTGGTTTTATGTCTATGAATACATCACAGAAGAAGATCAGCCTAGGATGATATTCATCCTGAAATGAAAGGGGTTTTTTGCACGTTCATCTCCACACCATGCATTAGAGCTCTTAATCCATATGTTCTTAGGCAGATGATGCACCAAGCGACAAAGCATAGGCTGGACTGGCAGATCCTTTCGAAGGGCCTGTCCTCTGCTGGAGCAATATTTGGAGCAGTGGCTCTTGCTTTTTCTCTTGAATTGCTCGAGGTAGTGCACCATACTGACTGCTTCTTTGTAACAGGATCAAAGTGTAATAATTTAAAAACACTGTTTCTTTTTGCCCCTTGAAATGAACACGGGCACTGTTGGATTACCTCTGTAGTGGTGATCCCCTGCCCCTGAGACACGTTTCTGCCAGACCTCGGCCAGAATATATCCTTTGCTGCGTGCAGGCTGTGTTGCAAGACACCTTTATTTGGTTTGGCGTCGGGTGGACTGTCTCTTGCCAACCCCTCAGCTGCTGGTTTTGATGGCAGTACCAGAGCGGTCCTCCACCGGGCTTCCCAGTGTGGCATCTGCATCAAAGCTGAGTGCAGGGTGGAGGGGAGGGGACATGCAGAGAGAGAGGCCATTATCAACTGGGGATTCTCCACGTCCCTGCGAGCAGGGCGGCTGTTTCAGATGTTGCACCGGGGATCTAAGTGTTGGACTTGAAGGTCCAAAGCTGCAAACTGTTCTTTCTGGCTGGTTGTTGTAGAGTCAGGTGCTGTGCAATGTCAAATGAACCCCTTCTCTTTCCTCCGAAGCTGCTTACGCAGTCCCCACTACTCTAAGGTCTGAGCAATTCACTGTCTTTAAGAGAATTATCTGTGTAACTGTAAGGTGAAGCAGAAAGTGCTGGTTCTTCCTGTGGTAGAGCTAGGATGCTCTTAAGACACCAGCTAGTGTGTCCCTCCTCACCAGTGTTGAGACCATCTGTCTTCCACTGGATTCCCATCTTCTCAGCCCCAGCAAGGGGACTGTGATAGTGAAGCACTCCAGTCCGTCGGAGGAACACAGTAATTTATATATCCTGCTGATGCTGGTGAAGAGGGAAGTGAATTTATGACTTGCCTATCCATACCTCTTCACTTTGACAAGATTGGTAGGGTAAATAGAGCAAAACCCTGTCTTCAAGTCCAAGGGCAGTTGCCTGGCCTGCAGCATCAGGGACTGGAATAAGGCTGCAGCACAGAGAAATCATCATCTAGCTTGGTATCTGAGGATGTTATCCCAAGAGTAGTTAATGCATTCATGTTACTGCACTGTCTTCTATTGGATTCAATATATTAAAGTGTTAATCTATTTTCTATTTAGTTTGCAGTAACCTCTGGCATTAACCTTTCCTTCTTTAGCATGTGCTGGAAGAACAGAACAGACAGCAAATAGAGATCTGCCTGAAATTACGTGGCGTTTGCTGAGAATGTAAATCTATTTGTAGATGTCTTGGAACAAACTTTGAGTGGGTGGAGTTAGCTAATAAACTAGAATACTCATCTTTCATGTCGCTCAAATAGTTGAATTTAACTTCTTGCTAAAAGCAGTTGTTTTTATGCTGCATTCACCTTGGAATCCCTCCTTGCTATCAGGGAACTGAGGCATCGGTTATCATTTGCTATTAGAAGAATTAAAAGAAAAATGTGCTAGAGTATGAAAGTCACAGCCAATGCTACACATGAAAGTGTGGAGACCCTGCTGTCAGTGGGAATATGTATCTGTGCTAAAAAAGCACTTCTCCAAAGCTGTTCAAATTTGGAGCTACATTAACCTGGAAATACCCAAATACCAATCAAATTTTGCTTTATTTGCTGATTTAAAACAATTTCTTCAGGTAGGTGAAGAAAATAATATCTATCCCCAGCAGCTCAAGTAAAAGCAACTGGCTGAGAGCGCATTATTATGTCAAGAAGCCATAGTATTGTTGAAATATTGGTGGGCCAGCGATAGCCTTGAACAAGGTGATCGCAGCTTTCTTACCAGCTCTCCTGATGGTTTCCCATTGTTCAAATATAATCCCAGAACCCATCGGGTCCGATCGTAGTGACATCTGGCATACAGTATCAGAAACTTTTTTTAGCTATAACTGTTGAAGGTAGTTTCGTTACTGGAGACTCTTCTTTACCTTCTTTTTCAAATTATTTTTAAAAGTAAATTGTATAATAATACTTTCCACCTAGAATGCTGAAAGTTGAATTGCAGAGAAGTGAAACTGAACTTCTTGTTGCATGCATCAATTCTGGATAATTATAGCTTTAAAATACATATTTTCCTGCATTGTTTAAAAAGCAACTGTCATGGAAACTTTTGCAAGAGAAAATTTCATTATTCTGGAAAAATGTAGTTGGAGAAAACAAAAAAAGAAAAGTGGTAATTAGTACAGAAACCTCACCAGGAAACATTATGCAGTGATTTATTCTCTCCTACGCACCATACACTATCACATGGTTCTTTGTATTTGCCTTATAGACTGTACATAGAGTGCCCTAAAAAAGGAAGAGAAAGCTTGAAGGGCCAAACAGTAAATTTGGAGGTGCTCCCAAATTGAACCTATGCCTATTTGCTTTACGGCAGCTGATAAAAGTCCTTGCAGTTTTGATACCTATAATTTTTCATAGCAAATCCTTCCTGTCTCCTTATTTCTAAAATACCTCATTACCAGGAACCACACAGCACAAAGGTGGTTGTTGCCAATATTTTTAACCAGGGGCTTCAAACAAAACTGTTAATCAGCCACCCACGACAAACCTCCTCGTACTGACAGAAGGGAGTTTGTTTCTTTCCCCATTTTAGACAAAAGCTCTTCCTCATATTCAGGATCCAAGTGGGCAGGCAAACAAACATATGTTTTACAGACTTGTTGGAAACCTTCCCGCTTTGTTCCAAAAAAATATTGTATGTTGAGGATACAAGAGAAAGTTAAATGTACCTCCAAGGGAGCCAGTAAATTCCCATCCTGGGAAATCTTTGGGAAACGTTGCCGTTTGCCGCAATCTGTTCTGCACCCGTGGCAAAAGAAAAAAATATGTTCTTTAGAAATAGTTCTGTGACCCTCCGGGCTAAATCGTCGCTGGCACTGATGAATTAGCAATATATCCAGACAGGGATTAGCATTACCGGGGCAGGGAAATCGGCCCAACCTTCCTTCCAATTTGGTGATGGGATTTTAAAAAGCGGTTTTAGTGGAAACACTGGGGGAGATTTCAGTTCCAGTAAAGAGATGACATTGAATCATGCAGAAAGACAAAATGATTCCTAAACTCCATATAAAAAGGGAAAAAACCCCTCAAACCCAACCAACCATTTTGATGCTATTTATTCATACGTTTTACAAAACCCATTGAAGATTATTTTGGCAAAAAGAAGCTTTTGCCATATTCTGACAATTTTGTCTTCCTGCTTGAATTTGGTGCTCATCTGTGCTGGAAGGCAGACGTCAGTCTTTGTCGTCTCAGACAAGTTCGCAGGGTTAAAGGGTCAAGAGTCACAGATTGGAAGCCAAAGCAAGATGGATTGAGAAAAAATAACGTGCACAATTTTAACAATGAATGCAATTAACTGTTGGGATAATCTACCTCGGGGTACGATGGCTTCTCCGTCACTCGAAGTCTTTAAATCATGACTTGAACGGTTGTCTAAATGATGTTGTGTAGCTCAGAATTAAATTATGTTGATGGAACAGTTGAATTTTGATATAGTAACGAGTGATTATTTGCCCTTTAATGTCCTCTACGTATATGTATGTATATATAGAGAGACACATGTATACGTATATAAAAATGCAATACCCCTAAAAGGTGAAATGCGTTGAGCACATCTCTGCGTTGGGAAAACATAAGCCTTCTTTGCTTGTAGTTCCGGAGTTATATAATATCAGCATAAAATTCACATCCTACCCGCTCCCATGTGTATATGCTTTCATTGCAGACTATAGTGTTTTTCCCATAGAAAGCTGTTAGAGAATAGCTTAATCCATGATCTGCAGTCCAGCAGATTTCCCTGCAGTAAAGCATCTCCAGTGTCAAAAAGTGGTTTTAAATTTTCATAGTTCTTTGCACCATAAAATAAATCGTCTTCTCCACTACAAACATTTAATAAATATTGCTAAAATATACAGTTTTAATTGGAATAACAAAGTAATCTGAGCTATGAAACGGGACAAACCATTTCTTGTTGGAAGAGCAAATCTTAATTTTTCCTGAAAACTTTGCTCATATTTTAATGATAGGCATAGGTCAGGTTCAGTTAACTTCATGACCTGTCTAGCTGCCCAGGTATTCGCTGCCACTGGGGAATCCGTGCACAGTGCTTACGCACAGCCGCACTGCGGACGAGGAGCTCTTCTGCAATAGCTTCACCGCATTCCTTGCCTGCAGTACCTTTCCCCACATGTTCCTATTGATTCATCGATCGATTGACTTCACAGGGCCTGCTCACGTTTGATACTCGCTTATCTTTCTGGGCATCATCCAAATTTACTTCGAGAGGTGCGAGGGGAAAGTACAGACTGAGGGGCGGGGATCCTCTGCTGCCAAGTGAGTGACGAGGTATTTGGTCGCCTTCATGGGAGCCAGGGTGACGGCTTCACTCCAATGCGTTAGGCATTTGTTCAAGAAACACGAGGTACTGCTGATGCTGCAATTTCAGCATCATCCTAAGGCTTGATTTTTTTGATCCTTGTTTGATGGGCTTAAGCATTAGGGAGTAGTAAAAATATCGCAGTCCTCACCAAGTTTAAGGATCTTCTTACACAAACGTAGGCAAGACAGGATGGTTATTTCAGCCTAAGGTTTCCACTGACTGTTAGGGTTTATTTGATGCAACTGTCTCTGATTTTGGGAGGCTGTGAAATGCTTCGCTCTAGAGTTTTTCTTCCTCTTCTTCGCCTGCCCTCCTTTAATAATGTCACCACGTAAATATGCATTTACATTACTGCCATTGACACACACTGAGGATTGGGTGCTGAAGGTTTTGACAGCCCAGTCCTTCATGGTCTGAGCTGGATAACTTGAGTAAAATGAGGTGCCTGTCAATCAGTTTGAAGGAGCCATGTGTTGCAGCAGAGGCTGCCCGTGTTGTCAGTACAAGTCAGATCAATTACATTTGAAACAAATCTTTTTATCTTAAGCTTAAATGATCTATTTAGGTCAGCACCTTAGAAACTAATTCTGTGCCCCTGGCTCTGCAGCTGGTCCTCACTGCACACCACATACCCTTAATAAGAGTTCAGATGCATTTTTTTGTATTTGGAGGCCAAATGTCCTCAGTGTATTTATGTGAAGCACCTAACTTTCAGGTGATGAGTTGTGTCAAAAACATGCAGCTTCAGCACTTTCTAACTGTACCTAGCAGGTAGTCACTAGGGAAAAACAAGTAGTTATGCTCAAAAGAGGATGAAAAAAAAATCTTGAAATTCCCACTGTTGCCATTTCATACTGCGGCCTGCTGCAGATGTATTACTTTCTTCCACGGCCGCTCTGCGAAGCAGCGTCAATCAGGATTGCTTTGGGGCTCGTGCAGGGACCCGGACAGCCAGGCACGGGGCTGTGGAGGCGGCAGCAGAAGCAGCTCAACCAGTCAAGGGCAAGAATACACTGGGTTAGATCTGCTGCCCACCCAGTCTGGGACCCTTCTTCCACAGTGTTCAGTGCCAGATGTCACAGAGGTATTAAAAAAAAAAAGTTTGAGAGTTATTTTCCTTATCAAACAGGTTATACCGTGAAATTCCAACCAGCTGGGGTGTTCTCAGCTCTTCAAGTGTCCTGTCTTTCTGTTGCGTTGTTTTAAATTTCTCTCTACTACAAAATGTCTCCTGTTCTCTACTTGTATACAGCATTAATCACTGGGGCAATTTTATTTCTAATTTATCTTTATTGGTATAACAAAATACTTGTAACCAAATGTAGCCTGTTGATGATACAGTATTTTAAATGAAATTGAAAAATTGAGGTCTTGATTGCTTCAGATGGCAGCGTGTTTGGGTCTGGATAGTGGTGTTACTCTGATGTCCAGCTTTGGATAAGCGCATTCCCCATGCCTGCTTTTCCTCTTCCTATTGCGTTCGATTGGGAAACCTTCCCTGGCCTGTGCTAACTTGTGGATTAATGTGTCTGCGATGTTTGCAACAATGAAAGGTCTATGAATAAACATTTTTGTCTTCCTTTGTTATGGCTGACAGTATTCTAGGGACATTTGAATAGAGGCATAAGTTATTTTTATAGCTGGTTTGCTGCTGTGCATATGACAACAGCATATCACAGTCCAGTAGTCTGCAGGACACAGCGATCAGCTGGCCTCAGTGCTTTGATTTTAAACATCCCTGCTGTGTTACGGGTTGTATAATGCAAAGACACTTTTCCTACTTAACTGATTTATCATTGAAGGGAACCATTTTCTTGGCATAGGAAGAATTATGTATACGGGCAGCAGCGTGCAGAAGTTACTATTTGTCCTTCCAGGAGGAAGGGCTTTTTGGGCACGTGCAGGTACCCGGGATGGATGTTTTCAGACATCTCTCTCTGCTCTGCTGCTCTCCCCGGTACAGCGGGCTCCCGAGGCATTCGGCAGATCAGTGCATCCCGGGGAAAGCTGTACCTTGTACAAATGCTGCACCGTTGCCTGTTTGACTGTGTGTTGTGGATCTCTAATAGCTGTGATGACAGAATGCGTTCTACCTGTTTGGTTTTTTGTATCATTTCTCTGAATGGAGCCTTTTAACGTAATAGAACTTGGTTGAGCAGAGAACTGTTTTTACGTGACTTCCCTTGATTTCTCTTCGGAGTTTCAACATGTTATTTCTGACTGTGTTGACAAGTTTATTACGTGAGTGGGAGGGTGGGCATCCCTGGAAGAGCCCAAATGTTTTCTCTTCTCCACCTCTAAGCACCAGAGGCTTTAGCAAAGGGCGTTCGGGGAAAAGAAGCTCTGAGGGACAAAACCTTTTTGCTCTCCTTTCTGCCCAGCTGTGTAAAGAAACACCATGGAGCTGGGAACTGATATGAAAACACAACCTGCTCGCCAATTTTACTAGGTTTTCTTGCTCTTGAATTATGCAACTGCATAATTTTCTCAGTGTGCGTTTTACATGGCAGGTCTTTTGAACCTAAGAATTATGTATGAGCAAGGTCCTAAGGCCCCGCATGTGCAAGTGGGCTGTACATAGCTTTTATTGCAATACAGAGTTTCAGCATTGTTACTGACTCAACTAAATTAAATCTGAAAGAAATGGCTTATTGGGTAAACATAAAGGACACGAGACCCAGAGCAAATGGAGAGAGCATAGTAGTAATTCAAATATGAACAAACAGCAGCGTACAAGACAAAGATGGAGCAGATAGAGGTGTTTGCATACTTTGCTTGCAAGACAGCAGTATGAAGTTGTTTACACTTCAGCTCGTCTCAGGGGTATTCAAGGGATAAGGTCTGGCTTCTGTTAAAGGGTATAGAGAGAAGTTTGTCCAAGTGGTGGCCATTTGTATTTCTCATGTGCATATTTGCTCTAAGGAGAGGTATCCTGGGGAACTCGCGGCATCAGTTTGTACCCTGATACTGGTTTTGAGTGAAAAGTACCACATTGTGACTGATGTGACCTGGGGCTCCCAGTCTAGTCCTTGGGCAATAGGCTCAAGTCTGTGGCAAAGGAGCTTCACGGGCAGCGGGGCTGGTCTGCAGGGTGAGACAGCTGGTGCGGAGGACTCGATCTCTACATTGCACATTTGAGGGAGAGCTCATTTGAGACTCTCTCTGCTCTGGTCCCATTAGCAATTGGAACTTGCTAATTCTGCTTAATTTTAACCAAAAGGAATCTAGTTTGTGTGCCCTGGGAGCACTCTGCAATGCAAACCAAAGCTTGGGAGTGGGTATGGCCAGAGACCACTTTCCTGCCCCAAACTAAAACACTGTTGTAACCCCCTGCAGGTACTGCCGTGGCAGGTTGGCCCTGGGCTGGTGTCACCGCTTGTTCCAGCATGGCTGGGTGCTTAGGGAAACCTGAAGCACCCACCTGCTCCCATGCACCGTTTCCTCAGGGAGCCTGAGCCTGCTTGAAAGGCCACCAAGAAGAAAAGGTTTTCCAAGGATTAGTGTCATGCTTCATTGTCTTTTGCTGCTGTTGATGGCCCCTGGATGCTGTTGATACTGCACCTGCCTGTGAACATAGATCTAGTGTGGCCGGATTTCACTCTGAGACCATGGAGGGGTGTCTGTGTCACCTGTCACCAGAGTTGCCTAATTTGTTCAGACAGCAATTTCACAGAGATGCAAAAAAAAAAAGACCTTTTCAGTTACAGCATCAAAGGTAGCAGAAGGAAAAAAGGATCCCAACCCAAAACCTTCTCTGCTGACTCATCAGATGAGACTGGGAGTGATAGCTGTAGTCTGCACCTGGAGGACAGGTAATCCTTTCAGGTGTAAAATAACTACAGTGAGGCAGCTTGTGCAGTGATGCCCAGTGCCAGAGATCCCTTTACAGAGCCTGTGCAGGGGCTTGAGTAGAGCTCCAGTGTGTGCATATTGATAGCAAGCAGGTGAAGATTGTTACCGATAAATTTCCCTCCTTTGTTGACCAAGGAAATAAGCTTGGTCCAGTGCTTGCATGAGCAGAACGAAAAACTGTGGGGTGATTAATGGAGGCTCGTGATTATGCCTCATCTCTGCCATATGCAATATTGGATCCCAAACTGCGCTCCACGGTGTATTTAAAGTGGTGGAAATCCCACCTTGCTTTGAGCAAGGGAGAGCAGAGCTGGTCGCGTACTGCTGGTAGTTTCCAGCAGTGATTAGTCCCTGCTGTACGTGGTGCTGTGCTCCCAGTACAGCTTCGGAGAGGGAGGCAGAATATGAAGTTGTTGGGGGCCTGATCCAGAAATTTGGACTCGCCTCTCTCCTGGATCCCCTTTAACTACCCATGACTTGTTAAAATTGTCTACATGCTGAAGTGATCTCACTGCAAATGTTTGTTTAAGTGGGGCTGCTTTTTCTAGGAAATATTTGCTATTGGCATAATTCTAATATGTTTGCGAGTGTATTGCGAGCAGGGGTGAGCCTCCTCTGCCAGATGTCCGTGTGAGCTGGGCATGCTCCAGCTCAGCACCTGGGGCCGGGCAGCTGCGTGGCTGCAGGCGATGGCTTGGCTGGTGGTACCTTCTTTGTGCTTCTTCTAGTGCCTTGCATTTAAATTTCACAAAGTATTTCACAAGATAATAACTACTGAAGTTTTGTAAGTAGTCCAGTGAAATAGGCACTCTGGTTAAATGTTTTGCTGGTGGGTGAACTGCGAAAGTGCTGCTCCAGCCAAGGCTTGAGAAATTAAAAGTGCAACATGTTGCTGAGCCTTCTGAAACCTGGAGAAAAATAAACCATCTCTTCATCTCTCGGGAAGAGGAGGTGAAGAAGCCAGCGGCTTAGAGCATGACTAATCTTAAGGGCAGCAGATATTAGATTATTAAAGTAATATTCAAATGAATCTCAAATAGTTTTCACTTTCAGGGCTGTGACCTGAAGTCACAGAAGTTTTGACTTGGTTATTATATCGAGGTCTATTAGCAGCGTGAGAGGAAGATAGAGCACAGTCATCACTGAAGTCATGGAAGTGCAGGGGTGAGAATTAATAGGTTAAAAGCAGGGGGGGAAGGCAGAGGGTGCAGGGGGAAGCCTGAAGTAATGCACATCAATGGGACTCTTCACTACCCCCGGTGTCCTGGCCATGTGTCTTGTCTTTTTCCTCCTTGAGCTAGGGGCTGTGTCTCTCCAAGGTCTTCCCTTGCAAGCAGGTCTACTGTGATAGTTCAGATTTGGAACTGTGCTGCTCCTTCCTCATTAGTAATTTTAAAAGTTGTACCTTCCAAAGCAGCTTTTCTTCTCCTTCCCTATCTCCTCCTGCTCTGTACTGCTCATTATGGAGGTGACAAATGAACTAGAGGTTACGGAGCCATGGACCTTCAATTGTTCATTGACCTACACTGTCTTTCCTCTGAACAGATCCTAAAATTACAAATTGCAGATCTGCTATGATGCTATTTAGTTTAATTGGTATGTTCATTTTATGGAAAGAAGGTTACTGAACTCTCAACACTCTAGTGTCAAAAATCTACGAGCTCCTGACACCCAAATGGCTTTGCATGGTAAAAAGAATAATCCACCATTACTATGCCGCTAACATTTATTGTTGCTGCGACTTGCACAGCTCCTGAAACTCTGGAGTTAAAAATGATGAAGTGGTGATGGTTATGGTTTTAATGCTTGCTTCTTTGTAAATTGCTATCTGAAGTGTCACTGAAACAAATGATTTGTAAGCATGATGGTGCACTTTGCCAGCTGAGCATCTCATTAGCACAGTGGACTGTAAACTGCTTTATCACTTGCTATGGTTTATAAGTGCATTCTAATAGCTTCCTCTTCTCAGGGAGGTAATGTTTTGCTTTGTAAATGTGAGCCTATTATATATTCATGTTAATCAGCAAAATCAGTATTCCCTCTTGAGAAGTATGAAGATACCCGATAGAGAAAATACTTGCAGGTTCCTTTGTATTATGACCCTTTTCTTATTGCCACAGGAGAGCAGAGTCAGGTATGCTCTGCGTGCATCGCTTTCCTGTAACTCAGCAGCTTGGTGGGGGAAGAATTTCCTAAATTCCAGCTCTCTCTTATCGCAAGCAACCGTGTCGTATCATCCCTCGACTTCCCCTTTACTTGCTCACCCTCCTCTCCATAACGTTCAGCTGTTCCAAGAAGCTCATGTGCTTGGCTGGGCCATAGTTGTTGTGCCAGCCTTGCTCTCTAGCTCCAAAGATTATCTTCTGCTCAGTGCTACCCCCGAGGGCCAAAAATAGACACAGATTTTGGGGGTTTGGTGTGTGCCTTGACTCTTGGTTGTCTTCTTTTAGGGGTGAAACTTTTGGCTTTGTACTAAGGGTCTCACTCTGCTTATTTTTCTGCAAGCAGCATCATCTCTCAGGGCAGTTTGTCTGTAATGCCCTGGAACGCCAGGAGTCTGGGGCCACTGTGGCTCGGCGGAGCTCGTGTACTTGGAATAATGGAAGACGTCAGTCCCTTTGATGTCACTTGGTGATCAAATTTCACTGACAATTTTTACATGTGTTATTTTTAATGAGGTGCTGTAAGTTCTCTAATAAGCTTTCCATAAAAAAGATCTATTTATATGTGTGTATATACACTTCTCCTTTGTACTTTTCTTCTTCAGACAGAAAATTACAGTTACATTGCATGCACTGACATTTTTTTCCCATTCTGCTTTCTTTTGCCTAATTATAGAACAAAGAGGTGAAATACAGTCACTAAGCATCCTATGTGTTTTTTTTAAAAGTGGCGTGAATTAGAATGAAGAAAAGAATGACTGTACAACTTACCTTTAAATTTGCTTTACCTTGGCTAAATTCCAGGCTGTAAAGGAATAATCAGTGTTTGTGAGTGAGTTACCATCACCACAGTCTTAATAGTTAATTCCATCACTCTGTTGGCACACAGAAGGCTTCTGCTAATGGCTCCATAAATTCTTCTCATTTTTATATTTGTGATAATTAGTGTTATGTCATAAAGGGCTACGGATGACATTTCTAAACTCAGAAGCTTACCTTCAGGCCTCTCAATCTATATTTCAATGGGCTGTTTAAGTTAATAGATAAAGTAAAATCTGAACTTTATCCTAAAAGTTAAGAAGTGAGACAGGTATCTTAGATATAATAGTCAGATTCAGTAACGCTTAAAACTCTCAGGGGCCTTGTATAAATGACATTTTTTTCAGGCTTTTAGATTGGTGCACTTTGGAAAAGAGCAGATTGAAGTACAATGCCACATGATGCACAAGGCAGTGAAGCACAGTATGAACATTTGGATGAGCTAAATGGTTGCCTTGTAATTGAAAGCAGTGAAGTTTGGGGTACTCTAAGCCTCTAAATACCAGTCTGTTCTATAGAGTACCTGTCCACAGGCTTGGAAGTATAGCTTGAAGCATCCAAGCCTTCAAGGCTTGGATCCAAAACCGCCATGTTTCTGCTGCTGAATAACAGTCGATGTACTGTTATGTATGTTCCTTATGATGTAGGGAATGTTTGTATGTATGTCCTTTCTTCCTAAGTTAAATGCAATAGACAATAAAATGATGACTGAAAATATAATGACTAAAACAGTTTACGTTTTTTACCATCTATCATCTGTCGGCATCCCAAAGTGCATCAGTTTGACGGCCAAAATTTGGTCTTGGATTAAAGCATAAAATTCCAAACAAAGTCAATGGGAGCTGGACACGCACATCTGAGGGCAGAAGTTGGCCCTACAAGCTCTACATGTGGTAGCACTGAAAAGCTGCCAGGCACCTTTGGGATGCAGGACAGAAGGCAGATGGGTTAATAGTGCACAGCAGGCTGCCTTGCAGCACAAGGAAAGAAAATGTTGGCTGAAGACCTTGGGGCAAAACCAATGTCGCTACTGCAAGAAAGAGCAGGAATCTGGATTCCCAAATGGCAGGGGACAGGGTCTCTCAGTGACATGTCCTCAGTGTGCTGAGTAATCCCAAAATCTGTCATAAGCGTAACAAAGGTTAACCCTTCCTGGTGTGCTTCCCAGGTATTTCAAGCAGCTTCACCTGGGGCCTGAGTGTACCCAGGCTGTGCCAGTGCACTGGCCAGTATCAGCAGCTCCGATGTCGAGGCCGGTTGGCAAAGCTGGTCTCAGCCTGAACGTGCTGTCTGTTCAGGGACCTAAGCTCTGCGCAGCCGTGTGTGGGACCTCGGAGAGAGCTTCCCCCTACTTTCAGAGAAGACGGCAAGTCTTCTCCACCGAATGAGTGAATTAATGATTTTCAAGCACTAATCAAGCTGAGAGTGCGAATGAAACCAAGAGCTGAAGCAGGAGTAGCTGTTGTGTTTGGCGCACCTTCGGTGCTCTTAGTGGGAAACACGAGAACACATGGGCTTTGCAAATAAAACTGCTAGTGGTGGGGTTTTGGAAACTGTAGAAGCAAGCTGGAAGCGGTATCCTACAGAAGGGATTGGGAAAGTGCTTTGGATACTGATTTTTGGATGTTTCCTGTGTCATAGCCCCATCTATTAAGTCACCAACTTTGGTGTCAGGAAATTCAGAGGCAGAAGTGGACGCACGTTTCTCAATTCTGCTGTTCTGAAAATGTGACTGCAAATGCCAAGCATGCTGGTTATACACTTTAGTATAAATTACTGAGCAACTGCTTGTTTCTCCCTGATCATACTATTTTGAATGGGCTCCCAAGAAAAGCCTAAGCTTTTTTGAAAGGTAGAAGAGGAATCTCTCACCAACACAGATTAAAGTAACTGTGAAGTGATCAGGCCAAGGGACAGGATTTGGATTTTCCTGGATTTGTTTTTTTCAGCTGTGGAGGAAGGGAAATGTGTTAGATCAAAGCATAAGCTTACATTTTCTATTTTAAAATCACTATTTTGCAACAAGTTTCCTGCCAGATTTGACATACGCATTCAAGGTTTTAGAGAAGGAGGACATGATGGTTTTCTACGTGAATTTTTTGGGCAGATCTCCTACTTCAGCAGAGCTGTGGTTGGCGGAAGGTATAGCGGGTTTGGAAGAGGAGAACAGAGACAAATGTGCCTGTAAGAAAGGGCTGATTTAGAACAAGAAGAACAATCTAGACCCAGCCGGAACTAAATCCAAGTTGTCAGGTAGCAGCTGGTAGGAATTAGAGTTGAACCACATAGAAGTACAATTTCTTCTTTGTTCTGAAAGGGCCAGAAAAGAGAAAGCAGGTGACTGGGGGCTGTGTGCGCCCCAGCAGAAATCCTGGATTTAAGGAAGGCTTGTAGTCGGTATTATGTGACATGGCTGTTCCTGCTGAATTTTTTTCTTAGCCTTGGTCATGTCTATTTAGCTTTTGATCACTATGTGGCAGGGATTGTCTGTGCAATAGGGGCTTGCTTTTCTGCTGAGTAGATCAATAAAATAATAACTTATTTTCTGAGCAGATGTGTGCATAGGAGAGGTTTCTGTTTTTTCAATAGCTCTGTGTCTCCTGGATAGGATTTTCTACTGACTATTAACCTCCGACTGAGGCTTTTCTTGCTTTAATGTGGGCTATTTATAATATATTTCTATTCTATCAAATTCAGTTCCAGGGAACCAACATCTTAAAAAAAAAAAAAGAGAGAGAGAAAAGACAGAAAGACAAATAGATGGATCGTGTTCCAATAGTCCTTGTTTCCTTAAGAAACCACATTAAAAACATGCAAAAGGATGAAATGATCTTGATTTGAACCTTTTCTATGAATTTACTATTACACTGACAACACTTGAAAGTGAAGACCATTGCCAGCTGTCCAGGTTTTTGCACAGCACTTTGGTCTGCGATTGCTGCACCTTCCTCAGGTTTGCCACAGCTTCATCAGAATATGTGCAAATTGATTAACTAAGCATTAATCCTAAATCTCTCACATGAATTTGTGGAAATCTTGAAAGTTCTTTGGAGAACTTTCTCCAATTCTTGGAGAAAATGTGTTAGGACAGCACAAGGTCTTGTTTTTAACTTGGTATGCAAAGGTACCCCACGACAGGCGTGACATCTGTTGTGGATCTGTGACTTGGGAAACCACTTCTGTAGCTCCTAACTCCCATCACCTCACACATTGCTCCTCCAGCAGCTCCAGGTCAGCTGCTGATAGTCACTCGTTCTGCCTCACGTGTCCTAGGATATCCTTCAAAAGAAGTAAAAATGGCAGCAAAATCATACACATATTCTTTGCATTGCCCTTTTCTGACCAGCTGTCGCTCAGCTGACACATCCCCCTTGGCTCTTTTTTAGTAGGTTTCCCAACCAGTGCTGCAAATGTGCTGGTCACTGTGGTGCCGACGCTGGTTTGCCGGCGGCTGGACTGGATGCACCAGGCATTTTTGAAAAGCTTTAGGTCTACTCACCATTGGGTAGTAAAGAATTCAAATTACCACCGGCTGTGCATTTGGGAATGTGTTATTAACTAACCCTTTGCTCTGCTGGCCTTTGGACAGCTCCGGTTTTAATTTATTCTGAACCCTCCCATGCTGTTGTGAGGTTCAGGTGGGACATCTGTAATGCCTCTGGAGTAATCACGCCAGCGTTTTATCCAGGACTGTTGGTAGGAATGGGTGTCTCACTGGGAGTAATTACGGGAGTCATGGTACCTCCCTGCTGAAAGACATCCCTTCCTGCAAGGGACAGACCGGGTTTCTCTGGGTACTTTGAAGCAGAAGGTCAGCTCAAAGGGCATTGGGAAATCCTGCCGATTTCCGTAGTCCCAGAGGAGAGGGCGGTTGCTTTTTCATTAACTAGGAAATTGCATTCTCCAGTTTTTTTGTAACCGGTTATTTCACCAGTTCCAGACTACCAGAAGTGCAGGTGGAAGTGGAGTTTAGATAATTCACAAGCAACCACCTAGCAAGAGTTTCTCAAATATTGTACAAAATGTAGAATGGACCCCAAAACCAGAGGCGAAATCAAAACAGAAGGTAACTGGATATATTTCAGCAGACACTGTTCCAGAAACTGGTGATCTGCTGCTCAGGTGGACAAGATGTCTGTATCTGTCCAGGTGATGCCCAGAGATATTACCTCCCCCATCTGGTTGGGGTTTCTTGGTGGTGTTACTCTGCTCCAGGCCCCTTGGTTTGCAAGGGTTCACCACTGGATACCAAACATATGAAGCCCGCTGTGAATCCACTGAGCAACTTCAGATGCACGCGGCGGCTGGCCTTACTCGCAGCTCTGCTGCGTGATAAATGTGGCTCGAGAACAGTCTGGCTTTTTGCATATTGTAAGTTTTCTTTGCACTTATTCAAGACGTGCATGCAGATTGTGCCCTGCGGCTCCATGAATCTCAAGAAAATCCCTGCCTGAAAGCCACCTTTTGTCTTTCAAATGGGTTTATAAATGTTGTTGGATTTGACACAGAGCTTGAAGTAGGTCAGAAGTAGCTGTGACTGTGTCATCTATCAGGAGAGACAGAGAGGCTGGTTGGTAGGAGAATGAGTAAAGTTGTTGCAGGCAAATTTGTCAGGCACGGTAAAGGATTCCCACGTGAAAAACATCAGTTCAAACGTCAGTAACCAGACTCTGTAAGCAGTTACTTCCTGTACATGGGAGTAAATGGTCCCTCTTGAGACAGAGTCATGGGACCTGGCAGACCCTGTGAATGAAATTTTGGAGGCTGTGGGGTGGGCAGCTTCCTTGGCAATAGATACAGAGGGATGAGAGAGGGACTGTGCTACCAGCCTTTAGCTGTTTGCTGTGACAAAACCAACACCGATGATTTGTTTGTCTGACAAAAATAAATGTCTGAAAGTCGCTGTTTAAAGTTTCTCCTCAGATCTACTTGGATTGGCCACGGTGTCTTTTGTCGTACCTCATCCGATGCACGTCTTTGGTTGCTAATGAGTTTTTCTAAAAAAATACTGTAATTACATTTCTTCAGGTGTTAATTGGAATATTGTACATAAAGGTGAAGTGATGCCTGAGGGCTAATGGGTTGCTACCATCATACTCCCAAGGAATAATGAGATGTGTGTGAGCCTATAACAAGAAACTGGTTAGGTTTAATTAAGGGTTTCAAATACCACTAGTGCCCACACAGATTTCATCCGCTTCTTTAACAAGCATGCAGGGGGGTGATTTCCTGGGAGGAGTCTTTAGTGAATCAGTTGTGAAAATGTTGCATTTTTGCAAAGATCTGTAAGTGAAAGCAGTGCTGTTGAAATTTTCTTGGATTTGTCTTCAGTCCTTCTGGGGAGGTGACATAACCTGGAAATTCTTCTAAATACTGTTCAAATGGCCTTCTTGAAATTTGGTTTACGGAGGTGATTGAGATCCTTGAAGGTTACAGTACGTTATGGGGAAAAAACCAAATAGCTTCCTGAATTCTCCATTAAAACACTGAAAAGTGATCAGTGTGTTGGATAAAGTTCAATAGGGCACAATCATGTATTTAAAACGGCCATGACTAGCCTGGGCGCCCATCTGTCCTCATAGCTCTTCTGGTTGAATGATGCTCCTCTGAAGTGCGATCTCATAGAGGATTTGGATCTCTCCAGCAGTCTGGAGGGCAAGAACAAGGCTGCCTGCCTCCCCGTGTGCACCAGCCACTGCTGCAGGAGAGGCCAGGCAGCAGCTGAAATATTCAGCTGGGTTATTGGAGAAATGCTCCTTCAGTATTGCCTGTTTGGGTTCCAGCTGGGAGTAAATGCATTCCGATAGAAACGCAGAGCCAGGATGGGGGTCCCTGGAGCAGAGGGAATGTGTTCCCCCTGCTTTTAGCAGATGCATCCTCACGGATGGACCGCGTGGACCATGGCACCGCTGTTTTAAACATTAACCTATTGTGTCTGGGGGATTTCTGGTTGTTTTCCTCCTTCTCCAAATGGTACTTTCTCCTGTTTTCCTGGATTCAGTTACACATTTTGAGCCTCTCTCCTTCCTGGTCTCCAACACGTCCCGCACGTCTGGGTGCTGCCGTAGCTCTAGGGAAGGCCGTTGCTGTCGAGGGAAGTAAGCGCGTGCCAGAAGTGGCAGGTTTTCTCCTGAACTGGGATGCTTTCTGAACATGTCGCTGATGAGCGATTAAATTACCCATTAAAGACAGAACTGCTTGTCTGGCAGGATTATTAGCTGAGGTTTGGATTAGCCCAGCTTTATTTTTTAATGTACCATGGTATGTAGTCACTTGTGGTCCTGCTGCATTTTGGCAGGATTTAGTCCATCGGACAGAATATAATTAGCATTTGAAAGCCTATAGGTCTTGCTAGTTTTACTGGTGAATGTGGAATCTGTTCTTATGTATAAATGAAGAGCAATTTGTTATCTCAAGACATTTTAGACCTCAAGGAAAATCTTTGACTGTATCATTCTGCTCATTACAACAGGTATTATAATAGATTCCCATGGAGAAAAAGGCTTGGGTGATAACATTCAAAGGAAACTGATTGGAAAATCTACATGATTTATAAAATACCTCTTGCTAAAGCACATGAGAAGTATAACGAAAGCATAATAGTAATTATATGAAATCCATACAAGGGATTCATGCTGATACAGCATTTTGCAACAAAAATGAATTCATGTGATGAAAGGAGACATGAGACAAAGGAATATGGTTTTAAAAGGCAGCGTTGGGGGAACCTGGATGTTCTGGAGAGGCTGGTGTTGACTGAAATAAAAGGTCAATTCTTGTTTTTGTCTGGAGCTGGCAAACTGCTGAGCCAAGCTGTCAGAATTGCTCCGGCTTCTCTTGGGGAGTCTGCTGTGGGCAAGTAAAATCAAGCAAACTTTGCTAGGAACAGACCTGCTGTTCAACAAGAGAGAAGCAAAGCTGTGTTTGGGTAGATGATGGGTTTCAAGACGCTAATTTCTGCCGATGGTATTGTGCACTTTTTACCACTTGCAGTTTTGTAGTGACCTCAATAGTTGTTTTGGTTTTTTTTTTTTCCCTTTTCCTAATCTTTAGGTGTAGCTGGGTAATTGGAAAATGTGTCGGAGAGCCCACAGCATTCAAACTATGGCTGAGGCAAATTTAAGTCCATGGGTACTTCCAAAAACTCTCATGTCAATTTTTTAATGAAATTTTGTTTGAAAAGGTATTATATGGCTTATGCTCATATATCTCTTATTTTGCAATGCGCACGGAGTGACAAACTAATAGACTAGTATTTCTGCCTTGGTATTGCTTCACACATATCTCTACTACCTCTACTTTATTTTTGCTCTAATGACAACAGCCTAAAAGTGTTACTTCATTTTATCAGAGCTGTTTTAATCCAGAAAATAAAGCAGCACACTTCAGTGAGCACTAAAGTGCAGCTGCCCTTAATTATTCAGAATACAATATTTTAACTATTTAATTTTAATGCTATACTGTGACATCAAAGATGTAAAGTAATTTTAAAACACGTTAGTTACACTTGTATAACTTCAGAATATGGGTGGGTATTTTTTCCAATACAAAATTTTCTATTTTGTCTCATGAGATTTTTTTTTTCTGTCTTAAAAATGTTCCTTTTTTTTCCAAAATCACTGCACTGCAAGGAGAAAAAAAGAATGAGTTTCAGTAAAGAATTCTGGCTAGAACAAGACCTTAGACCCGGCTATTTTATAGGAATGCTGTGAAAGTCCGAATGAGACTTTGTATAGTCCTATGAAGGGTAATTCATCTTGCCCTGAGACAAGTTTAATGCCAGGTCAGGTGAATTGCCTTTAGAAGGACCTGCATTTGTGCATTAGCATTGCACGGGGCTAAGGTGCTGAGCTTGGGCTAAGAACTAATTTTCATATGCCAGATTTAGGAGAAAGAAATCCCTTCTTTAAATTTCTGCAGCACGCCTTGCTCTACCGTGCCAATTCAACACACAGCGCGAGAACGAGGAGGAAATCAGTCCGGACCCGGTTACGGGCTCAAAACTTCTCGTACCCCTGAGAGTATTTGCATCAAAGGCTGGGGCTGGAGCTGTGTCCAGTAAAACCAGAAGATGTACTTCCATCTCGTTCAGCGGTGTGGGAAATCCAGCCTTCCCTTTCAGGCATTTAGAGAGAGGGCAGGACAGAGGCAGGATGAAATGAGGGAGTTTATCTGTTGTGTATTAGATGTGGTGCTGTGATGAGCAGGTGTGTGGGTTTTGTCTGTTTGTTTCTGAAGTGCAGCAAGTGTAAGTTACTGCCACGTTGCTGTTTCATACATCGGGAATCGCGAATAAATAACTGCCGTCCAGAAAACGCTGCTCCCTGGCAGATACAGATTCCTGGCACTAAAGGATTAATGGCTTGAGTAACTTTTTCAAATATCATTCTGCTGAGGCAGCACAAACGGGGCTCATGGTCACTTTTTGTCACCTAATACGAGCCCTAAAAGGTTCAGTAAACGACACTGCCGAAATAGAAAACCAGATTAGCTGTCCTATCTCGCCACCGAGCCCGCTGTGGGCTGCGGGGGCATGGGGCCGGGCTCGCTAATCTTCCCTAAGCCACAACCAGCGCAGACCTTGTGGTCAAAATACAGCCTCTAATTTCTTTTTCTGTCTTGAGTACATATTTGTGTGTAGTTGAATGGCTTCCTTCGTTGTGATTTCATTATGGTGAAGTAATTGATACCGAGTGGAGTACATTGGGCATGACATGATTGCTGGTGCAGCGTGTGATAACGTGTGTCTGGGAGAGATGGTTCGTACGGCTGTAATAGCAGGCAGAGCTTTTCATCTCCGTGTCGGATTCAAATCCCTGACATGAAATGAATTAGGAGGATCAGTCTAGCCTGCATCCTGGTGGACTGATGCCCTTCACAAAGCACGTTATTACTCTTGGTCCCCGTTTTCACCTTTGTTGCAAACTCAGCCCGCAGTCCAATAGCCTGAACAGACATGAAAACAGAAAATGAGCTTCCAGCTTATCCCACAAGCTCTGGCCCAGGCCGCTCAGGATCAAACAACATCAGGAGAGAGTACAGGAAAGCTTTGATTGCTGCTGTCTTGGGTGGAAATACGAGGAAGCTAAAGTCAAGGTTTAATTTTCCAGGAACTACTGATTCAGTAATTATAACCGTTGAAATTAATAATAAATTGCACTCCTATGTAGTTCTTTTGGTTTAAAATTTCCCAGGGCCTCACCTGGGAAGCCAGCATCATGACCTCATTTTACAATTTCCAACTGTAATTGCAATTTTACAATTTACAGTTCCCATGGGGAAAAGCAAGGCAGATATGAAAGGAGATACTGCTGCAAGGATGTGGTGCAGAGGTGATTATATGCCTCCGTTGCTGAGCCCTGGCCCAGTGCTCTGTGCACTGGCTGTAGTGCAAAATGACCAGTAGTTTGGCTTTACAGGTTGCCCATAACAATGAGTGTTCAATTCTCATGAGAAGACATCTATTGCAAGACGTTAGTAGACTCTCGCCTCCCAGATCATCTGTATTATGCCAGAATCTTTTATTTCAAGCTTTTTGGAAGCAGACCTGTTGCCTGACATATATAAATACATGCCTGTTATAATCGCATCTGTCAGTTAGAACTTTTACACAACTGCATTCAGATACGACTAATTGAAGGAGCTGAGGGTTAAATTTCTCCTGCTGAAACGAAAGGTAGAACTTCTCAGTACATCAGTGGAGCCAGCCCTTAATTGCTAGTGCTCATTTCAGATAACGAAAGCCTGCTGTTTCTTCAGAGCCATCTGCAGATTCATCATTTCCAAGCTATGAGTTTGCACTCCTCCATTTTCATAATTCAGTAATCTGTTACAGTCCACAAGACTTTGATTTCTGGCTGTCAGCGCTATGTAAATCCACAGGTTTCTGTGCAGATCTCTGAACGGACGTGGTTTCGTTTGGAGGGTTTACTCTAGCCCTCGCTGGAGCCCTGGGCTGTAGCGCAATCATGAAAAAGTGGGATTTGCATGCCTGCAGTGAGAAGAGGTAGAGAGATTTGTGCCGCTCTGGTTATATAGGCTCCTAGAAACTAACTTACCTCCTTCTGAAAACAAAAACTAACCATAACTGATGTTCAAATCATTATAAAGGATCCAGGTCCCAGTGGCCTGGATGTGGAAGTGGGATTCAGGCCACTTATTTGCTGTGTGACTTGGGCAGGTCACTTAATCTCCCTGTGCCTCACTTTCCCCTTTCATAAATCTCAGAAAACTTGAGAGGTGTTATTTGGGAAGTGCTGTGAGATTTAGAGATGAAAAGTAGTAACATTTGATGTGCCTACAAATACACATTTTAATTGCGACATTACTATACGTTACTATATAAAATGAATATTTAAACAATATATATACACACAGTTATCAAACTCTTACAAATCACTTAAATTTATTTTGAACTTATATGTAAACAAAAATTGGCAAAATTTGCTCTTTTGCCTTCACCCCTAGAAAACCCATTTTATTCAGAACATGCCATAGAGGGGGCAGAGGCTCTATCAATCTGGAGACGGCAGGTTTCCCTCAACAGTAAGCAAATAGCCAAAAGTGAGAGTTAATTGCATGATGGAACGAAGGTACTGAAATAGCTTCTTTTATATGCCAAAAAGAGGGGAAGGGAAGCAGAAAATAGGAGAAAATGTACAATAAAATAGGTGGAGACAAAATAATCATAATTAAACATCTATACTATGGTAGAAAAAGGTCTACAAAGAAGCAACAACACAGGTAATATGCTGATTTCAAAAAGTGCTAGACGGCACAAATAAAACTCCATTTTTCCCAAGCAGTTGGTGCAATGAAAAATGTGTATTATGTGTTTCTGGCAAAGGGAGACCTTGTGGGAAAAGAAGTCATCAAAGAATTACAATATGCCATTATTATGCCCTTGGAAGCATAACAGGGAGCGTGCTCCAAGGAGTGATTTGGGAAGCAGGGAGAAGGGTGAGAGTTATTTGCAGACGTGAGTCCAGGCCCGTGGACAGAGTGGTCCCCCTCGAGGCAGCGCGATGCAGGGATATTGGTGCCCTGTAGGTTATGGACTATATAGTGACCTCCTGTAAATTGGCAGGTGCCTGGCTGATCCTCTGCCTGCGGTGTCTCCATAAACCCCCGAGCCAGGCACAGACCACTCCGCATGCTGTGATTACCACTGCAGTAGGTACAGTTAGAGATAAATAACGAGCAGCATAGTAATAACAGTCCTGATAAATAAATAAAACAAAACAAAACCTGCTTGTTGTCATAAGAATTGTAGGCTCCTGGGAATTAAAATCTGTAGCTTGTGCTGTACGGAACCTATGCCTTTTTATCACCGTGCCCTAAGATGAAATGTCTCTTTCCTGCTTTTATTTTTTTCCAACTTTGCTCTTGGACTGCATGTAATTATCACAATTTGCATGTTGCATGATGCGGGACTGTAGCTTTCAAATGCCAGCATGTAGCATAGCGAGACAGGAGCTGTGAAGCCTGAGGGAAGCCCGGAGGAGTCCTAGGAAGCACATGCCGACCCTGAGACCTGCAATTGCTGTAGTGTCAAATGAGTCAAACAGACTCATTTTTGGTCTAACTGTCCTGCAGTTGGCAAGGATTCCAGCAGAGGCCAATACAGAAAGCTTCTGAAAAAGCCATTTCTAATTCCCGCGTCGCCCATCTAATTCCTCTGTGCTCCTCCAGTTTCTGAGAGGGTCAGTCGTGCTGTGCCCTGACTCTTCATGGAATGCCAAGGCAAATGGAGTTATCCCCAGAGGCGTAGGTGGCAAAGGTTAAGAGCTGGAAGGGGGTAGATGGCTTTTTGCTCTACCTGTTTCTGCATTCCTGAACACCATGTATGTTCCTGTACATGAGCATCGTGGTAGCTCCATAACCCTGAACAACTCCCGGTAGTATTAACAGGAGCTACATTGCGCATATTGTGTATTGTCCAGCTTGAGTTCCAGCTGAACCCTGAGAGCTTTTGCTGTTACACACACACTAGCAATGTTTTATTGACCTACCAGCCGTGGTTCCTGGGTGATCGTTGACAAACTTCACTTCAAAAGCCCAATGATTTGGTTGTTGGAGAAGGTTGGAGTCAGAGGGTCCCTGGGTGCAGCTCCAGGCGCTTCCTACCCAGGGAGAGGACTTGCCCACGGAAATACAAGCCCTGTACCGTGCATCAGGCTCGCCCCAGGAGACAGCGCTGCTATGACCATAACTTGCCATCTCGCAGTGATAAGTAACTGACATCTTGGGGTTAAACGTTTAGTGAGAGTTCAAGTTCATTATCGTAACAACTTTTATTGGCATCTGGCACGTAACACAGATGCATGAAATTTTAAGTATGAGAAACATTAACAAAGCAAAGTGCCTCTGCTTGTGTGTGTGTTTCAGAAGCCCTTGTTCCACAGCTGTCCTACATTTTACACTACATATATATATATATATATAAAAAAAATGGCTGTGGTCTGTAAACTCTCTTCATGTCTGCATTCAAATAACAACCTCTGGTTGGGGAGGTGTTCTGGGGGAACGCTTCATGATGTTCCAAGCATTGGCAATGACATTACATGATCTACAGCAGGAGAGAGGGAAATAAAAAAGCAGCCTTGATAACAAGCTCCCTTAAAAGGCTGCACGATGCATGTAGACCACAAGGACTGCTCCGTTATGAAAAGTATTGCGCACCATTGTGTATAGGTGCAAACCATGTCAGAGAAGGAAGTGTGCCAAGCGAGCTCTAAGCCTGACATTTTAATAAGGGAAATATCTCATTTTAATTGTGTATAGATTACTTCCCCCTGAGGCTGATACTTGTCTTTATTTTATTTTTTTCCTATAGAGGAGACAGGAGAGCTATCAGCAGCTGCAACCAATGTATATGACATTTTAAGGCAAACTCCTGTAGTGTATAGCAAAAATACAGTATTTGCTTAACACTGTATTAATACATATGTACTTCCTCATACATTCTCTGATAAGGTCTTCAAAGACGTAATGAAAGATGGTGCTGGAGTTCATACGAGTGGGAGGTTGGTGTAAACTCATGCATATAGCTGAAGAAAGATGTAACTTTATAAGAAATGGCCAAACTGCACCGTTCTTGTTCCTGGTGGGAGCAGTGACCTATTTCTGCCTACACTGGCCAGGCAGGCTCTGCTCCTTGTTCTGTGTAAGGAGGCAGTGTCTCACCATAGATGTTCCACTGGTAGGGAAGGGACCAACCTGTGATGTACCTCAGGTCCCCACCATCAGCCTTCTCTGCCAGGTTTCAGACTTCATCTCAACCTACACTGTCCACCTGCACCTTAACTCTTCTTCTCAAACCTGCTGCTTCTTGCTTCTCTGATTTTCCCTTGTGTATCAAGACTGCAACTCTGCCACGTCTTTCTGATAGCATCTCCTCCTCACGGCTGCGTACCATCGCTCTAAGGACTGGTGGTTTCAGAGCCAGTGCAGTCATTTGTCTGCCCAGTCTCCAGTAAAATCAGTTGTGTTTCCAAAGCTGTGAGGAGACTTTGAAAGTTGTACCAGAGTCTTTAGAGCCAGCTGGGTCACAAGTTGTGCCTGCTCTTGACAGGACAGGTTCACGGTGGTTTATGGTCCTCCTGTTCCTTTCCACTGCATTGGTCAGGCAGGATTTGGATAACCTCTTCAGTCACTGCTGAGGAGGAGGAGACCCTCGGAGATAGGACCTAATGTCCACCTCTAGCAGTGGCCAGTGCCAGTTGCTTCAAAGAACTGACTCTTAGCACAACTGCTACAAGTGCTATGTCATAATTTGTTTTTTCCAGAGCCCTTCTTCCATCCTCTAACATCCCGGTTTAAGACTTAAAGCAAAAAGTTTGAGGCACGCCTGTAGGCGTTCTTTTTTTTTTTTTTTTTTGATTCACTCTCTATCTAGTCATGATCTCAGACTGAAAAGGGCTTTCTGGTGTATTATCTTGAATACTTCTGCTGTACTTCTGCACCATCTTAAGCATCTTACCCAACGGCTTCTTCTTTCTTCCTGCCTACTCTTCAAATTTTCCTGTTACTTATTTTTTTTTCCGAACTCTACTAGATATGATCAAAAAGTAGTGTTGGCAAAACTCCCAACCAACCAACACGTAGAAGTTTGTCTGCTGAATTCATTTTCAACGCAAACTCTGTCAAAGAAATCATGCATTGGGTGTTTTGATATAGAGCATGCCTGAAGGAGGCAATGTATGTTATGCTATATTCCATATTTCCACTTCTGGAGGTTGTATATTCTGTTTCATTACACAGGTATAGCACAAATGGAAATCCTGTACACACACAGCTACCGATATTTATCCAGATTTCTGGAAGCTCACATCTCTCTTAATCTACTGTTTCACTCTGCTCCTGAATGTCAGCTCTCGTTGCATACGTCCTTTTTGAGCTACATAAAAAACCAAAACTCATCCTTAATATCAGTATAAGAGATGGATTTTATGTTTATTTTAGGTTTCAGTTGTTCTGCTCAGGTATTCAGTGGTAAGCTTTTTATTGTGTGCTACAAATTCCTTGAAAGTGTTACTGTTTTGTGATCTGGAAGATTTACAAAAGACTTTTATTTGACACCTATCACACCGGGACATCTCTTGTTGCCCCTGGCATGCAGGGCTGGTTATTGCATTGACTTGATTATCGGGCATTTGATAAACCTAATAAAGCACTTCCCAACATCTGTGGAGCATTGGGAGAAATAAGTTAATCCTGACATCATGAGATGATAAGACTTTTTTTGTAGAGTGATTCCCTGAAATCAGCCTTCATGCTGGAAATAAGTGAAAGCTAATTAAAAACTACAGGTCTCAAGCAGGGATTACAGAAGCCATGGCCATTTAGCATGAATGACTATACAGTGAGACATTTCCCTAGCCAGTTTCCATAGCCAGAGCTATAACTATGAGGCAGAGAGGATGATTTTCTCTTCTAAAGCAGAACATTCCCCTGTGCTGTACTCCTCTTGTCTTCTTGCTGGTTATATTTCTCAAACTATTATGGTACTTCCATTATATTTGTATGATAATTTGAATTAACATCAAAAGAAGTGGAGAGGGATGAGAAAATCTGGAATAGAACTTGATATGAATTGACACCTAGGAGCTATATTGATTTATATTCATTGAGAAATATAATCTAAATACAAAGAGAAGGGACATTATACAACATGTATAACATCAAATAGGTTATCATATTATCTTTGCCTGTTACTTCCCGTATCACTGCTGAAATTTGAAAGGCTCTTTTGCATTCCTGGTCTTCTCTTGCTACCTTAGATAGCAAAGACCTTGTTGCTTCTGATTTTGGATGAAGTGATATGATCGATTTATAGAAATAAATAGATTAACAAATTAGAAAATAGTGGGTTGTGTCTGAAGATGTAAGTGTTTGGACGTTAGTTAATGAGTTTCACGTGCTTATCTAATTGGAGTATTTTGGCATCCATTTTGAAGCGCTGAGACTGCAAGCTGTGCTCTGATGGTAAAACAGCAATAGCAGTGGGAACCCCCTTTGGTCTGCCTTGGTTCGAAGGCTCTGGACATACTGAGCGTGCGAGCGTCCGTCCCAGTGAAGGACATATCACATACTTCATTCGGCAGCAAATGTAATGTCTGGAATGCTGATTTTGAGAGGTGTTGAGCAACTCCTGTCATTAAATTATGGTTAGAGCACTCAGTATTTCCCAGGAATGGCCTCTGGGGACGGAGAGTGAGAGTGAAGATTCACACCTCTATTTTAGGCAGCATTAGGCAACTAATTGAGTTGTGTTTGAACAAAGTCAGAAGCCTGATTTTCTTATGGAGCCAGTGGAGAAAAATTAGGTACCTTTGGGGTTGCGTCTGATTCAGAATGTTGAAATGCTCCTAGAAGAAACATATCCTATAGAAAAGGGCCATTATCTGTAAAAGTCAGGTCTCCGTTAGGGTTTTTTTGGGTTCCAAGATCTGTTTGAAGTCTCAAAAATCTTCTTCTGGGTAACTTTCCAAAAGTCAAGGAAAAGAAGTGTTAGAACCTTCCATGCCTTAACTCCCAGTGCAAGTGTAAAACCCACAAATGTCTTAATAATAACAGATTGATCTAAAATAGAGAAAAAAAGATCCATTTTAGGAAGAGAAGTGTTATTTAGCATGCTCTCAGGAGCATGTGGCAGATTTCAGTTGCCACAGCTGCCTTGTGGACTGTCAGCTGTTGTATCTGGGGGAAAAGCGTGGACGTCTCCTGCCAGCATGGAGTGACCAATGCTGGATAGTTACATGGAGAAACATTAAACCCATGGCAGCCTCTGCTGACTGAGATAGCTGCAGGTGCTGAATTTATTCCAGCAATGGGAAAGTGTAACTTTGAGTAAGTGGATTGTTAATGACCGATTCTTTGGCAGCCCAACAATAGTACAATGAGATTAAACAGATGTAATGATAATTTGTCTGCAAGTATCAGTTTACTTTCCATTAAAAAATATGGTGGCTCTTCAAGCTGAAACATGGATTTTAAAACAACAGGGGGTCTATAGGAAAAAGAGGTTTTGAAGTGTCAAATAACTACTGGCTAACATTTGGACTAGCATTAGGCAGCGTATTCTGTTTCTCATTGGGAGTCCTGGCTCGGTTGGCGAGCTGAGCCGCTGTGGGCTATTTTTCCTTTCACTGTAATTTTGTCTCATCTTGGACACAGTCCTCCTAGTAAAGGACTTCACATTTGAACAAACTGCTTCTCAGCCTGAACAGTCCAACACAGAAAAGAAAAAAATGACCAGATGTTTGTCTCTTTCCCAGAGGGAAGAGCGCAGTGGTCTAACCGTCAAGTTTGATGTACCTAATGAGCAGTTCAAGCCCTGGCAGTCATTCAGAGGTAGATAATGCAGACTTGACATTTTGGCTGGGGACTGGATGGTGTAAAGAATGAGGCACGGACAAAACAATTTCCAAAGGGAGGTGACAGGAGATGAAAACAAAATTTGTTCAGTAGTGTAATTTGTCGTCAGCATGACTGCTCTGAGTTCACTGGGTGTTGGGACAGGTGTCTTCTGAGCCATGACATGAGAAAATCCAGAGGAAGGCAGAAAAGAGGCTTAGCTCGTAAAGCTGGTGGAGGGCAATCTGCGCTGTGGTCACACAGCCCTGGTTTAACCCATACCAACCATTGCGCCTGCCCCAACCCAGTCAGGCAACATTTGCGTGAGATATGCGAGAGGATCTCAGTAGTTTTGACAGTCTGTAGTCAGTGGCAAGGAGTTTTCCCAAAGTGAGCCATAAGTGCGCCCTGTGACCCTGTGGTCCCTTGCCCGAGGTAGAGGTATGGCTCTAGGCACTCATCGCAGGGACCACCTCTGCCTGTGGGTACCTAATATCCTTTTTGATCCCGTAATTACCCACTATGAGTGCTGTCACTTTTCCTGCTGATTTCCACAGGGACGGGTTCAAGGCCAAAGAAACACAGCCAAGAGCAAAACGGGGCATGTGGCTTCGCTTCCATTACTGACAACATCTTGGGATCACTGATAACGCTAACACAGGATTCGAAGTCATAGCTACAGTAAAAGTGTAGTTTCTTCTAAAGGTCGGGTGCAAGAGGACATTGTGATTGTGCAGCCTCGCTCACAAAGATTAGATGCTGTCAGATGGGCAAGTGTGCCCTGAGGTGTCAAAATCAGCTGCTGCCCCAAGCAAAGGGACTGGAGGGCCACATACACAAGAGTATTGGGTCTGTCACAATTTGGCAGTAAGGTGTGGCCAATTGTGAACTCAGCTGGATCTAACGGAAATCTCTTCCATCTCTGATTTATAAGAGTTGCAGGCACTTCCTTACAAAATTTCTGGCATTTAAATTTAGAGGTCATAAATGATTTTCTTATCATTTAATAGTAGCTATAAAATATCTGTATTTTAATACATTAGTATAGCATTAGCTGTAATCCCCTGAGGCTTGCTACTGCGTGAGAGTATGATTTAGCAAAGCTTTTCAGCTCTTGCTTCCTTTTGTTTTTGTGACTAATCTGTTGACATCAGTGGGGTTTGTCTGATTGTTCATGCACTTAAAATCAGACATGTCCCTGAGAGTCTTTTGGCAATCTGTCTACGAGTAATTTCTGTGCCCTGCTATTTGTATAAAAATGGCTTTGTTTCCAAACAGAGGGGTCATCTGGCTGAGCATGAGGGTCAACGGAAAGGATTAGGCTCTTCCAGAGTTTGGATCACCTGATCCTAAACGAGGTGTCTGAGAGAGACGCATTGAAACTGTGTTTTTTCACTCTCTTGACTGTAATGAAGAACCTCAGATGATGAGGTCAGGTGGAGACATCTGCATTTTACATGCTGAAGATTTAAGTAAAAAGAACTTTGCTAAGCCTTTGCCAGTACGTGGGCAATCCAGCTTTCGCTGTCAGCACTGTCGCTTATCTCCCAGGGCAGTTTGGGACAATGCTAGAGTTCCTCCAGCACCTCCTCTGGGGAGCAGCAGTGTTTGCTGAGGATGAGGATACAGTGATCAGGATTTGCTCTGAACTCTGAAAAAACTCAGAACTTGAAATCCACGGAGGGGATGCACAGGTTCCTGAAGGGAAACCAGTGCTTGCAGGGAGAGGTGCCTGTGGTGGGTAGGACTAGCTAGGGCTACAGGAGTCTGTCTGGGGGAGAGGGCTGGTAAGAGGAGACGCTCTGGCTCAGAAGGCTTTGCTCCCTGGAGGGCAGAGTACAGAAAGGGCATCTGGAACCCAGAAAATGTACTGAACTGGTTCCCGAAAGCTGTCATAAATGAGCGTAGTTTCCAAAATCATTAAAAATGAAGCAAATTCACTCTTCAGCCTAACTCTTACAGGCAGCTTCCTCACGTAAGCATGAGAATTTCTCAAAGGGTGTGCTCTGATTTCAGTAAACCATGGGGGCACGACACAGTGTGTTGAGCACAAGTAGACTTCAAGATAACCTTCAGGAAAATGCAGAGAGAGAAGCTGTGCCTTTTGCAGAGGGAGGCATGAATTGCTGATTTTTTGTAGCATGTGCTGGCACAAGGTACTCCAGACTTTGCCCTCACTCTCTTTAGGGAAAACAAATCTTTCCAGGAGACTTCAAAACTGCTTTAGGAGAAGAAACATCTTGGCAATCCATCAGAGAACATAATGCACCAGAGGTAACTGAACATCTGATGGTAAGTCACTGAGAATTTCACAGCTACGTTTTACTCTGAAAGAAGGTCACTTTCATAAATTTATAAGGCTGAGCTGGCTCCCACATGGTTTGATGTCCAGAAAAGTCCACAGTTCATCCAGCTGGGACAGGACCAGTACCCACTTGCATAAGAACAGAAAAGTCGGCAGTTTTTGTTCGTGATCCTCTGGAGAAATGCCAGTTGTACCTTCATGTAATTTACAGGAAGGAAACTTTTCCTAAGAAAATGCCCATGTAGAATTATAATGAGGATCAGTGAAAATGCAAGAGTGCTGACCTTGAGAAGAGCAGCATGTGAGTGAACTTTGCTGAGGCATCTCTCGCTGCTTGTGCTTGATAACTTTGAGAGGATCTCAGCTGCTGAGGTCCAGGATCATCAAAAGAGGAATGACTGGCATCTTTAAAAGTTTAGATATTGCAGCAGACAAACCATTTAATCCTATTTGTTACAGCAGATTTACTGTCCTTTGTTCAAATTAAAAAGTTGTAGGAGGAGAGGGGAAGAACTCATTTATTTCGATGAAATAAGGGAGATAACAGTAAGGTCCAAAATGCAGCTGCGTCCCTATAACCTGAAAAGTGAACTGCAGGACAAGTATGGCCACTATCCACATATTGTGGTATCTTCTCTGCTGTTGCTGGCAGTGCAGCGGTTGCAAAGCCTGTGTGATAGATCAGTAGTTACCCCTTGCTAGGTGAGGTTGCCTGTAAAGTCGGAGCTTGGGCTGAGGGTGCATGTGATCTGTGAAGGGCTCTCTGGACCAGCATGGATGTATGATATAGGCAAGCGGCTGCCTTCTCCCAGCGCTGAGAACCAGGGACGGTACCTGACTGTGCTCAGCCGCAGGGCATTCAAAAGCGCGGAGGATGTGTGCTTGCGGGAGGGCCTGACCACTGGCAGCAGCCTGGCGAATGGCTACCTTTACCTACGATGATTTGACAGTTTTATTACTCAGGAAGGAGTTATTTCAGCTTAAGTGCTGTGTGGACACTTATTTAGAAGCTGCTTGGTGCACAGGAGAATGTGAACCAATGCAAGGGCTGTGCAGAAGAGAAACAACATTTAGATTTACCAGCTTGACTCACAAGTGGCAAAACAGGAACGGTGATTAGACTCTAATCACAGGAAAACAAGAACTTATCATACAGCGTTAGACCTAGATTTCTCAAGGCAGCAAATCCAATACTCTACTCTAGAGGAGGGTGAAGCCACAGACGCGCTGCTGCTTTCAAAAAAATGTGCCGAGGCAACTGAAGTAGTTGCTTGTCCTGCCAAAGCGAAAAGCATTTTCTCTTTTGCATGGAAACTAGAGACTCTTTATCTCATCTGTCTAATAAGCTCATTAATTGTAAGCTATTTAGTTAATTTAAGGTTCTTTGTAAGAGGGACTAAATTCTGCTCTGAGGTGTGTTTCCGTAATCCTGGAGTAACATCAATGTGGCTGTTATTGTGGCTACTTAATGCTTACATTAAGAAAACTGTGAGCTAAACAGAAAGAAGAAAGAAATTAAGTTAATGATAACAACAACAACAACAACTCTGTACGATTCATTAGGTGGCACTTCATAATGGAAAGATGCCACAGATGTGGAAGAATATACACAGGATGTTTTGATCTTTAAAAGCATTCCCACCGTACCCGGTAGGAGAAGGTATGCTTGGCAGCAGGTGGAGATGGCAAATTGCATGTGCAGTGACTGGGACACTGCTAGCAGGAGGGTCACCACGCTAACAGCGGAGAGCCAGCGAGGAATGAGGCCCTGGGATTGACGGGAGCCCACATCAGGGAGAGCAGCACGTTGAGGATTGGTGGGAAGAAAAACAGGCAGGAAAGGAGAAAACTTCGCTGCAGCTTAGTTTGACTTGCGCCAATTTTCTAATTATGTTTAAAAGGCACTTAAGTAAGTGTGATGAAATTACGTGTTCTGATCTACTGCATAGTTGGATGAATTCATAAAGGTGTATAAAATATTCCTTGTAACAAATGAAAGGGGAGTGGTAATTCTGGAGAACAAAATTACATGAGAAGGAGGTAATTGCACATAATCTTACACTGGATAATAGTACCTTAAACATGGTTATTGGGATGTAAAAGTCAGTAAAAGAAATGTTCAAGTTTTTGAACAGGTCTCTTGAGGTAGAAGGAACCAGATCCTAGAAAAAGCGGTAATGTGTTACAGAGTAAACTCTGCAGACTTCTGCCTTGAATACTCTGTTGAGCACTGCACACCATGGGGGTTAGAGAAGGAAAAGCCTACTTGTTCATACTGGCCGAGATGTACAAAGGAAATCATACATGATGGAAAGCATCACTGTGGAGCTGAACTCCTATGGCTCTGGGGCAGACTCCACGGTGCCGATCAGAATATCGGCTGTAGCCAGTGGCTGGCGGATACGAGATTTTCATTTCGTGGACAGCGATGGAAATCTCCTCCAGCCTAGTGAGTGCTTTTCACCCCTCACCTTCAGGGTCACACTTGCTCATGTAAGTTCTCAGCCCAAGAATCTCCAGGTTTTTTCTGGCACAGTAGAAGGGATGGGTTTTGGCTGAGGAAGGCAGCAGGTTTTACTGGAGAACATGTATGTGCAAAAAGCCTGTTGGCAATAAGACTAAAAGTAAACCTAGGGCTGATTTTTAATCTCCATTGCAGGATCTACTGCAGTTTATAGGATCTGGATCTGACTTGAAGACCCTTCCCAGGGCTTGGCTCTGGGGCTGTAGGCAAAACAGCAAGACTTTTCCATCGCCTAAGGGAAGAGGGCAGCTGAGCAACTCAGGCAGTTGTCACCCATCTTGCCACATCATGATGCAGTGGCTGACTGGGCAGTTGTTTGTCCTAAGACCCAGATTTGGCTTTACGGGTCTCTGTATCCCCTTACTTCCCGAAAGACCAGCGATGCTTACTTTCACTGACGTGGAGCCTGTTTGTTTTAAGGCACACGCCAGCCTTTTATCCCTCAGGATCTGCATTCAGATTGAAAGCAAAAAATGAGTTTCGTGGTGAAAACCTGCTCACCCATTTGTGAAGCTCATAAACCCCCAGTGCACAGCGCAGCACAATTGGCAGTCTGTTCCTGAAGAAGCTCAAGGCAAAAATAAGAGAGATCACATGTCAGAAGAAAGCACAGCGCTCGCCTATTTTCTGCTTGGTTCACATCAGTTCTGTTTGTCCTCCACTAATATTCACTCAGAAGTTGGAAAAAGTACACAATTACCATATAACTCCACCAGACAGCTTGAGAGAGAACGGCTGCTTCTAATACTCGGTCTTTGCTCATCATTTACTTTCATATGCCATTCAGCAAGACTTACTATGTTTCCGCTACTAGAATACATACAAAAGTGAAATAGGAACTTGCAAACTGCAATGCAAAAACTCTCAGTGTCACCTTGAAACAGCTGAGCTGCAATGGCGTGGTTGTACCAACAGTCCTGTTTACTCGTTAGCCGTAGGCTGACCAATCCAAATTCTGTGTGTCTTTTTTATAAGTGAGAAAATTTGCTTGCTTTGCCCTGACCACATTTTGCTCTTTAGGCTTCACATAGTGCATAAAGTCATGTGCTGGGTGATAGATTCGAGTCCAGCTTGTGGTATTCTTGGTCAGACAGACTTGCACCTGCAGACGATCCCCGTGCTTTGAAGACAATCGTGCTGTTTCTTAGGGAAAGGTCTGCTCTCCAAAGGACTAGTAGAATCTCAGAGAGAAACTCCCATCTCAATGTGGCTACAAGTTGTAAGATTATCACCATATGTTGCTCTGTGTGTTCAAATAGAAAGGGTCTTGGCCACATACTGGCAGAAGTCTTGGTTCTGTGTAAAACAGAAGCCTGCATTTGCTCAGCTTGCTATTTCCTTGGAGCCAAATCTGTATTTAGAGTTAAGGCTTTTTTGTATTTGTAAAATTAGGCTTTGCAGGATGAAAAGTGTTTCTGCTACATGAGCAGACGCTCAAGGAAAGGCTGATTTTGGAAGGGTAGTTTTTAGAAACAGGTTGTGAAGAACCACTTGGAGCTCACACTGAGGACTATGTTGTTGCGTGGCACTGCAGAATTACAGAACTGCATGTTGGATCGTGCCGGGAAAGCAGAAAGGAGAAAACCCATCCCCAACTACAAATGCCTGCTGCATGCAGTCCTTTCCCTTTCAATAAGGGCTGCTTTCCTTTAACCTTCATGATAATGGACCAGATGCAACTTCTCATGCAGTTATCTCACATTGCAGGATACTTACTGAGAATAGAAGATGGAGCAAGGCTGTTCAGAGAAAGTCCCTTTGTGCATCTGTAGGAGTCCAGAGCACGGAGGTGTCTGACCGCCAGTAAGAAAGTCGTCATTGCGACAGCTGCGTTGAACGCTCAGGCTATAATTTTGGTGCACGTGCAGAAGTAGTGATGGTGCTACTGAAAACAGAGATAAGGCAGGTCACAGAGGAAGTGAGGAAAAAGACCAAAATAGGAGCAAAACCAGAGAACAGCAGAGGCAAATTGCAGACAAACAGCAACAAGTGCCAGAAACAATCTTAGCAGAAAGGGATGTCTTGCAAAGCCAGTGCGGGGGATTGGGTGTGTGAAAGCTCCTGGGGACGGCAACGGGAGCACCCCTGAAAGCAGGGAATGGCAAGGGTGGTGGAGCAAGGTCAGTCAGTGAAGAGGGTGGCAGGGTGCCTTCCCCAGGGCCCTTGGTGCCCTCGTCCTGCTCTTGCCCTGAAGTCTGGCCTGGGTAACTTCTAGAGAGAAACCTCCCCTGTGTGGAGAAGTCTATAGGCAGGTAAAAAAGGCATTTCCAGAAGACTTGTGCCTGACCAGTGGAAATTCACTTAGTTAGTTGTCTGAGCTCCTCGGCTTTCACTTCCTACCCAACCTGTGCTTTTTCCAGCAGCCAAAAAGTTACTGAGATGCATGTGGCAGCTCGGTATGTGCCGCTTGCAGGAAAAGCGAGCGGAGAGCGGCCAAGTAAGCTGTACAAGGTTGGGGTTTCTCGGCTGCTGGCAATGCTTTTGCTGCTGTGGAGACCACAGTTTGACCTAAGGCATGACACGCTCTAATTAAGACAAAGCAACGACTGCAGGCTGAGCATATTGGTTTGCTGGTTATTTTAAATTATTCTTGCATAAAGTCATGCTGAAAGTCAGAATCCCAGAAGAAAAACATCCGAGCTGCAGACTTCTGCCTGCGATTTGAATCCTGTTTCCCCTGAGGTGCACTTCATGTAATGTTGGAGCTGTTGATTCTCACTCATCCAAAACTCACGCTCAAGAGAAGAAACAGCCGGTGCCACCACCACGGCTTGGTGCTCTTTCTCTGCAGGAGAAGGCTGCCTGGCCATGGCCCTGGACGATGAGTACCCTCCATCCCGCCTTCACGTGCAAGTACATCCAGCGATGCCGCAGCACGCTCTCATCCCCGACAGCCGGCGACGGGAGCTGCTGTGGGGCTGCACGGGGTCTCAGCACCTCAAGCATTCAGCACTTGTGAACTGCGACAGGTTATCCTGAAACAGCCCGAGAGCTCCTCAACATCAATTTACCGTCTGAGATCCAGCTTACTCGCTGCCTGATTGCAACTGGAAGTGCTCAATCCTTTTTTCTTAACATTTCACCCCAAATTATGCATTTTTCTGGGTTACATCATGTGTATTCAGTGCTGTATTTGGGCTGCCATTCAGCCCCCCCTAAGGTTTAATACAGCCCTTTTAGCTGCTCTGGACCCCGCATCCTGAGCCCTGATGTTTCTTGCTTCTGAAGCGTTGGTGCCGATCCTCCACTGCAGGATCTTCCCAGGGCTCTGCTGACCTCTGGGCCGACTTGCGTGGTCCGAGCCTACGGTCTCTTGGTCTTGCTTTCTGATTCTCTCCTCTTTAGAGAATTTTTTTTCTCAAGCGCAAGATTAGATGTTTGGGAGAGTCCTGCCTTCCTCGTTCAAAACAGTTCTCTGTCCTAGGAGAACTGTCTGCGTGGGTTTCTTTAACCTGAGAATTCACAGGGGCCAGTTGAATAGCCGTAAAAACACCGCTGCGATGGCTTGAGGTGTTTGGAGGAAGCTGGGAGCTGAGGACGTCCCACGGGAGAGAGCAGGAGATGGGTTGGGTGGCGGGAACAGAAGAGGCGCTGCAGAAGCGCGGAGCGGGGAAGTGGAAGGAGAACAAGGAAAGAAGTAGAATTGCCGGATCATCAGTACCGCAATAAGCGAGGCAGAGGCGGCCCCGATTTCGGAGCACCTGGCGCAGAGCAGCCGGGGCCGGCGGCGGGTTCCCGCTCCCCCGAGGCGGGGCGGCCGCACCCCGCCCGCCGCCGGGCACCGCTTCCTGCCCGCCCCGCTCCCCGCGGCAGGGCCGCGGGCAGGGGCGCGGCGGTTCCCCGAGCGGCCCCCAGAGGGCGCCCCCGCTCCCCGGCGGGGCGCTGCGGCGGCCGCTGCCGAGCGCGGCCCGGCCCGGCCCGGCCCGTCTTCCCTCCCTCCCTCCCGGGGCCCGGCCCGGCCCGTCCTCCCTCCCGGGGCCCGGCCCGTCCTCCCTCCCGCCGCCCGCGCCGCCGCTGCCACCGCCTCCCCCGCTCCGCGGCCCCCGCCCCCATGGCCGCCGCGGCTGCACGTCCGGGCTCGCAGGCTGCGGGCGGCGGCGCCCGTAACAAGTGAGACGCCGCAGCCCTTCCTCCGGCGGCTGCTTGCGGCGCTGCCCCGCGCCTGCCGGGAAGGAGGCAGAGCCGCACGCTCCCCGGGTTGCACCGCTCCGGCTTTTTCTACGCCTGCACCGGGGCTTCTCGCCCCCCTGTTCTTATTTATTTATTTATTTATTTTGGTACTTCGCACGGCGTTGGACATGGAGCCGCCGCGACTCTTTTGATGCACGCCGGGCGGCTTTTTTTTGGCAGGATTTTCCTCTGTATGGTTTTCCAGCGGTGGGAGGACCCTTCCCCATCCTTGCCCGTCTCCTTGAGTTAGTTCCCTGCACGCTCGGGAGCCTCGGAGCCTCCTGGACTGAATGCAACTTTTTTTCCTCCCTCCGCACCCCTTCCCCCTTTGCTGATCCCTGTCAGCAGGGACCGAAAAAAAAAAAGCCCCGGCGAGGAGGAGGAGGAAGGGGCTGTGCGTGCATGTGTGGTTGCTGCTGGTGCTCAGGACCCGAATCTGTAGGTGCGTGTTGAAATATGGAGAATAGTCTTGGATGTGTTTGGGTACCAAAGCTGGCTTTTCTCCTCTTCGGGTTTACGCTGGCGAGCCTGCATCCTCGAGTCTCCGGTAAGTCAGTTCTGCCTTATTTGCCTTTGCGCTCCGGGGTGAGGTTGATTTTTCGCCGCATCCCAAAACAATGTGCCCGTTTCTCTTGTGCTAATGGACTTTTCTCACCCTCCGCGAGCGTGATTTGGTTTTTCGGGGGGTTTTGTTGTTGTCGTTGCTCGCTAGTGTGAGCTTTTGCATCACTTCCCACAGATGGGAAGGGGGCACCGGGGTTAGGAGCGCCTTGTGTAGCCTTGGAGAGAAAGGGCAGCGCTGGAAAGAAGGAAATCCACGGAAAATAAAGGAGAACTGTGGCAGGAGGGGGCATAATAGGTGTGTAAGTGTGTGTGCAGTGGCGGTGGTAGGGTTAGTTCCCGTTCTCTTTTGCACCTGATCCCGCTTGCGGTTGGCTATGTTTGCCTGTAGCTTTTTGGGTCTATGTGCTGAAACCAAGGGAAGGGGTTGCTTTTACTGGGTAAAGGAATAAAAGCAGCAGATGAGTTAGCAAGGCAGAAAACGCAGTTATCTGCAAAGCATCTGCCAACTCTATTAGGCTGCGATTCTTTGGGGCTGCACCGCTCTCGCCACACTTGGCAGGCACATTTTCTAATTAAAAATGGCAAAGCCGGTTGCGTGTGGAACTGGGGTAGGGCAGGAACGGAGGGAACTGACACAGCGATGCACTGGGGCTAGCTGTGCAGGAGGTAGAGAAGGGCTCGGCAGTACACAGATCTCTTATTCAAAAAGAAAGAAAAGAGAAACGGGAGTGTGAGCCAAGAAGTGCCGGGAACTAAGAAAGTGCAGCTTTGATTTGCAGGAGGCTCGGGGTGTGAGTGCATGGTGGAGGGAGATGCGTGCAAGGAAATACTATTCTCTAGTGCTTATTTAATTTTCTCCAAAAGAAAACGAGTAACACTTCAGTAGGAGAAACCTGGGGATGGGGGAGTCTGGAAAATACGAAAAAGGATCCGAGCACACGTCTGTGCACACTGCTTTCGCAGCAGCGACGGAGGAACAATGGGAACCAACTCCCCACACCATGCACACCAGCACTAAAGCAGGTTTTTGTGATGGGGAAAGTGCTGCATATGAAGCGTTTTGCAAAAAGGTCCGTGGTGTCTTCTGGCAAAGCTCAGGTTATCAGCTGTATGTAAATGGCAATCGCCCATGGAGGTGGTGCTTCCTTTACACCAGTGGGTGTATCTTTTGGTTGTCCCGATTTTGGGGAGTTAGCAAGTAAACTGGAAGATGCTTCTCTGCCAAACCAGGAGGTTTATTTTGCATGCGCGTGTGTGCGCGCTTGTGCATGCGTGTCGCCAGCGTTGTCCTCTGCAATTACTTGCGTGGAAGGTGGGACCCGGGCAGTGGGAGTACAGTAATGAATAAGTGTCTCTCTTGCCTTTCCAGCTTAAAGGCTGGGAGATGGGAGACATGGCAGTGATCCTCCTTCGTGCAAGATGATTGACTTGCAGGCTCCTTTGCTGCCAAAGGAGGGGATGGAGTGAGAGCCTCTGTGTGTGAGTGCCTGAGGAGGGAAGGAAGCCGTGTGCTGTGTCAGGGGCCAGACATGCTGCAAACCCATTGCTCCCACAGCATCAGTATTGTTTTGTGGTATGTGGAAGAAACAGGCTGTTTTCCAGCTGTGCATATTGGTTGTGCGTTTCACACCCCATCTACGATACACAGGTGTTTATTGCACTGTTTTTGAAGGTGGCATCTTTGCGTTGCACCCAGTTCCTTGCACTGTGCTTCACAAGCTGCAAGTGGGCAAAGTTTTCCCAGCGTCGCAGCCCCGGGGGCCGTCAAGAGTTTCTGCTTCCCTGTCGCCATCCCAAGTCAGCCGACAAAACCGAATAAAGCAGATCTTGCCCCTCTCGGGCAAGGCTGTGGCCTCTGCTCGCTCACTGTGGCGTTTCCACTCCACCCGTGAGCTGGTGCGCTGTGGGCAGGAGGCGCGGGCAGTGCGCTGTGCCTGGCACGGTCCCTGCGCAGCAGGGCACGGGCAGGCAGTGAGCGCCGCTAACAAAGGGCTCCCGGAGATGCTGCACAATGGGGCCGGCTCCTCTCTTGCTCCCTGCCCAAAGCCCGGAGCTGCTGTGGGCGTGCAGGGGTGCGTTCAAAACTTTGGTGCCGAAGGGCAGTGGCGCATCCATGTGCGGGCAGGGACACGCTGCTTCTGCGCCGGAGTCAAGTCCTGCGCCTGTCGTTTGCCATTGTGCGTGAGGGGCAAAACGTTGTGGGGGATGAGACAAAAAGTAAAGCACAACATTGGACTTTCCCTGGTTAAAAACATGTATATGTGGACAGAAGAACAGATGACGGACAGTGTTTGCCATCTTGGAAAGAGACCATGGAAAATGTGTTCCTGACAAAGGCAGATGTAAATTATGTAGTGTTTGATCATTATCATGCTCTATGGTTTATTCTGTGAATGTATTAAAGTAACCACAAAATACCTTCCCCTTTTTTTTGTCTGTAGGTGGGAATTTAACTCCATCTCAAAGGCTTTTTGTGAATGGCTTCTGTGTTTGGTGTCTTTGACTCCCACTAGATCTTGGTGAGAAATCTAGTGTTAGTGCAGCATGTCAGAGCCCAGCAATGTCTGGGTACTATGGCAATCACTTCTGTGAGTGGTGCAGTATAAATCACCAGTGACCTGTCACAGCATCCATTTCACATGCGCTGCAGTTGCCCTCTGTGTTACGAGGCATGTGAGCCACCACATGTATTGCAGGAGTGGGGTAACCTCTGCATTCGCGGGAGTATTTTTAAAAATGGAAATAAGCTTAGCTGAGGACGAGCAATTTACATTTGAGTAGTCGTCTTCTTTCTATAGTTTCTTGAATATTTTTGTATACAGCTCTTCCTGGTTTATGTCTTTCCTTCTTCACGTCCATACAGAAACAGGACCGACGCTGACTTCAAATACACAGTCAGGAATGTTTGTTTTCGGTGAGATTATGCCAAGCGTAATGATGTCCAGGTTTCACACTTAGTTCATTTATCCTTGACTGCTACTCCCTTCTCCTTCCTAACACAAAACTTAGTGTGAAAGGTCTATTCCAGGGCCCAAGACATGGCAGTGCCATCAAGATACTCTCCTTGTATTTCTCTGTTTGTCTGAACTCTTCTTTGATTGCCTGTTTTACGCTGGGACAGTAAGATCTTTGGAGCAGGACTGTAAGGGCTTTGCTTTGCAGATTCACAGCAGGATTATGGTCTGCAGTGAGGGCTTCCAGGATCAAAATGATTAATAAATACATCTGCAATTCTCAAACTTAGGGAAGAAAACCTGTGGGACTGCTCGTTCCAGGTGCAACTTGCAATCCAGGTGCGTTCTTTGCATCATCTGACCGAGCTTAAGTTCAGAGCTCGTGCGCTGACCTTGCTGTTTGCATTTCCCTGGAGCGGCCCGGGTGGAGATGGAGGAGCAAGTGCCGCCTTCTCCCAACCCACCCAGGCTTTCAGTCCACTGCCAAGGAGGCGGAGAGCCTTGTTTTACATCCCCGTCCTGTCTCATATTTTGACTGGCAAAAGATGGTGCTGTAGGTGGGCTGGTATTTCCCAGTAGCCTGTTGTTTAACACCATCCTGCAATAATCTGGGTTCTGCCTGAGCTTGGTCCCTGAAGCATGTGTTGCATGCGACACCTGGGTTGGCCTCTTCTAACGGGAGACTGCTGTCAATCCAGTGACATGACAGCTAAAATAACTCTTTCAGAGTCATTCATCAGATGCTCGGCACACGGATTTTCCACCAGATGTCCTTTAGAGGGCCAGTACTGATTTTTTAAATGTAATTTTTATGAGATAAAATAACGCCGCAAAATTGAGTGTTTAGTATGTGCCTGCTTGTGTGGCATATCCAGCTGCAAGGATAAAACTCTGCAATGGGTTTGCACCTCCATTCTTGGTGGAAGAGGTTGTTGTGGAGACTTAGCAAATGTGCTAATGTGAGTAAGCTGTGAAAGAAGTTTGCCCTTTCCTGGTATTTTAACATCTTACCAGACTAAAGCTCACCAGTTCCCCTTTATGCTAGCCTAAGACAAGGCTTAGCTGTGCCACCGTGCAGGTGTAGGGACACTCAGACTCAAAGGCTACGCATGAGCCAACAGGTAGGTTCTTGCCTCAGGTTTGCTGTTGCAAATCCCTCGATTGATGCGATTTACAGAAGTGAGTCACTTCATGTATTGAACGAAGTGGTTGTGAAGGAAGCTGACACTCAAAGAGGGGACCACGTTTTCACATGCCTAATTTTCCCTTCTGCTGAAATGCAGATCTGTAACAGCATGAGTCAGTGCAGCCAGTCTCTTTGTTGTAATACAAATAGATGTAAATTTCTTAAAATGTTGGCCTTGCCTGAATAAAAAGTATACTGACAAATTCCACTGAGGCTTTCATGATTAATTAACTAAAAGCAAAAAAATTCACTTGCTGTGTTAAAATTATCCCTTGGGTGAAACATTGACCCAAATTTTTTATTTCCATTGGAATCCAAAGTAAACACGCTGGCCCTGTCCTCGTTTCCCTTACATCCCTCTTCCCGCAGCCATGGTGCCCCGGGCTGGACGGAGGTGCTCCTGCCCAGGAGCAAGAGCGTCAGCTTGGGAGGCAGCACCCAAGTCTGCAGGGTGCAGAGCGATCCCCGCTCCTCTGGAAGGCATCTGCCACCAGCTGCTGTTTGCTGTTCCCGGAGCCTCTGAACACCCTTACTTCTACTTTGCCCAAGGGAATTCCTTTCTCCATGCTGGCCTGAAAATTCATCTGCCAAAAAATAAGTGCCACAACGTTCCTCATCTGAACTGTGAGGTTGTGTCGCAGGCAGAGGTGAGCTCAGGTGGTTTGCAGGGAACTGGCTTCAGTACTGGTGTTTATGCTATTTTCTATCCGGCTCCCTGGTGAATGTTTCTAATGTTCACTTTAAAGAATTTCTTCTCAAATGTTTGTTGTGGGGATGGCTTAAATTGTTACTGGTTCTGGTCCTCGGGAAATAAATCTGCTTTATGTGTCCATTACCCATCTCCTCCTCCCCATCCCCTTCTATAAACCTCACAGTCTTTTTTACCACTTCTGCTGTTGAAAAGCAACTGTGGTCTCCTCTGCAAGATAAAGGAAGCTCAATGCTTGGGCATCTTTTTTTTAATATGGGTGGAGAGGCTCGGGCATTTGAGATTTGCTGCTTTGGGTCTTCTGCACAGCCTCCTGTAAGGAAAACGAACAAATTATGGAAAGCGGTGACTGAAAGTGAAGTGTATCTCTTGATTTCTGACAGCAAATTCACTGGTAAAATAGAGTATATTATTCCTGAAAGATAACACATCAGATAATTGTAAACCTAGCAGAATTGTTTCTTTCTGACAACGTTTCTCAATTTCAGCTTTGATGTGAAGGGCTACAGCTAAATTGGGCTAATGACAGAACATCTCGCTCGAGAGTTTAGAGATGTCTGCACTGTAAAGGAAGCTGAATTCTTGGAGAGGCGCGATAAACGCACAGTTAAATATCTCAATTTCTGTCTCGGTTGATGGCAGTCATTTGTTGATGGTAATGCCAATATGTGCTGTAATTTTATAAATGCTCTGAAGTATTCAAAATACATTGAAAACTGCTCTAAATTGCTGCCCAAAATTTCAGCAAAATATTGGTTGTCAAAGAGAGAAGCTGAAGGAATAGTATCTTCTTGGGAATCGCATTACTGGCTGAAAACTGGGTATCTTCTCTCCCTGCAAAGTAGAGTTTAAAACCAGGGAGATTACTGATGTTTTGATGATTTTGTTTACTTTTATGGTGCTTTATGAACAATCAGATTCACTGGTTTGATCACGTGCACCCAGCCCATGGTCACACTTTCCCGGGCTCGAGGGCTCACAGGGTGCCTCCTCTCCCAGCTTGGAATCAGGTGAACAACAACCAACTTTGCTTTGGTATCAACCAACAAAGCTTTGATATCAATTTCTGTCTTGGGAAACTGCATCGTGACTAGCCAAGAAGTTTCACTCATTGAAACAGATCCTCGCTGTCATTCTCCTCCGGGGTCTTACAGCAAGAACAAAGGGTGACACAGATAGGTAAAGTGTAAAATAAAGATACTGGAAATGACACAGAATAACTCCTGCTCTGTGCACTTAGCTTCCTGGTCAGTGAAACAACCCCCAACCACTAATGCAGGTGTGTATGAAAACATTTGTTTCAGTTGGAGAGGGTAGGGTAGTTGGACACTTAATGTGACACTGTTACGAAATGCAGAATTTATCCAAATCACAGAGGTGGTGCTTGCACAACGTGGATGTACCATGGGATGAGGACGTACCGTGGGAGGTGAGGCTGCTTGTTGGGGAGTGGGTGGAGAGCTTTATAAATTGCAGGGTTATGACTCTTTTGAGAGGCTCTGTAGATTAGCTGAGCTAAGGTCAGCTCTTCAATTGCCAGAAGAGCTCTGCAATGAATGACAGTCTCCTAGTTCATATTTTTGTCATTTATATATAATAATAGTTTCACAGCCTGGTGTCCATGTTCTGTGTACCCTGTCAGGCAATGGGGGCTTCAGATGATGTGCTGACAGGGACTGTGTTTGTCCTGCACGGGTGAGGAGCTACATTTCGGTATTTCCAAGTTGCCTTTGCTTATTGCTTTCCTTTTTTCCCCTCGATATCATAGCTCCGTTCTTGTCTCCTATTTCTCAAGTTTTTGTTTACTCCCACCACGTACCTTCCGCCATGTCCACAGTTGCCTGATGAAATCTCAGTGCAGCACTGCAAGTACAGACTGTTTTGGTAGAAGTAGCAGCAAGGTTACTCTTGGATATGGGTAGTTTCTATGATGAAAGATTAAGAAGGGAGAGAGATTATAGCATTATAAATTGGGCTAAAGCTAACTATTATTTTGCAGTTCCCTGCTTGCTCTTGGGTACACTGAGTAGAGAGAGATTGTCATAAAAAATAGTGGCATGAAGTTTGTATCCTCTGCCTGGCTGGTCACAGATGTGAGTCCCAAGGCAAAGGAACTAAGGTCAAGTCCCCTCTTGAGTCCTGTATGCGATACACTTGTGCATGTGCTTGAGGTCTCGCGGTCAGGATGGGAGCAGACAATGTTTCCACTAAAAGAGGAATCATTTGCTCATTTAGTCTGTTCTGTGTATGGACAGTCCATATAACTTCACCTATTCGCCTTGCAGCGCTGCGATGGGCTGGAGAACATTCTCCCTTGGCATAGCTAATTGCATTCACTGGGTTGCTTTTGGCTTGCTTGTTTTTCCTTTGTTTCTCATTTGAATTTGCTTGGCTTCAGTTTCTTGCCACTGGTTCTTGCTGTGCCTTTCCCCGCTAAATTAAGTGTACTCTCCCTGAGAAGGTGTGAAGTACAGTGAAGGCACCTTCATAACCTTTCTGACAAGCTGAACAGATTGATCCTGGACGGATGCAGATGCCTGATCTGCCTGTGCTGCTGCCTGTGCAGCCGGAGCCTGTGCCCGTCCCTGGCCCATCCTGTGCCGATAGCTCTGCTGCCGGCAGGAGCAATCCTAGTGAGCCAGAGGTGGTTGCTCTTTGCATAGCTGAAAACCGACCTCATAAATATTTTTTTCAGAGGCTTAGTCCAGGTTCCTTGTCCCTTTTTCTTGGAGTGTATTTTGAGGAGGAACACAGAAGTGCCCAGCAACCAAATCTGGTTCAGTGAATCGGCGAAATCTCGGTTCGAAAAGCGTCTGAAGGCTCGTGGCTACGTTAACAGTGTGACCTGCAGCTAAACTGGTGGGCATTTCTGTCTGGCTGTGAAGCTCTGAGAGCAGTAGTTAGATGAAATATGACAGCTCTGGACAAGGTCAATTGATACAATTGTGTAAAGTGTTTCTTTCTAGAGGCAGGAGTCCCAAAACCTTATAATTAAAAGCTGAAGATTGCTTCCCTAGGAGTGGAGTTGACGTATGAGCAAGGAGTGGGCTGTCTTGGGGCTGGCAACAGGTATCGAGCAGAGTTGGGCGTTTCATCCTTAGCCCACAGCTACCCAAAAGGGCTCGTTCTGTGCAGAGTTCATGCATGAACCTCCTTCCCCCTGAGTCTCTCTGTGACACTCTTCTCCTCACTAGCCAAAGACTAAAAAGCATTTTGAAAGCATTCTTTTGAGTTTCTATCCACAATATTAATTCTTTTTTTCCTCTTAGAAGCATCAGGGGAAGAAGACAGACATTTAAAAAGGCTCTGAGGGGCCTTCGTCCATATTCACTTCCTTTTTTTTTTTTTTTTTTCTTCTCTGCCTTCTGATGCTCAGAAGAAGAGGAAAAAAGCCCTCAAAACTTTCCCTCTGCTCTTCCCTGGTGCTGAAGACACCCGACAGGCCGCGGTCGTGGTGAGACCCAAATGCACCAACCTGTTGACTGCTGAAGAAGCAGCGCGTTTTCCTGCTTGGCTTGAGGTTTTGATTGTTGTTGTCTTGGCGGCAGGCGCTTGTGTCAGATCCCAGGGAAGGACCGATGCAACTTTTCTGTAGGACTGTAATTAGTAATCAGTGTTTTGGCTGGGGTTTGTGCTGAATCACCTGCAGAACGGCCTGCGCGAGGGCTGTGGAGGAGGGTGGTCCAGCAGATGGGGATGTGCATTTTGGGAGATGGGTGTAGGTGGCATTTCAGGTGTGTATATATGTATATATTTTAGGAGGAGTGTATATATTTTAGGTTGCAGTGATGTGGGGTTTTCCCCCTATTCATCAAATTCTGTAAATTTCATACTCGTTTTCCAAATGTCATGGTGCTTGTGTTTCTCTTACCCAAACTGAAAATCCTTTTCCCTAGTTTGTCCCTCCTTTATTGTATTATAGATGCTGCTGAACGTGCTGTTGGCGCGACTGGTTGTCCTAATATCCTCTGTGTTGTTTATAAATTTGGCAAAAAGGCCCACGATCCCCCATTCTGCTTTGGAAGGGAGCTTCCTACGTGGTTTTCTGCTCAGAAGATTGAAAAAGTTTAGATGAATTATTGAAGAGGAGTCTGTTGTACATATGAAAGTAGCTAACGGTCTTAGAGTTAGACTTTGCTGTTGAAAAGGACATTGGGATTTTTATATATTTATTTATGGGGGCTCCAGACCTTTTTATTTTCCCTGGACACAGTGAATACTGCGTCCTCCTGTGTGAGAAACAGTGTGAAGTAAGTTAAAAAATTAACTGAATCTGACAGCTCTTGTTTTACCGTTCGTGATTAGGAGGATGCAAAACGGAGACGGTTTCATACCGCTGGAGAGTGTCAGAATGGCTTTTTTCAGTGTCCACAGAGATTTATAAACACAGAAAATTTTCTGTGCCTGTGACGGAGACGCCAAGAGGGGCTGATTGATATTTCCCATGATCCAAGCGTTGATAGGACATTTAGCAAACCAGCAGTATAGGGATGCTTAGAAAAAGGTATTCATGCACAGGATTTTAAAGTGCTGTAGGACTGAGGGTGTTGTACATGCAGTGCTTTTTGCAAAAATCATACGGTTTTATGTTTTTAGATTTCTGATGCTGGTTGTTTTTGACATTAAAAGTAAGGGGATACTCAGTTTGTGGAAATTAAAACAACTCTGCGCTTTGGACTAAATAGCAGGTGTGTGTTATAAGAAATATATTCAGTTCTGGCGGAGACTGTTACACACGGCAGTTTGCTGTGATCTCCCCCTCACGCAAACGTTATTCATTCTTTGTTTTCATTAATCTGAAATAAAGGTCATCTGGATGAAAGATTCAGGAGAAAACTGGGTAAACAGCTGTATTTCCATACTGCCCACACAATTCTCTAAGCCCACAGTAATGGAGAATAAATCAGATTTTTTTTAATCCATCAAATTTTAATGATTTAAACAATTATAAAAAGAGAGAGAACGGTTGTTTCAATAGGTTAGGCCAGATTCTCAACCTGAATAAATCTTCACTGACTTCCGCGGAGAGACCTTCACATCAACAAAATCCTCCTAACACAATTTGCTGTTGATCATTTGCATTCCTTATACGCTCCCATAGACATGGATTCTCTGCAACCAAATAGCTTTGCTATAGCAGGTGTATTGATATTAAAAGGGTTGTTAACATCTCTCCAGAGGGGGATATTCTGTTACCAGTAACTCTATCAAGCTTTTCCATCTGTGTAGGGAATTTGTCAGAAGCTGGTGTTATGTTATTAAAAGTATTAGTTATCTCTTGATTTGTGTCTAATTGAATTACATCATTAATAGAACTCAATTACAATCAATGGAAAATGATATCACTGCAAGGACAGTGGCCACTCGAGGTTGAGAGTAATGCTTTGTGCTCAACCAACCAGTCACAAATGGGGCAGCACCATGACTCTCTTAATGAGCAAATTTTCTGATCCTGACCGAGGGGAGGTTTCCGTCTTAAATGGGCACGCTGGCTTGGAGCCACCCAAATCCCTTGGCACGGTCGCTTCATGGCAAATTGTTTTTTGTGACTCAAGTATGAAATAGTTTTGATCTCAAACATGCAAAAAAATAATACTCTGGCTTTTTTTTTCTTTTTTTTTTTTTTCTGGTGCTCCTTAAGTAAGCTTAATCTGTCTTTATCACAAATTCTTGAAGTACTGTGGAGTGAGGCCATCGACGAGGAATCACAGGGGGCATCCCTGGGCGTGCCAAGTCCGGGCTGTTGGTGTTGTGTTGTTACTCACATTGCTCCTCCTTTTTATATCAGAGCTCACAGAACAGCCCAGGAATGACAAGTGCATCTGTCAATAACGACAAAACTAGCTAGTTTTCCAAAAGACACCAAACCCATGAGACTTGGGAGAACAAGCTCAAATCCAAACAGAGAGAAACCGGAGCAGAGTCCAAAGTGGCAGTATCAGAGCGGTGGATTTCCATTTTTTTGCTGAGCTGGAGATACATTTCATACAAACGAAACATTGCTTCTCAGGGAAGCGGAAAGAAAGGTGTAGACTCTCGCTTGGTTGTTTAATTTGCTGCCCACCAGAGACGGACACCGACTACTACTGGTGGCAGCGAGACTTCTGGCTGCAGCAGAAGTGCAAAAGAAAGATACTACAGTGACAATACAGAACAAACAAGATTATCCATCACCCATGAGACTCAGAGAGCTATACCGCCAGGAGTATGTTATAGCAGAACCCTGGGCTATATTATACCATTAATTTTTTTTAAAGTAATACCCTTGACAGGTTTTAATGGGAAATTCCACTTACAAATCAATGGTGTGATTCAGTCCTGTATTTATTAACACATTCCTCAGATTGCAGATGAGTGAAACTACCTGAGTACAATTCAAATGGCCCTTAAATGTGGAGCATGACAGTATTTGAGTGTCCAATAATTTACATTGCCAGACTCTGTCTCAGTAAATGAGATCTGTCTCTTTGCATTAATATGCCAAATACCTGATAGCAATAACTATTTCATTAGTTCTGATTGTTCCTGACATCTCCTACATCGCCAGAAGTTTCCCTGCATCACCCTTTGCTGGGCTCCAGGCTTTGCCACTAAATGCTCTGTTCCCATATGGTAGGTAAATGGGTTGTGTCAGAAATAAGTAAACCTTTATACAAGGTCAGTCTGGGTCATTGCATGACTAAAAAACATCAAAAAATGCAGCCAGACACTCCTGGAGCTGGGGTTAACTTTCCCTGTTTTCTCGGTCAGCTACATGAATGCTGATGCAGAGGTTTCCATCCCAAGTGCTTCTCCTTGGCTGAGCTGTAGAGCTAAAGGTCCTGCGGTCCTTCCCATGAGTAAACCTGATGCTGAGACCAGTCCCCTTTGAGGTATAGTTTTTTCTCTAATTTTCTATTAGGTTTTTAATCATACCAGTTCTAAAATCTCATTTTCCCAAACTGCTCTGTGATGCTGCCACAGCCTTGTAAGTGTTCCGTTGCCGCTTTTCCACGAAGTTAAATGAGGATGGGGAGGTGCTTATGACAGTTAAGGCTAAACAACTGCGAAGACCTATGAAGGATGGTAAAATGCTTTGAGATTCCCGTAGTAAAAGGGTACGACGCAACTGTAATGTATGGCTGTCATAAAATGCTGATCATCCTAACGCTAGTAAGCTCCGAATGAGACTAGAGTTAGCCTGACAATAAATTAGATTTGAAAAGGTAATTGCGTGAATGTATGACGAAAATTTGGCCTCTTAGTACACGATCTGTCAGCAACTTATCTGAATTTGTTTCTCATTTTTTTGTAGAACATTTCTTGATGGCGTATACGTTACTCTGTAATATAAAAAAAGTGAGCAGCTAACGGTTTCCAAAATCCATCCCTAGGAATAGCTTATTTGGCTCCTGGGAGGAAGTCGGTCTTTTAAAATTATAATCGGTAAACGTTTTCCCAAAAATCTTTGGCAGATGCCTCCCAAAACTATGACTGAAAAACCCATGTTCCTTCTTTGTGGTCATTAGGCTTAAAATGGTAAGTGCTGGTAAGTGCTGAAGGCCTTCCCTCACCCCTCTGTTACTACATGAAATACATTCCTGGCATTCACAGCCCTAATAAGCTGAAGAGGGGATGAAAAATACCCCTCTGTGTTCCTTTGAGCAGCAACAGGTGACTTCTCAGCATTGCTCGTAGTGTCATTTTTCTGCTCGTTAATGGCCTTCCTGAGCAGATGCACAGTAACCTCGCTCGAAATAAAAATGGCAAGCCAACAGGCGAATAACAAAACTGAGGGTAAGTATCAACTATTGCTTCACGGTTTGTACTTAATAACCACGATATTTCCAGCCCAGGACTTAATTGTCAACTGTCGGGACTAGAAGGGCTACCGCTAATGAACGCATCCCGTCCTCTGCTTCTACCCTCTTGTAAATCCTGCTTTGTACTTTTTTTTTTGTCCTGTGGTAGTTTTGTTCATCGTGACAGAAAGTTGATTTAAGCAGAGGAGAAGAGAGTAGGACAGTACAGCACACGGCAGCGCTGTGCTCAACGTGTGCTGTAAAGCCCGGTGAAGGCTGGACTCTGGATCTAGCCCAGCAGCTCTAAATGCTACGACGTCTTTTTTGTGTCTTGTAGCTTTGGGCTTTAGTTTGGTGCATGTCCTTAAATACATAACAAATCCGCATATGATGTCTAGGGGAGAAAACTCCTTAAATGATCACAAAAGAGGCAGGTTGGAGGAAGAGTGGAGGAAGGGGCCGTTGCAGTCCTGTTAGCATCAGCCCTTGCAGATGCCTAGCTGCCGTCTTCTGCTTGTACACCCACAGTTATAAACAGCTGCCAGATTTGGGATCAGAAAGGAATTTTCCCCTAATGGTCAGATTGCCAGGGACTCTTTTTTCCCCCCTTTCCTGTAGAGTGGGGTCTGCTGGGCTTCCTAGCATCTTGTGCGATATTCAGGGACATCAGTATTCCCACATCTCCTCTGGTAGTTATAGTTTCTGGTCTTTACGAGATCTTAAGAAGGGTGCCTTCAAGTATTCTGGGGGTTCATGGCTTGCGGTGAAGCTCTGTGGACCTTTCTGCTGTAGGTGTCCATTTGGTAGCTCTTCTGTGAAGTAGGCATGATGACCGTGGTTGTCCCATCCCATCCAAAGCCCCATGCGGGATCATTCCTTCTACACGTTGGGTCGAATTGGAGCCCTGCCTGCTGGGACCTCCCTGCTGTGAGTGATACCCGGTGGGAAATAATCTCTTTTAACTTCACATTCCTGGAAGCTTGTTGTTTGAGGCATAGTAATGTATGTTAATCTGTGGAGAAAAATAGTCACCTGCAGGTGGTGGATCGTCTGACCTGCCTTGATGTCTATCTCGGGAGAACAGTAACCTGCACAAGGTACCTACTTTATTCCTCCGTAATTGAAATTCGTATCTATGACTGTATAGTATTAAGAAAACCTTAACATCAGTATTCAAAAACACACTGACTTTTTCAGCCTTGTGTAAATGATTTCTAATGTGGGCTTGGTATTGAATTAACAAAGTGACCTTTGTGGCATTTACCTAGAGCACAGAGCACGGGCAAACGAGAAAACGGAACCGCTGTAATTAGGGGCACTGCAGACAGCAAGGCTCTTTTATCAAAGCTTGCCTTGGAGCACCAGATGCCTCAAGCAAGAATCTGTAAGTGGAAGCAGAGGCAAGGAAATGCTTATTATCAGAGAGTTAGGGCAGATCCTCTTGAAACTTTGTTGTCTACTAGATCACGCTAAAGAAAAGGAGCTGAAAGTCGACAAACTCTCCTGTACGTTAGAAAAGAGCAAAAGGCAATTTCCTCTGCCAATGTTTTCAAGCCATTCCTGCAACACTGCTGAGAGTGACCTGTTTGCTTCGAGGACACCCTCCTCATTTTAGGTAGTGAATCAGTCAGGGAATTGTCTTTTTTTTTTTTTTTTTTTTTTTAATGAAAGACTTTGTAAGTGTCCCATAGTAAGAGATTATTTATTTATTTTATTCTTTTTGTAACAAACTAAATGTAAAATAAACAGAAATATACTTTCTGCCAAACTGGACCAGGACATTTCCCTCCTGCCAACATGTAAAGTGAGACAACTTACTGCCAATCTTACCACGGTAAGCAGTGAGCGTGGATCGTAATGAAGACGGTGTATGAAGATTAAAACATAAACACGCAGACTTTCTCTCTTCTCTTCATCCCTGAAGGAGAAGTAGTATTTGAGCGAGTTGTAGCTGTCGGTGCCCGTATCCTCATGGTGCGTGCAGCCCTGGCTCCCACCCTGCCTGTCTCCAGCTGTTAGCAGCTGTCCCGGGCTGATGTGGATGGGCGGCAGTGGATGGCCAGGGGGTTGAGCAAAGCCAGCGGAGGCACTCGGGGTCTTCGGCTGCTCCTAACCCTGGAAGGTGGCCTCCCCCTGCAAGGAGTACGTTGCAGGCCATTTCTCATACTCCTGGCATGCAGCACGCTGGCATTTAGTGTGTCAGGAAATCAGTTGTTTTCATGACCTGATGGAATAAATGGACATTTGGATGACTCTGCACTTAAGCAGATTTAAAAAAAACAAACAAAAACTCCTTAGCCTACTGTATAGAGAAGTGCATAGTTGTTTGCTGTATGCTGAAGCTCCATGTTGCTCTTAAAACAGTTGTAATGATTCAGAAAATGCTTGTTTTCTGATAAGACCAAATGATGTACCAAAATACCTATTCCTCTTCTGAGAATGAATCAGGTAGGGCAGATCAGCTTCACCGGCATTATCCAGGAATCACCACTGAGATTCACGGAGCGATGCTCCAGGCACCTGATTAGACAAAATCCTGCTTTAATTCCTGGTGTTCGTTTGGGGCCCGACAGTCCCTTCAGAGTGTGTGGGCAGCATTTTGCCATCTGATGACTTCTGTGGGTGCTGTGCACGTGTGGACAGGGGATGAAACGCAGTCCTATGAACAAAGGTGGTTTAAATTCTGTATATGGTGACTTTGTACGCATGTAAGTAGGTACGTTTGTGTGTGCATTGCTGTACTTGCGTGTGCTTTTGTATCTCAGATATACCTGGGTGTATACATATAGATACACATATGCATATGTGCACATACAGGTATATAATGTATGCGCACGCACATATATCTACAGTGAGAGAGAAAATGCAAATTCTTAGTAGACTATAGTTAGAAAAGCAAACCAGCTTGCTAGAAGAGCTGAAAGAAAAATTGCAAATGCGCACTACTGTGTTAATTACTTTTTTCCTTTAGACTGTGAGCTAACATTTAAAAAAATAAGCTAGAAAGATTTGACTTGAACTGAAGGTTTCAGTTATTATCCGTAGGGGTAAAATAGTCGTAATTGTGCTGGTTTTGGCTGGGGTAGAGTTAATTTTCTTCCCAGTAGCTAGGATGGGGCTGTGCTTTGGATTTGTGCTGGAAACAGTGCTGATAACACGGGGATGTTTTCGTTCCTGCTGAGCAGTGCTGACACAGAGTCAAGGCCTTTTCTGCTCCTCACCCCACCCCACCAGCGAGCAGGCTGGGGGGGCACAAGAAGCTGGGAGGGGACATGGCCGGGACAGCTGACCCCAACTGACCAAAGGGATATTCCACACCGTATGGCGTCATGCTCAGAATATAAAGCTGGGGGAAGAAGGAGGAAGGGGGGGATGTTTGGAGTGATGGTGTTTGTCTTCCCAAGTCACCGTTACGCGTGATGGAGCCCTGCTTTCCTGGGGATGGCTGAACACCTGCCTGCCCATGGGAAGGAGTGAATGGATCCCTTGTTTTGCTTCGCTTGCGTGCGCGGCTTTTGCTTTACCTGTTAAACTGTCTTTATCTCAACCCACGAGTCTTCTCACTTTTACTCTTCCGATTCTCTCCCCCATCCCATTGGGGGGAAGTGAGCGAGCGGCTGGGGGGGGCTTAGCTGCTGGCTGGGGTTAAATCATGACAATAATATTATTTGGTCTTCTGAGAATCAGAAGTTCAATGCCAGATTAGACACATCCTAGCAATCTTTTGCCACTGTACACAGATGCTAATTTTGTAAACTGAAATAATAGTGTGCGTTGAAAGCCATAGAGGTGGCAGTCTCCCTCCCCCCGTAGAGAATTAGAATATTTCACATGGTTTTGATCTATAGTGTAAATTAGGCCTACAAAGTGGTGTGCTACGTCTTCATTAAAAGAGGAGACAATAATCATGAGAACATGCAGCGTGATGGTGCAGGGTTTTCTGTCGTTCTTTTGTTGCTAGGTGGGGTTTTTTTGGAATTACAAATACTGAATATTGGTTTTGCACTCATGCAAAAATCTGGCTTTGTGAGCTAAGTATAATAAACATAAGATTTTCACTGAAAGATGTAGTGCTTTATTACAGAATTGTATATTCATGATCAATGTATGGATTAATTAAAAATATTTTTTTAAATAGAAATTTAGTGTCTTCTCCTGTAAGTTATAATAATTAACAGTACTAAGGGACAGATTTTATAGGGATATATCGGAAGTATGACTTCGTGCCAACTTTTGCCCCCCTGGGGTTTTCTATTTTCACTTCCAAACAGCGATAAATTATGCCTTCTACATACAATTAATGTGTTTTTAATGAACAATTAGAAAATTGCTGTGGGATGAAATTACTGTGAGGTAAACTTTGACTTTTAAAGGAAAAACTGGCCTCTGCGTTTATACCTGTGCCAAACTTTTTCTGTACAAGTTTTACTGTCTTTGCAATCTCTTTCAGTGTTTTTCCTTGCACGTCTAAGTCTGGAGCTCTGTAAAAGCTGCTTCTTATGTGATAGGAAAAAAGCTGTTGATGTTCTGAGGTGTTTCCCATGTTAGAGCGGACTTTGAGCACAGGCTGGAAGAAGTACCTTGGAAAAGCAGAATCTGTTGGTCCCTCCTGTTCCTGCAAATCACTAGTCACCTTAACTGAAAGTGGTTGCACACATAGAAATGCTGGAACAGGAATCATGTGCACGAGGCATAAATTCTGCTCCGTGATAAATCCCTGTCACGCCAACGATCTCAGCTGAGGTTGAATTTGGGATTAGGATCAGGGCTTTAGGCTTGATAGACACTTGTGGAGATTTCAGCTTCTGTCTAACATGGATTTATTCTATTTGATAGAACTTGATTCCAACTGACTTCTTGTAGAAATCAGAATAATTTTCTCACACCTGTGTTTCACGAGATGATTGGCTTTATATGAGCAGAGATGGTAAATGTGGAGAGGGAAAGGAGAAACATTGATTTGTAATTCATTAAGCCTGAGCTTTACATACATAATTTGGCTCCCGTATTTTGTGATGGAAATGCCCGTCTCGCAAGAATATTTGGTTGTAGATATTCAGTATTTTCCAGATTGAAATTGGCGATGGGTGGGTTTAGTGTGTTATATGAACATGCTGATTAATATTCGGCCTGACAGTGGAATTGCTGTAAGATGAAAATCTTTTCCCATCATACTGTCCTGTAACCGTGAGGGTGCCAACACGGCTGCAGCCGAGCAGCACTCTCATTGCTTTTGGTTTGCACAACAGCGGGGCCAGGTTTTCAAGCACTTAACATTCAGTTTGGACTTAAATTTCTTAAGCAGTTCAACAACTTGAAGTTCTGGCACTTACAAGGTGAAACAAAGACACAGAATCTCTCTTGTTCGTGAACAAATGAAGCACTTGCTTAAATCCCATTCTGCACAACCCAAATGCTGCACAGGTAGAAAAGCTTAAGTAAATGTCCCCTTACAGCACGTGAGCTGTAGGAGTGCCTGTGTGTGGTTAGCTGATCCGTGCCACGGTCGGGGATGCCGGCTGCTATTCAGGCTTATGTTGCAGTGAAGTAAAGTTTGCAATGCTGTGTCTTCCCACTTCTTCATAAGGATCTAAAGGGGCTTTCTCATGCCATAGAAGCTGGTGTGCAAGTCAGCGTTTCCACCAGATTTGGCTTTGAGTAATTAGAAGGACAGAATAATCGATTGGTTATGTTTCTATTTCTGGGTTGCTCATTATTTTAAAGTGAAGTACTGTAAATGGGCAATCAATATCAGAGTAAAGGTACATGACATCATCTTCTGTAACTGCGGATTTCTCTTCCTTTATTTTGTCATTTTGTGAAGTCAAAGGACAGGAAAACTACGGTTGAATGTCTGCTGCGACCAAACCTCTAGAAAATATCCTCTCTTGGCATGAAGCTCCATCGATGTGCTGGGATCTTTCCGAGAATGCTGAAAAGTCCTTTGGCAAACTTTCTTGAAAGGACTCAAGTAAGCAGGAGACCACATTGTCCAGATAGGTTTCATCTTAACTGTGGAGCTCAGAGGCTCTTTTTTGCTCAAATTTGACTGAGGGGTTAAACTGCCAGGGAAATGGGGTGTTTAAGACCCATAGATGGTTATGAAGAGCCGCCCAAGGAGAGGCAGCAATGTCTGTATGCTTCTTGGGAAACGGAAGGAGACCCAAAATCGAGACACCAAGCCGGACTCTGAGACTTTGGCTGCTGGCAGATGTGTCTGTATTGGAGAAGAGTGGGAACAGCATCGTTCAGTGCAGTGCTCCTCTGTCCCAGTGAAAGGGCTGTTTTAACGTAGTATCAGCCTCAGAACAGAGCTGGGCTTCCAGCTCTTGCTTGTCCTCTGCTCTGCAGAAGACCTGGATTTGGTTCCTGCTGTTGCTGGCCCACCGCCAACCCCAGTGGTTTATTTAATAATGGGACAAGTCAGACATTTGTTGTGGAACTTTACAAAGTTAATCATGGTAACAGCAGTATCCAAAATCCTTAAAGCAAGCCATTTTTAACTCTTTTAAAAAACAGAACAACATGATCCTGTCCAGGGCCAGCCAGAGCACAGTAAAAAATTCTGCCAGCTCTTGTCTTTAATTGAGAGCAGTGATGTCTTCCTTCCCCCTCACGGAGGATTTGCTGCGGCTCCCACTGGGCTGTTTGTATTAGAAATTAAATGCAGTCAGACCTGGTTAATCCCCATCTTGCTCAGCCATATGCCTGGGTGACCAGGAGCCCCGTGCAGCAGACGCGGTGAGGATGCGCCCTGTGCAGGACTGGACTCACCGGGCCGAAGGGGCGCGATGTTTACGCCGGTTTAGATTAACTGGGCCGGGTGGAAATAGAGCAGAGTCTTCCCTACTTTGTTACTGAATAAAGCAGGAAGGCTACGGGTGTTTGCTGTCAAGGCCTCTTCGGCATTCAGTGACTTGGGTGCTTTGATGGTTTCTGCATTGTATGAAAGGCAGGAGCGTGTTTGGGCTCTGAGGGATGGAGTGTGGTTGCTCACGCTGGTTCTGCCCCAGAATGACTTCTCATGTTATTTATGTTCCTTCTCTCCAGGGGAAAAAAATAGCAGTAAGAACAGCAAAGACTGCATAATAAACCATCTCCATTTACTGTAAGACACCTCTTCTTGCATATACTCTTCATTTCTTTTAAGGCCAAAAGCAGTCGGATAGAAAAACCCACAGAAGAAGGAAAGGGGGATTTAGTCAGCCTCTATATGCCCTCGTGGGATGGATTTGCCAGCAGCGGTATTTTCCACCCCATGGAGGTGGGCAGGAGGCGGCGGTTCTGCCCGGGCTCTGCTGCTCACTTTGCAGCAAGTCTTTCGCTTTTCCTTGATTCATCTTTCTTCAGCTCTGAAACTGGGTCGATCGTGTAGCATTTATCTGAGATGGCGTTAATTGGGCAGATCCTATATAATCTGATTGTGGTGGCAGGTAACAGTGAAAGCTCTTCCAGAAAAACTTACCGGGGCAGTTATTTCTAAGTGAGTTGTTGCACGAGATGCTCAGAAGAAAGAGAAAGAATTGCATAAAGAAGAAAGTCAGAGAGAAGCTGGAGAAGAGAGTCGGATGTCCAGATTAAATGCAACAGCAGTAATTTTTAACATGAAAGAACCAATTTATAGGAAACTAGTGAAGTGAGAAGTGAGGTGAAATGGTGAGAAACAAGGCAAATTGCAAAGCACGAGGACACTGCCTATGGAATGGAAATGCATGGAGCGGCCAGGCAGGTTAGAGGCGCACTGCCTAAATGAGGAGGGATACCCTTGTGTTAATACGGTAGAAATGGGTGTGAATACACATATGTGCATTGCACAGTGTAGGCTTTGTACAGGGCAGAATAACAGGGAACAGCTACGCGTGTTACACTGAAACGGTAACTCCCTCGTTCTTAAATACAGTCCCTTCTATTTCCACTCATTAAAGCACATACACGTACACTTTTGGGTTGAATTCAAGGAAAACTTGTGAATAGTTTCAGCTGGAAAAAATACATCGTCTGCATATTTCACTGTTGATTTTTTTTTCCATTTTGTGCAAAACCATCTTTGTCAACCTAATGTTTGTGTTTGCATTCACTGACCCAAAAAGTAATTATTTGCACATCTCTACTAAGAGATCTCAGTGACAGAACCTTTCTCTCCACTACCCCACATACACGTGTGCACGTGCGTATGTGCACTCCGTATACCAGTGGATTTCCAAATATACATAACCCCTGTGTATTTCTTTTCAGTAGAATAAGTTGGATTCTTAAGATCCGTGGGCTTTCGAGTACTTAAAAGTCGTATTTCAAATTTCTTAATTGAAACTTTGGGTTTCAATTAGTTGGAGCTTTTTCTGGTTAACACCCAGCTGAAAACAAGTGCTCAAAGCTGTTTGTCACTTGTTTCAATTTCTGGTAATTGCAAACAGAGTGAAAAGATTTTATGCAAATTTTGTTCTAAAAATTAATCACCCTCTGCAAGAAGCCAAAACATGGTGTTTTTTAAGAGACCTGTTTTGAATGTTCAACCGTATGCATGCTGGGCTGCCGTGATGGATGAGCTCGGGGCTGTGCTGTGACTCTGAGCTCAGAGATCAAACGTCTGATGGATGCTCATACAAATGTCTGATGCCTAAATAACAAACTAAATAGCAAAAAGTTTGGAGAATGACTTCCAGAAAGTGACCAGTCCTGTGGGAGAGTGGGAATGGTGGGATGTGAGTTAATGATCAGTCCCTTGTGCTGTTTAAGTCAGTGAAAAGCCAGGACTGGCTGACATTTGTGTCCTGTTTGTCCATACAGGGAAGGGATTTCTAGAGGAGCAGTAGATTTTGCAAATAAAAATCAGGATGCCTTTTCTAGCAGTGCTGTCACTGGTGATTAGAGGTAGGGATGTATGGAAGGATGCGCCTCTGGAGCAGAGGTAGGACTGTGGACATTGTGTGTGGTACTGGACACAATAACCAGAAGCAGAAATTGCTTCTTGGGTTGGTGTCGTTGAAGGGCATTTATCTCACCAGAGAGCTGGCTCCACATTGTCCTGCCCTCCCCGGGTTGTGGGAGGCTATGTTGGCTAGCATGGTTTATCCAAGAGCTGAATCCAACCCAATATCTTTAAAATAAATACAGCGTCAAGTGTATGGGCATTTATCAAGCATGGGCAGATGTGCCTTTTGTTGAGGACCGGGAGCATCATATTCCTAGTGTCAATGCCGGGCCAGCCCAGAGGCTGAATTATTTGTGCTCTTGCGGGAAGCTGCGAAGCTTTTCAGTGCTTTACTGCAGCATAAATCCTGTTATTACCCTGATTTACCTGCGCTCTTTTGAAACCTGAAAAATATTTTCCCACCGACAGGAATATTTTCCCAAAAGTTCCCTGTTTATTAATGGTCAGAAGCAAAAAGTCCTTAATGTGTGATAGAGGGGTCTGGGGAAAGGAATCTCTGAGGGGCTTGTGTGGTAAAAATGATCTAATAACTTTTCAAGGAGAAATTGCTTTGGGTTTGCTTCCAAGGATGGGAAAGGATCAGCTTTTGGAAGGGGAATCAGTGTTTGGCTTCTCATATCTGAGCTGGACAGATACCAATCGCTTCTTTGGTTGTGTGGATTTCTTGATCCAGCTGTTTGTTTTCTGTTGGTCTGAGGGCTGTTTTGGGAAGGGAAGGTTGCATCCATGGGGCTTAACTGTGGGAGATTTTTATGTTCTTGGAAAGATTAAGGAGGCTTTTGAACATTGTCCCTTAGTTTACTGGAATGCTTTGGCTTTTTAAAATTTTTGTTACTGTTTTAAAAAAGGCTTGTCCTTGAAGCCAGAAAACAGAAGTAATATATTTCAGTAAATCAAGTGCATAATAAATAAGTGCATGTAATGATTCCCACTTTACTTTTCTCAGGAGTATTTGCTGCTATCTCTTGCAAAGTTACGCCTTAGCTAGATGACGTGGATAAGACACTTAAACTATTTAAGGACACAGGTACTGGGTGTTCCCCCATCCCAGTACTCTGCTCCACTTGCCTTCTGCCTTCACCCGTGGGGATGTGGAGGGGGAGGACTGCCCCGTGCACTTCGGGGAGTGGCCTCAGTTTTCTTGTGAGCGTCATTTCTTTCAGTGTACGCTGTCCTTATACACAGGTTATGGTGGCCCAGAGTCATCCAGCCTAGCTTGTGGTGTCTACCTGCTGTGGCAACACAGAGCCGGAGCCCGTCTGCCTCACTCGGGTATTTGACCTACCCCTAAATACTAGGTGCCCAAAGAAACAGTCCTCCTAAAGCAAATGCCTAAGCTCCCTCTTTAGTCATGGGAGAAAATGAGGTTACTTTAAAGACCTCCAGAGGAAAATCCTGTCTGTCAAGTTAGTGCCATGAGCTAGGCAGGCAGGCTGGCCCCGGGAGGTCTTGAAAGGCTTCAGGCTGCTGACTGCTTCGGTAGGCACCAACATTCAGATGTGTGCTGGAGACCAAATTAGAGGGACCGGATTTCCCCAGCAGACCCTCTTCTGCCTCCTAAGCGGTCGGTGAAGGAAGACGGACCCCACCAGGACTCGCTAATGATCTGACAGCCCCTCTGAAGGGGCCCTTTGCTCTCCGTTAGCAGCAGAGGAGCAGGAGGGGCAGGGCTGGTGAGCAGGCACCTCCGCTGGTGCCCAGTGCTGGGTGAACCGTAAGGTTATGGTGAGACGTCTCACAAGCTGTTTAAGCGAACCCAACAGAGAATAATTGCCAAGGCAGAGGACATGCAGTTCTCTGTATGAATTACTGACGTACATATGGATAAGGATTAGGGAACGTCTATACCTTATAGACCCTGTGAATGTTGTGCATACCTGTGGCCCTTTATGGGTGATGGAATCTCATGGCTGATTTATAAACTGACCTTCCTGAGGAGTCAAAAATCAGAGGGACAAGCAACTTGTGTAACGCGGGTGACAGCGTCAGCTTAGCAACAAGCACTGCCCATGTTTTGACTTTGAGCTTTATGTCATGGGGCAGTGTGGAAATCACGGAGGACAAAATGACAATAAGCTAAGAATGATAAAAGAAAACCTATCTGAATCAATTCAATATTATTCAGTGAGTGATGGGGAAAGTATGAGGATCCTAAATTTGTGCTACTTGTCTTAAGAGAGTCTAGCGATAAATTGCTCTCCCCTAAGCAGGACCTTGATTGCAGTGATGGACAGGCGAGTGTGGAGACTGGAAATCAATAGCTGGGATAGATTCAGACAGTAGTCATTCATTTGCAGGCAACAGAGACCAGGATCTGCACGGCTCAGTCACTCAGAGCTCTCGTGGCTTCAAGGGGACGTATTTTCTGACAAGAACAGCAGGATTTGGCCCCTACAATTTTCGTAAGTACTTTCCAGAGGATTTATGAATGAGCTTTGGGTCCAATTTTATTAGTAGGAATTGTATTATATATCAGCTTATTATGGCTGAACATTACTCCTTCCAGCGTGTGGTCTCGGGGCAGGAAAGCCTATTTACTGCACAGCTAAGGTGCGCTAATTTTGTTCATTAGCTGAAGCTTTTGGTTCTCTCGGGTACCCCTGTCCTTCTGTGTATATCCAAGTCTTTTCGCCCAGGAGACGCTTTGTCTTAGATAAAAAGATTCATGTGAGGACAACACAGAAGGAGATTTGACTGGAAGGCAGAAAGGACTGTTTTTCCCCTTGTATTTTGATTTTCTCCTGAGCTAAGGTCACCGTCCTCTGTTTGCGAATGGAGATGATCAGAACTAGCACTCTGGTATTCATCAGCGCCTGCCAGACCCGGTGTGGCACTTAGATGATTGCATTTATGAGCATCTTGGTTAAAAGTGTCTTTTCAGAACTTTATATTTAATTCAGAGATATTTTGGTACAGATAAATAGGTGTAGATAAAACCACATATACATACACACAGACAATTGCACGCTTATAGTTACCTATAGATAGATAAGGGACCGTGGGGAGATTTTTAGGTACTGGGTTACTCTCAGGGGGACATAGGTACCAAAGTCTGACTTGTGTGAATAAATGTATAACCCAGTCAGTTACTACAGAAAGGTCAGAATAAAACCAAAGGCTATAAGAATGTTAAAAGTATTTCCAGAAACCTAGAGTATTTTTTGTCCAAGATGTGGTAATGAACAAGGCAAATGATGGAGGATTTGAATTTGGCTCATATTACAAAATTTTAGAGTTTAATTAGTTGTAGCACTTCTGTCATTTCATCTTCAAGCATTGTATTAACTGAACAAGTGTTCAGTGATCATCTCCGTATCTTGGGCTTAAAAAAATTAAATAAAGTTTTAATGCAATTTTTTCCGAGTAGAATTAACTGTAGAAGGATTTTGCTGCCAGAGCTCTAATGTTCTATCCAATCCTATAATAAAGATTTTTTTATTATTGACAAAATAATTTCACATATTCAGTATTACTCATCCTGGATACAAGGCTCTTGTATCCTACACAGTCTTATTCTCTCACAGGAATTCATTTCCTGACCTGCATTTTTGGGACAATACGGCTTTAAATTCAGCAGAAAACTCCCAAGCCCCTAAGAACGTAGCTTTCAAGTTTATGAATTTTAAGTTACTGTTGTAATTTCTGCGGGTCTGGCTCCCGCTGAAGAACAGAAAGAGGAAGGGTTGCACTGGTATGTACAGAGAGACAAAGTCAATCACAGATGTTATGCAACAGATACTAATAGCAGATATTAATGTTAGGTAAAAGCTATTGTGTACAGCTCTGTTTAGTTATGTCTGTAGGTGACATTGATAAATGAAATGGATGAGCATCCTCACTCCCACTCTTCAGGAGAGACTAACAGAAGTGCAGCAGAGCATGGTCTCTGTTTCCCTTTCCCTGCTCTGAAGAGCTGCCCACTGCCCCCTGCGTGACCGGGGGGTTTTGCTGGGTCTCCGCTGTACCCCTTGCCGCAGTCCCTGCAGAGCCCAGCACCACCGCGCTTCCCTCTGCAGTGCCGGGAACCCAGCACCCCCGTGCTGGTGGCTCTGCCCAGACCCACGGAGATGCTGTCCGGGTCCACTGACAGCCCCCCATGGGTGCTTAGCCTGTGGTGAGGGGCTGCACCCCAGCTCTGGTCCCTGACGGTGCCTGGGCCACGCAGGAACATGTCTACAAATGTGTACTGGATAGCAGGATTTTTGATTCATCTAAAAGCAGAACTCAATTAGCTGTTGAGCATTTTCCGTGCTGTTTGAGATCATTACAGGATCCCATACCAGATGTCTTTTGCAAAGTACCAGGCAGTGAATTAAAAAAACCCACCCAAACCCAAAGCTTAGTGAGTAACACTGAAATCAAGTCTCTTTGGTTAATAACTGCAGATGAAATCCTGGCAACTGTCAAGCAATCATATTTATTTGCCAAGTACTTCTGCGTTGTCTTGAGTCTAGGGATAACAAAGCACTTCATAATGAAATTAATTTCACAGCATCACTGTAAATGAGAAAGCACAATCACTCTTGCTGTTTTTGAGACTGTAGCTTGGGGCTACACAGGTAAGATTTTGAGAAGAGGCTGGAGAGTTCTAGCTGAGAACTTGACAAGTGAATGAAGCCCTCGGAGACAAGCTTGGCCAGCGCTCTGATTTACCAGCCACTCCTGCAAGTCTGGGGGAAAAGGGGACTTTTCCAGGATCCCCTGGGGCAGAAGGTTCCCTTCCCTTGTGCCTGGGACTGAGCATCTGGGGAGCTGAGTGTCTGGGCTTCCCTGGCATCCATCTCCTACATACAACTCAGGTCAAGTGGAGAACTGCATAGAAAGTGGATTTTTGGTAGTAAATCGGGCCATAAAATAAAATGGATGGTAACTGACATAGTAAGGCTTGTTGCGTCCCCATTCCCACCCCATGGGCAGAGTCCCATACCCCATGAGTTGTGACAGCTGAAACATCAAGTCTTTTCGCAAAAAGAGTGCGGTTTCTGGAAGGGAAGGGGAGTTTCTGGCTGACGGTAACGTAGTCCTTGAATTGAATTCTCCAGGGCGCTTCAAGAGACCCAGGGACCCTTCCCTCCCTCTCCCACTTCTGCAAGCACCAGGACCCCATGCTACCTCCTCGCTAGAGCCCGTTGTTTCTTCCTAGAGGAACTGGGACCTATTTTGGGGACTCTGGACTGACACAGGCTGCTACTGAGAATTCATATGACTTTTAATCAGCTGATACCAGGGTGGGGGGAATGTGATTCTGGGCTGGATTTTCTGTTGGTGTTTTGGACTTCTTCATTCGACACTAAGGGAAATAACTCATATTACCTGATATCCGTGTTCCCACAAGCCACCTGCCTACTGAACATGCAGTTTAATCAAAGTGACAAATCTGGAGCCAGAGAAAATGAACCAATTAATTGAACTCAGTGGATTTTCTCCCAATTTCACTTAGGTGAATTTAGATCATTAGGTTATTTTCCATTCTAAATCTCCAGCAAAATACCACACTAAGCTAGACAGCGATGCTGTTCCCTGTAAGGAGAAGAATGAAACACAGTAAAAGCCTTAGGGAAGAGGGCACCAGTGTTTTCACAGCTAGAGTGGGCTTTTTGGTATAAGACGTAGTCACATGTTTCACATTCTCATATATCTATTCTAAGCCGCAGGGACTTCACTTGGACCTTCACCTTTCCTTAAGCTGTATTAAATAGAGTGTGTATCTGATATAATATTTATGCCTTTCACTTCACAGCTGAGATTTAAATACTGAAGTTTTTATATCCATAAAACGTGCAAATGAAAACAGCATATTTACAGATCATTGCAAACCACAGTGCATTTCCTTCAGGATTACTTTGGGTTAATCACCAAAGGAATATTTTATAACTTCTAAAATAATTCCTTCCCCTTACTTGGTATTCAATGTGAGCTCTTTTTCAGCTTGTTACTAAATGATTTTACAGCTGCATTTTTGTATTTTTTAGTTAGGTTTCACCGAATATGAGGCTAGAAAAAGCTGGTGTGGTTGTTCAGTCCAGTGTCCCATGGTGCATCGGACATTGCTTTTTCCGTGTGGCTCCTGATCGGAAACTTGGTGGTGGTGGCAGGAGCTGCAGAGAGGTTTTGCAGGGCGCTGGTGACGGCTGGATCCTGTGGCTGCCGCAGGGCTGTTCATGCCTCTGATGGTGCTTTGGTTTTATGGTGTAACTGAGAGGGAATTTGGGACAAAAATGTTGTAAAATTGAAGGCACAACTGCAGCTGTTGGAGGGAAGGTGAGATAGACGAGAGTGGTGACAGTGTTCACTGTGCCAAGTTGGTAGATGATCTTTCAAAGATGAACTGAAGGTGAATCCAGACATTTCAAAGGGATTTCCCTGGATTCAAGTTGTGTTATTAAGTACTTACATGGAACGAAATGGCCAATCCATTATTTCCTGCAGTTTGGAAATTACAGAGGCATTCAGACTTACTGGAAGACTGAGCTCTTGTGCAAGTTGGGATTGGAGGAAGACACCAAAAAAGCAGTGCTGGTCCCTTGGGGAGCGAACCCGCGTGCAGCTGGGAGAAGGGCTGCCTGCCTGGACAAGGGGTTTCTGTTGAACATCTCTGACTCTTAGAACAGGGCTTGGAAGGGACTGTCTGTGCCAGGACTCTAAGGTTGTGCCCAGCCTGCCGGCTTGCAACTGATGGACAGAAGCACAGGGCTCAGGGGTGGTGGCGGGAGGAAGGGTCCTGTTGGTGTCCCAGCCCAGTGTGGCTTTGCTCAGCGCAGGTAGAGGCAGTGGCAGCTTGTTCGTGGGGAGGTTTGCAGGCTGGGCTGGCTGTTGGTGAATGGAGAAGAAATAAATTGAACTTGAATTGAACAGCAAGCACCTTGGTGGTGCCTTTTCTGCTTACGCTGAGATGGCTTTTCAAAGGCAATGTCATTGTCTGATGCCTGCTAGCAGGAAGTAAAGTTTCTAGACAGTTAAATGCAAATTGCTCCCTTCAGTATGTGCAGTTCAGTGGCACTGGAGGAGTTACACGGATTTGACTGGAGTCAGAATTTAGCCGGCAATATGCATATTCAAGGCATTTTCAAAAATCAGAGTCCATTCAAGGGGCTGCTTTAAGGCTTTGCTGGAGCTGAGGCCAAATCCAGCGCACCTGCTGCCCTCCCTGCCCCCATTGCAGCTGATCAGTAATTGTCAGAAACCCAGAAGTGAACAGGTAGGCACGAATCTCTGGCAGCCCAGGATGCACCTTGATTGACAGCAGGCTACTGATGTCTGTGAGATTACAGGCTCTGACTTCTAAAGAAGAGCTTAATTAGCTCCGCTCCAAGAGGTCCATTCTCCCCTTCGTACGCGTGCATAACTCCAATTGACATTAATGTGAGTTATATACCGGGAGGAGAATAGACCCAGAAGAATGTGGGGGAGGTGTGGGACAGAGAGAGACAGAAAACGAGATGGTGGGGGAGGAGGAGTGAGAGGGAGCACAATGGAAAGAAAATGTTGGGGGAGTAGATGCATGCCCAGGGAGGAGAGGCTACCTGCCTCGCTGGCCGTAAGGATGCTGGGAGCGCGGGGATGTACTCTTGGCTTCCCCCTTTTCTTGCCCGGGGAAGTAACACCACGGTAGATGGCTGAGGACTCTTCCCCAAGAGTAAAATCCTTGGGAAATCTACCTCCCTCACCTCTTTTCCTTCAGAGATTCCAATTCCCATCCTGTTGCTCCATGAAGCACACGACAAAATTCCCCCCTGGTTTCAGCAGCAGCCAGATGTGGGACAGCCAGATGTGGGATGGACGTGTAGGGATTAGGGGATGGAGAGGAGGATACATATGTGCTGCGGGGGGGGGGGGGGCAGGCGGCTCCTTTTTGTAAGGAAAAAAAAAAAAAGAGGGTTAGATGCGTGAACAAAAGCTCCTATTTAAACTCTAGTAAAGACAAGAGAGAAGCGAAATGGAATAAGACATAAACTATAGAAATGATGAATGGCTGCGTTTGGTATGTCTATATATGGGAAAGGAGCTGCTGTGCATAATTAAACAGTGGATAAATGGAAATGCACATGGTCGCTACTAACTAAAGAGCATGATAAATGAGTTATACTCTGTCATGTTCATATATCGCCTGCTGCAGGTTACTAGTGATGCATTTGTGCTATTTATTCTACTTTCATTGCTTCAGCCAACTTATTTGTGGAAGTAAACGAGACACGGTTTGATTCTTCTGCCCAACAGGTCTGTGAGTTGGTGTTCCTACAAAGTCTCTCTCTACTGCTGAAACTCTCTGGTGGGACACAGGAGAAATTAAAGGCTTTTCTCGAACCCTTTTTTTCCCCCCTACAACTGAATAGGCTTTGTGTGCTCAGACTTAAATGAAGAGAATTGATGATAAACCCCCCATTAGGGATCATACTGAGATCAATAAAAAAATCACAAGGTGCAGCTTGCCATTGTAACCTTTGCCAGGCGCCTGGAACCAAGGTACTAATTTGAAAAGCAAGAAAAGGTCCCTAATTATTTTTAAATAGTATTTTTGTATGTGGAGTCCATAGCTGGAATTTCTTTTTAGCACTATTTCCTCAAACCTCAGACAGTGCTGAAGCTGCTGAGATGTGGGATGGGGAAGCCGCTGCGGAGAGCCGCGGCCATCGCAAAGCCACATCTCCTATGCGCTGGAATTGCTTGGTGATCAGCGGGGCTCACGGCTGTCATGAAGGACGGACGTCCGTGTCGATAGATGTCATCCCTCGCTGAAGAGCTCGCAAGGCAGCTGAAGCCATCGTCAAAGGTGTCAGGTCCCGGTGGTGGTGGGACAAAGAGCTACAGTTGGGCATGGACCTGCACGTGTCCCTGGTGCCGTGCCACCGACCTGTCTCCTGGGCACCAGCCTGGAGGCTCACCGACTCCCTCTGATCCAGAGGTGGACATGGGAATTTGAGTAGTGTATGGCGAGGATGGCTGAAAACTTGAGAAGAGATTGAATACTTGTGGCCGAATATCAGAGGAGACCACTTGGTTCCCTGCTAAATTTGCTGGATTGATCCCTCGAAGCCTGCATGGAAGACCCACGCAGAGGTTGTGTGCAACAGGGTGGGTGAGGTCTGTCCCTGTGCGAGGACTTGTGTGGGCCAGGGCCACCCTCAACACAACGCGAGTAATAAATCCGTACAATGCAGAGGAGCAACCCTGTGCTGCAAACGAACCTCTCACTGGCTCTGTTACGCCATTCCCTCCTTGTGGTCTGCAAGCACGTGCTCAGAGAAGAAACAAAACAAGCCGAGAGCTGTAGAGGTGGCTGTTAAATATGTTGCCAGATTTGAGAGCAGCATCATTGGATTCTCCTTCTTTCTTTTCCCTGCCAGTGAAAATAATATCATGCATCGGGGCAGCTTATATTATCAGTGTGTGTCCTGACGTATTTCAAATACCTTCAGAGATGCCTGAGACAGTAGTGCGTTATGGTGGAGGTGGCTCCCTCCCACAGCCTCCCTTCATTAACAATTCTGCAGACTACCAAGAGATTAAATCACTGCAGTAAAAAAAAATATTTATGGGCATTAATGAAGGTCAGAAAGATATTTGCCAACTAAGGGAGATATGTCTGTATTATATTAAGGCCCAAAATCTAAATTTTTCAGGTATTTTGACTTAGCTGCTTTATGGCATCAACATGAAGTGCCTTAAGACCCAGAGGAAAATTAATTTAAATTCACAATAAAAATACATACAAATGCAGATTATATTGAGCTTTTCCATCTTCTATTCCTCTACTTCTATTTTTTTATTGGAATTTGACTGAAAAACACAATGAGTATATAAAATGTCTCCTCAGAACATAATAAAAGGTAGTATCAATTTGCACAGATAGCATTAATGGATATATTTAAATAACAGATGTTTAAGTAATCATAAATCATGTAGCCCTGCTGCAAACTCAAGTTGAACTTGAAATACCTTTGCCTGTGAACCGCCCCCCCAGATAACAGTGACTCCAAAAGCCAGATTTGCCCATAATAGGCTTGAGAAACGTCCCTGTTAGGCTTTTTCATGTAGAGAAGTTGGTTTTGCAACTTAGGATCTGTGCATGTTAAAAAAGGCGTCAGAGGGATTCATGGGGCTCAGCTGGCTTAGATGTGACAACACGAGCGTGACAATGTGGACATGACAGCACGGGCACTTTTGGAAGGGCACACACTTGCTGAAGTTGTTTTTTAAGGCTTTTGCACCTTCCTGCTCCATCCAGCCTCTTCACACTGGTTTCATTTTCATCATTGTCCTTCCAACCAGAAGACGCAGAAGACTCCTTGGACTGCTCTTGCCTGAGTAGCATCGTGGTGCTCAGTGAGCTGACCGCGTCCTTCTGCCTGTCCTCATCTGTGCCCTGAGCAGGGGTTGGACCAAAGGACCTCCGCGGGCCCTTCCCAGCCTAAGTCCCTATGTTCACCTTGGATTGAAAGAATACGGAGCGATTGCTCCCAAGCCCAGACCTCAAAGGTTGAGCTAGGAGCATTACTGTAAGGTTGGGCTGTCTAGAGGGAAGTTAAGAGCCTCAAATTCCCCATGTAGCTTCTGGAGGCACCTTGAAAGATTGTGGCTAAAAGCCAACCTTCTTCAGCTGGGACGGGAAGCTCCAGAGGAAACCCTGAGCAACGGCAGCAGGATTAGGTAGGGGGCAAGTTTTGATTTTTCATTGGCTCTGTCTATGTTACGTTCAGATTCTGTAAACCAAATCTGAGTATTACTTTCTTTTTTAAATCAAATTCCCTCTGACACAGGCTGATGCTGCTGATAACTGCAAAATCTCCTCCTTTTTGGCTAACTCTGTATCTTAGTTTCTGAGCTTCATTGCTACCTGACAATCAAGATATAGTTCATTTTCTTCTGAGAACAAAATGTTATGAGGAGAATATGTTTCTCTTTTCTGGCTAAGAGGAATGCATTTTTTTTTTTGTAGATGAGTTCTGAAGGCAATAAACACTAAACAAGGGAAAGAAAGGAAAAAAGCACATTCAAAGCCTGCTCACATACGTTGTGTTTTCTGCTGTTATTGCTTTGGATCAGGTTATAAAGAGCGCCCTTGATAGGGGCAGATTTTGAAGGGTAATTGGCATCCACCAGCTCCTTTTCTTCTCCAGGTTTTCCCCAAAGAGCAGGACAGGACACGGTGGGCTCTTTGCAAAGCTGTCTGCTTGCCTGATTGTGCGGTGAAGTGGATGGGAAATCGGCACACCCCAATCTGCGCTCCCCAAATGCGTAACGGGAGTTGAGGAACCTCTCCGTTTTGATCATGACCGTGATGCTGACAGTGTCCTGCACCAAAAGCAGGTCACTTAACTTCGCCGCCTTCATTTATCGTGGTAATGATTCTCCCCTCTCTCTCCACCACACCTTGCTGTGCGGAGGCAGTGCAGAGTCCCGTTAGCAAAGCACACCTTTCCAAAGACGTTTGCTGAGGCACGAGAGGAATAGCAAGCAGCTGCCGCGCTCCTGCTCTGTGCCCTCTGAGCCCAGTGATGAAGCCTCTTTACTAAAACTGTGAAGGCTAAATAAATAAATTAAAAATTAAGGCAGTTATTCCCCCAGTGGAAGAATCAATCTCGAGCAAATGCACTGGTAAGCTGTGTTAGTGTGGCAGATAGATATCTGCCCTTTAGCCATAATGGAATGAGGTTACCACTGGGTTTGTGCAAAGAAAGGATCCTATTAGGGAGAAAGCATGGCATTTGTGGTTTCTGGAGCTTGTCACGACAATTTGTTGCAACGGCATTGTCCAGGAAAGCTGTGGCTTTTTGGGTGTTTTAAGTGTCCTGTGGAAATGTGCAGGCTTTGAGGGCACTACCTGGCTGTGATGGGGATCTTCTGAAGCCAATGCAGCTTTCTGATGTGTTGCTTCCCAACTTATAAAGAGGGCAAGGTATCGAAAGAGTTTCACAATGAACGAGGAGAGAAAAGAAATGCTGGTAATGCTACAAGTAAGGTATAGGACGCAGGTGATTTCAGGCTGATACCCAGAGAGTTTCCCATGTGATGAGATAAATGGGATTGTAGAACCATTTCCTAATGTAAAATTGTTGAAGTTGTATTGCCTTGATCATTTAAAACTGAACCGGATAATGGCTGTCTTTAAAGTAATCTTCAGATGTCTCGGATGTCTACATTAAAGTAATGTCTCAGATCACTAGGTAAAGTAACCTGCTGTAGCTGTCTTTGCACAGACGTGGGACCTCATGTGTGAAGGTCTGTGACCAGGTGCCGCACATCCAACCTGGTGTCTGCCATTGGAAATCAGTGGGATTGCTGGAAGATACGAGTAACATTATAGAATCGCCAAGATTTTAAGAAGGAGCTTTTTTCCTTCCGTGTCTGTCCCATACCACTATTAATAAAAGGGAGCCCCATCTCAGAGCGGTTATTCAGCCAAGGCTGTGCTGCCTGAACAAGGCTCGAGCGAGGTCCCATGTGCGTAGAGGAACGGCCGAATTTGGGTGTTTCTTCTTCGGTTTTGCTCACCTGAAGCAGGGCCAGGCTTGTACTGATTGGGGCTGACACACAATTGCTGGCTATCGTTTGCTTGTGGTGTTAGGATGCCTAGAGGCAAGAACGGCACTTGTTTGTAGGCTAATGAACACATATATTTGAAATAGCGATCCTCCATGTAAAAATGGTGTGTGCTAAATCAGGACGAAACACAGGCTGCGTCACAAGCGGCTGGAGGAAAGCAGGGGAGAAGAAAGTGATCCATTAGACAGGCAATAGCTGCACAGCAATCAATACCTGATAACCCCACCGGTGTGAAGCATTTTATTGTCACCATGACAAAAATACCTTTTTAGGAAGGATTCAGTAAAGTGGCAGAAGCGGAGGTCCCAGGTAAATGTGTGTGTGTCATGACGGATGGCAGAGTTTGGGTAGATACTAGCTAATTTCATTGAACTTTGGGCATGTAATTCAATGCGCTGAAATATTGATATTGCTCCACCTAATGACAGGAGCTCCACGCTGGCAAATGTCTTAAGGTTTGTAGTTAAATGAGGAGCAATCATGTTAACAAAGGTAACACAAACCATTAGGAAATCTCTATGCCGCATCTCTGCATGTGGATGCTATTAAAGTGTCAACTCCGCATGAATACCAATATTAACAGTGTAGTCAAACTTTAATGATTTATAACAATAGGTGCTGTATCAGCACAGAGAGCAACCAGCAAAAAGGAAAAGTAAACCTGGAGGGAAACAAATGATGAGAGGAGAAGATAAATACAAGTGACGGAACTTGAAATGAAAGAAAAGCAAAATACAGACTCCTGCAATAGGGAAGGTGTGCTTTTGTGTGATGTGGTAGAGGATTTTTGAGCTGAAAACTTTTGAGTAGTACCCAGATGCTGGAAATTTCCTGTGCTTTTGCCCACTTTGATGTCATAGTGCTGCTAAAATAGCCTGTCACATGGCAAAGCACATCAAAACAGCAAATTTAAACATGGCCTAATTATTATTTAGCTGCTGGGATGGTCTATCCGTATGGGAAAGTTGTCCCTAAGACCTTGCAGCTTCAAGCCTGACCCTGCAGTGATGTTTGTGGCCATGTTCCTGCTCTGTCTGGCTTGTTCTGTAGTGCGTTGGAGTTCATTTCTGGTGTGACTCCAGCTTAATTGGCAAGGTGCAAGTTAAAGAAATGGGAGGGAGTGGAGAGCAGCGTGAGGAACGCATTGTTTGGTCCCTGGTCTGTTTAGTTCCATCACTTACTTTAAATATTAATTCACCAACTCACGTTTAAGAGACCGTTCTCTCTCCCAGCATCCAAACTACACTATCCCTCCACTGGTCCTCAAGAACAAAAAGGAAAGAAAAATTGTGTCTGGTATGGGCATTTTTAGGAGGGGTGTTGATGAACACTGACAGCAGCTGAGAACTTCTACACCACAGTTTTGTTCCAAACAGGCCATAGCCATGCCTGGTGTATCACACACTGCTCAGATGACGGGGGCGGGGGGGAGGGAATAAACATCCTTAATTCTGCCAGAACAACATTCTTCACTGCCATGTCCTTCCCATTTCAGATATTTGATCTCCCTGTCCTGACAGTACCAGGTTAATAAAGGGCTGGAAGGTGTTGTGTAGTTCCTCAGCTGCAGGGGCGATCAACGATGCCTTTGGTGGAGAAGGCATCAAAGCCACAGCAGCACTTCAGCTTCTCACCTCCACATCTACCGTAGGCCTGGCCACTGCACTGGTTAAAGTTTTGTGCTGCTTTCTTGGCTGGGGTTTTCTGCCCGTAGAGGAGGTAAACTCCTCTGCAGTTTGCAGTAAAATCAGTTTAGAAAAATAGCAAGGGATGGGGAGCTATAAAACATGTGGGCAATAAGCACTGATAGTCAGCGTGTGTATTATCATCATACTGTGGCACGAGCAGTATGCCATCGTAGTCTGCCGTGGATGTTTCTGAGCAGTTTGTTATTTTGTTATGTAAAATATCTAACAAACACAGCAGTTTCTTCCTTCAGATGCACCCATTCTCTTACAGTGATTCAGGATGGTGTTAGAGAGCTGTTTTGGAAAAGCAGGCGTGACATGAGGAAGTAGAGATACGAAGAAGGAAAGGATCCACAGCTTTATGGATCCCTAACTGGTATTTTTTGTCAGGGTCAAGTGTGCTACCAGAGGATATATAACCAACCGGTCTAGGGAACTCTGGGACCGATGGAGATGCAGAAATTGGGGGTGTGCAGGCTCCGCTGTAGCCCAGGCCAGTGGTGGTGGGCAGTGCCAGCTTCCCCTTGGTGCTGGAGGGGAGCGGAGGGTGACTCAGCTCCTCGTCAAAGTGGCACCATGAAGTGAGGTGAATTACCATGTCTCGTATGAGTGACCTTTTCCACTTCTGATATCTTCCTGCTTTTCCCTCCGCATTCATTAGCACTGCCTTCTTTTAGCAGCTCTCTGCTCGCTGCCTTTGCAAACAGCCCCAGTGCCACGACCATCCCGTTCTGCCCCGTTCCTGCGCCCAGGCTCAGCCCGTGCAGTCCTGTAACAGCTGGTGAAGGTCCTCCCCTGACTTTCTCCCGGTGAGAACAGCTGCCTGGCTTCTTCCTTCCCTGCAGCTTCTCCTACTGTGGTCACAGCTTCACCGAAACTCTGGCATTTTTCTTGCTTTTTGCTCTCCGTCTCCAGTGACTTGACTCTGTAATTGCATTATTCAGCAGCAACCCTGCGAGGCATTTTGCGGTGGCAGTGAGAGGGCACAGCAGTGCAGGGAGCAAAACCGCACTGCCTCGCAACATCTGCATTTGTTTTTCCGTGTTGCAGTTTTAATAAGGGCTGGTGCTGCGGTCAGAGTCGCAGAGTGTCAGGAATCGTGCACAGGTCAGAGGCAAAGAGAGCACGTTTTATTCTGACTTCCTATCGTTTCCGATCGGGAGGTTTATAACAGCTGATTATAGTAACACCATTACCCGTGCAGCTGCTGTCTGCACAGAGTAGCAGAGCTGGCCAATTAGCTCAGATACTCTGCGTGTGTGTGCGTGTGCACGTGTGTGTATGTCTGAGTGTGTGCTGGCATCAGTAGGAGCCGCTTGTTGGCTCGGTTGCTGGACATGAGCCCCGAAGCTACAGCTCGCCCCGGGTGGGAATGCGGCTAGATTTTTTTGTTTGGGTTTTTATGCTATTTATGCAAACAGCGGTGAAGGGAGATTTGCTCTCTCCTTGCTTTCCACAGTCCTGGACTGATCCTGCTGCCTGTGCTTGGCCCCGTGTGCCTCCTCTCCCTCCTCTGCTCACAAAGAAGCCCCATTTTAGCTCCTTTCGTAGAAAATTCCCAATTTTCCAGAAAATATCCCTAGAAGGCACATACATATGAAGTTACTATTTTGCATGCCTGGACTGCTGTCTTCCCAGCATACATTGGCTTGTATGTATAATTAAGTCCAGGTCCCCCAAACTTTGGTGTAACTTGCATAGCACCGGTGGAATATATATATTAAATGAAGCAAACTTTCTCTGAGTGTCACCCACAGTGATGGGTTCACGTTCAGGATGAAAAGGGGCTGAAGGGAAGAATGGGGCCAGTAAAAGCCGATGCGGAGCTGAAAGGCGCTGGGAGGATCCCGGGGAGAGGGAGGTGGCTGGAGCCTCCGGCCCCGGCGGGAAGGGAACCTGGATTTTGACACCGGCCGCTGGCGAAGCTGCGGCACTTAATGGATTGCGAGAGGTGAGCGGGGACGGGAATTTGAGACATGATAGTGATTGCATTTAGTGCTTAGAAGAGGAAACTTTCCTAGAGTTCTTGGCTGGTGGTTAAAGAGCCCTCTGACTCAGCGTAGGTAACCGTGATTAGCCTTTTTTATAACGAGAGGTTAATTAATAAATGGCTGAGTAAGGGAGAGAGGGGTTTGCACATCTCTTCCCCTCCGGTGATCACACCAGCAGGCGGGAGGTAGCACCAGGAGTGCTTCGCTTGGGGCTGTATCCCGGAATCTGAGATGGGAGCTGGGAAGGGATGGACAGCTGCTAACGTGTCACTGGTGTTAGGTGAGAAAGCAGGGAAGCAACGTCCCCAGCCCGAGATGTGCAGGGCAGTCTGGTTAAAAAACAAGTCCCTTCTGACAGCGGAGCAAATGCTGCGTTACCTAATGTGTAATGTAGCGATGGGGTAAAAGAAGGTTCTTAAATACCACTTAGGGACTAAAGAACAACCCAGAGAGGTTTTTTACTGGCTTCAAAATGACAATGACATTGAAGATAGTCTATCAAAATAGACTGTAATCCAGGCAAACGGCACAGGCCAGCGATGCAGATAATCCCCCTTCTTCATCCTCACCTGCAAGAGCTGAGGGCAGCCCATATATCCTGAATCTGCTTTTATTGCTGAGAGCCAAACATTGGGTTTGGTTTAAATACGAAAAAGACAGAGGTGGAGGATAATTGTGCCAGAAAGTTTGGAAATTTACTTACAATATGTTGCTTTGGAATTGTGACCCGTTTTCAAACTTCTCGTTTTGCTCAAACTGGGAATTGTGTCTTCTGCGAACAGAGAGTATTTCACCAATGTAGTTACTTAACATGTTTTGGAAAAATGGATCCTGGCAGTGTCGATTTTGGGGTGGGGAAGGGTTTGGTTTGGTTACATTTTAAGGCTTTGGGGGGGAAAAAAGTATGAAACCTTTCTAGCACAAATCTTTTAATCCATTCTGAGGATCAAACCACTAACAAATGCATTTGAATATGGCATTCGTTATCCAGCTGCCTGTGTTTGCATGAGCAAATGGGAGGTGGCGTCTGTGCTGTAGCAGCAAGCGGAGGAGCAGCCTTTCCCTGCAACAGCATCTAAGCAATGTTTCACACACAGACGGCAGAACAAGCATCGATCCTAGCTATGCTCCAGAGGCTCAGAAGGGAAAAGTAAAGCAGCATTGATTTGGAAATAGTAGTAATGGAATTGGGGGTGGTGTTTGCTAGGAATGGATAAAAATGAGTGACCTTTCTGGTGCGCTCTATCTGCTTAAATCAAACAGTAATAAATGAGGCAGCATTTTCGGACAAACTAATCAATAGGCCGGCGTAGTCAAGGAACCTCATATCACATAAGCTAACTGGGTTGGACTTCATCATGTGAGTTACAGCCCTGTGCAGCTCCGTGTAGTCCTTGGATGCCTGGGGAAAGCGCAAAGGGTCCAGAAACGGGAGGAAGGCTTTCGCTGGAAAAGCAGCTCGTGCTTGTGTGCCTGAGGGGCGTTTGCTACAGCCCCCCTGCCCCGCATCGCCTCTCAAATGACCAAGTGGATGAGGTGCTGCTAAGAGAGTCTGGACTGAAATCTCTTTGAGGGGCTACCAGAAACGCAGCTTTCCGGGGAAATGTTACCGAGGAGGAAAACATGCTGGAAGGCTGCATTTGCCCGATGTCCTGAGCACGCACACCCTGGATGCACGCGTGCTCGTGGTCTGCACAGCCTGCAAGATATTCCGGGAGTTGGAGGGAGTCTGCTTTTTCAAAACCTGTAGGGAGCCGTGGAGAAAAGGCCCTTAAACAGTAATTATCTGTCTCAATATAGGTGGAATTGACCTGATTATAGGCAGGGAAAGGCTTGGAGTGGATTAATTGTGGCAGTGCAGTAGGGACTGTTCACAACGTGATGATCGTGCAAACCTTCCAGGCGCTGGAAAATACTAGCCTGCAGGGCTTTACAAGCTGGACCTACAAGGCTCAGGTTGTTACCCTTAATCCTACAGCTGCCTGCCCTGGTCCTCTTGTTCCTATTTGGCACCCAATACATGGAAAGAATCATGATGGTACTTAAGTGATACCTGACAGTGCTTCAAAAGGAGCTTGGAGGGGCTTGCCTTGTATAATTCTAGCTATCTAGCTTGGTTACCTTATAAACAGGTTATACAGAGCCTTTGTGTATTGAAAAGTTCTTAAAATAGTTAACTGTCTCTACGCGCTATGTAGAGATCAGTGGCATCTATATTATATGCTTGGGAGAGTATGGACTTCATCTGACTGACTCTGGTGGTCCACCCCTTCATACGAAGTCGTCTCTCAATCCAAGTATTTCTTTTTTGTGGGGAGTTCATTAGTTGATGCAGTTTTGCTGTAAAGGCTTGCTTTTCTGGGAACTGGTTTGCTAGCCACAAGTTTTATTGTACCACGTTTGAAATGTTCTGCACAATAATGATAATAATAATACTTTGCACCTCTGCAGCAGTTCTTTCACACAAAGAACTGAGAGTACTTTAGGGAAATTCTCGAAGTATACGTGACAGTAAATCAAAGCTAGCTGTCGTATTGCTACTTGTGCCTATCAAAAATTCATAACAATTATTAGCCTGTATTTTGCAGATAAAGACATTGAGAAAAGGGTCCAGATGACGCACACTGAATTAGTGGCGGAGATCAACTCTACTTTGCTGGTTTAGACACAATACCAAACAGTCTCTGAAAGGGTTTTTCTGCTAGTTAAGCTTAATTTATCCTTGTCTCTCTTTCTTTCCTTTTTTATTTACAATCCATTTCCTCTGTGTTTCTCTGCCTAATTGTTAAGAGTAATGTCACACCCCTTTCCCCAGCAGCATTCTACGTGCTGATCTTCACTGTAATTATATTTTGCACTTAAATAATAGTTTTCACTCAGATTTCAAAGTGTTTTACAAAGGTGGTAAAATTTTCTCTGTGCAGCCTCAGAAAGTTGCACGTGACATGCCCTGAACGCAGAGGTGAGTTATGAACTTGGTGCTCTCCCAAGACAGGAGTGTGCCCTTTCTGCCCGGCAGAAACGGAGCTGCCATTTCACAGCTATTATTTCCCCTGCTTCCCTGAACGGGCCCTTTCTTTTACACCATCATGGAAATGGGATCCTGCAGTCTTCATTCTGGCTGCCGGTAGCTTATACGCATCCTTTCTCTGCGTGCAGTCCTTTGGGTACCGCTCGGCCCCCGGGACAGCAGCTGTAGCAAAGATGTGCACCTACTCCCGAGGGCTCCAAAAACCGGTCACTTCTTTTGAGTTTATCCTAAGAAATACACAGATTTTTTTTTCCCCAATTTCAGAGGCAAAACGCCTGTCCGTAGGCATTTCTTGCTGCTGAGCCCTGTGGGGTATTACAAGAGAGAAACCCCAGAGCTCTTGCCTTCCACACAAGCTATCATCTCCTCTTCTTCTCTGGCACAGGCAAGAAGTGCCAATCCAGACCTGTGTTCTTCTCTCTTGTCTCACCTCCTAAATGGCCAGGGAGTCTCTCTTACAACTTCCAGTTGCTGTTGTCAGACAAATTTCTGTTTAGTCTTACATTGGACATGCCTAGATCTCCACAGAAGGACTTGGCTGAGGATGTCCATTCACAAATAAATAACTGGGTAACTTGTTCCTAAAAGAGCCTCTTTGGAGGAAATACATACTTGCCTTAAAATAGTAATAATAATGGGGAAATAATTCAATGCGGCAGGGTTAAGGTGTGATAAAACATTTATTCCTTCACACATGACAAGAAAAAATGTGTTTATGTTTATGTGGCAGCGTAAGATTTATGATGTCATTAACTATTCATTCCCCTGGCTTTAGCTGCTTGGGGTTTCTAGATGATGTGATAGACAGTTGCGTTGCTCTCATTTAGCAGCCTTAAAAGTTGGGTTTTCTTTTTTAAATGGCATTAAGAATAAACTTGCGTGAGGTCGCCCATTGAGTTGGGAACAGATCCTGTCTCTCCGACTTGCTGCAGCAAGGGCGTTGGGGACCAGTCTCCCCTTGCAGGCTAACAGCAGCCTGATAGTTTCACCTTCTCCGTACGTGCAACACAACCTTCATTTTTCCTCACAGTCTATTTCCTTCAAACATCCCAACATCCCATGGCTCTAATCCTTCTTCACGCGGCTTTCTGCATGCCCTTTTCTATGCCCATATCGTATTCAGCAGGCGACAAGTGAAATTTGCACCCTGAAGATGGGCTGAAAGGGTGAGGAGGGAGTTGGCATGGCTGCATGTGTCTTAGACGTTCAAAGCATAACAGAGACCTAACTAATGCATTCGCTGCTAATTCAATAACGTATTTCACACCCCAGAAGTGCCTTTTTGTCAGTGCTTAGTCTCAGCACCTGCTCTCCTAAAAGAAGGCCTCTTTAATGTATATTTTACGACTGTAGTGCAACAAGGGAGAAGGCATTATTATTTGGAAATCTCTATGTCAGTACACATTAAATTGGGACTTAGTCATGGGTAATTAGCAAGCATTGACCCATACGGTGATTTATACCATATTTTGTGAGCTAAAAATAGTCATTTTCCTGAAGACCAAAAGTCCTGTGTATTTGAGGAAGGACAGGGCTGGTGGGATGCTCAAGCCGAGCGAGAGCGGCGGAAGAGGGGTGGAAACACGGTTGTTCCCTGAGCCCCAGGAACAGAGACACAGACCTGAGGTGCAGCCCCAGATAGCAAACCTCAACTTTGTTTACTTAAACGCAGAGGATTACTAAAACCTTTTATCCTATTTAAAGCAGGAGAGTAATAATTTACATAGCGCTGAGATGTAATGAATTGCAATTAAACATGCATCATTAAGCGACTGACCTTCCAGACGTAGACCAAGCTGGTTGCTTGTTTCAGAAGACTTTTTGGGGGAAAGAAAGTGTGCAAGTATGTGTATGTGTGTGTGCATGTGTGTAAACAAGCTGAAATGGTAATTATTGCACCATTGTGCCACTCTTGTTTCTGTCTGTCCCACTGAAAGCAGCGGGGACGTGGATTTATTCTAACCTCGAGACTTCAGAAGAAACAGGAGGGGAGAAAATCAAGGCGTGATGTCACTTCTATTAATAAGATTGTTTCTCTTGCCATCACTCAGTAAGACAGTCAATAGGCAAAAACACTCTGAGTGGTGATACACCCTAGCAAAATGTTGTGGTTATATTATCCTAACTGCGAAAATAGATGTAGGGACAGTGTTTACACTCAGTGCCTTGTGCTAGCTATCAATGTGCACACAGAAAATCAAATGGCAAAAAATAGAGATGAAATTTTGGTTCCTTTTTGTATTTGGCACAACAATAGACACAAAATCAGTCTGGAAATGCTGCATTATCTGTGCCCGTGGCTACCAGCGAGAAGCGGCATAGACAAGGTTTGCATGCCGGGGAAGGAGGTGAAGGTACCTGCCACAGCTTGGTAGCAGGTTCTGCCCTTACACCTTTGGATATAAACATATTCCTTTGAACTAGAGCTGGAGTAAATCGTGGTCTCGGTTTACATGCCGATGGTAAGTTTCCCCGTCTAGGTTGAATGTAATCTTTAAAAATGAAGAAAAGATACTGAGGTGTCTTTTTGTATTCTTGATTCGCCCAAGCCCAGAGCACATTGGGTTCCTTCAACATCATATCGTGGGCAAGCTCTCTTCCTGCCAGTTCCTTTGCTGGATTACGCATTTGAAGCACAAATGGATTTCTCTGATTTTCCGAAGTTTTTTCTTTCTATCAGTGCGTCTCCTTTGACATTGCATTGCATGCCTCAAAGGCAGCAGTATACAGTGCTGCAGCTGGGGGGTGATTACTAACAAGCAATTACTTTTGCAACATTGTTTCTTTCAGTGGGATTAGGTTGGTATTTGATCTAACCAGCCCTAACTCTTTCCAGCTATAAATGACGCTTTATTGCCAGGTTTGAAAAGAAGCTCTATGTCCTGACTTATGGATGCAAAGAGCTTTCATTAATGAATTTTTCAACTTTAGTAACCCAGGAAATTGAAAATGGGGGAAAGAGAGGAGCAGAGAATATATTCTTGTTATGAAGCAAATGCATCTAAGATCCAGAAATAAAAGATTGTAAATTAGCTACTGGGTGTTTTATGTTCTCTATTTTGTCTTGTCTCTTTTCCAGCTTTTCATTAATGAGACTGTCTTAAAAATTATAGCCCCATTCTTACAATAACTGCTATGGATACCCGAACGATATGCCAAATATATCTGAAGGCTGGGAAAAAAACCGGAGGCAGATGGGTAGCAGATGCATGTGGCACTTTATTCTGGTCTTTTTACAGTGGTGGGGCAGCGTTGGCAACTCTGTCCTGCTCCGTGCCTGGACGGATAGGAATGGCTGCAGCCCGAAAATGAGCAATGTCCCGTCACCTTGCTGGGAGCTTGCGACACCATTTGGATTCATTCTGCTCCAAGCATTTCAGAATTGTTCCAGGCCATTTTTTGGTCTAACCCAGATGATCAAGGCTCCGATCGTGGTTTTGCCCAAATCACAGAGTCCAGAAATCCCAGGCTGCGAAGGGCAGTGTGGTTCCCATTTCAGCTGCGTAAAAAGCTCCTCCAAAGAGGAGCTGCCAGCCCTCAGCACTCCTGAGTTAATCCAACTTTTTGACACTAGAGATTGAAGTGTTTAGCCTTGACGACTTCCCTCACCGTACTGTGTGAATAATAATCATTCACTCAACAGGAAGGACTTACTGGAATCCATCAGCAGTCAGTGCCTGGAAAGCCTGCAAAGCTGGAAAACAGCTGAAGAATATCGGGGCTATTTTTTATGACAAAATGAACCAACTTATGCTTTTCTCAACTTTAAATCTTACTTGATGAGACAACAAAAATGCTACTCCTTTTCAGTGTCACTATAAACGGCAAACCTGTGTTCTTTTCAGGTTATGTCTAAGGTGTGGGATTAAATATTGCGTGCAGGGCACATTTCCCCGTTCCTCGCCTATTGACTGTTCCCACTGCAGGTGGTGGTGGGTTTTGAGTGGGTAAAGAGTGGGAGGTGAAGTCACCGCGTATAGGATGAGAGTCGAACGTGGCTGATGTGAGCTCCAGGGAAATGCCGTGGGGCCAGATCACCCGGGTGGCCTTGGTAAATTGTGACTTGGCAAATTTGGGTTTGGTGTTATCTGTTGTTCCCCATCTTTGGTGCACTGGTTATCCAGTATTTGGGGCCTCGCTGGTTTGTATGACACAGAGAGAGAAGAAATAAAAGGTGTGAGTTAAAAATAGAGATGAAGTGCTTCTTTGTGCAGTGGGGAGGGAGTTTGTGGTCGTAGCTGCAGGGGTGTCTGCGGGAAAAAAGGGTTTAGAGCAATTCATGGATGGTGGCAGGTCCATAAGTGGGTGCTAGGGGACTAGCTGGGATGTAACTTCTACCATCACTTGTACAACAGTTGTGGGTGTTAGGGCGTATGAAGGTTGTCTTGGCTTGGTCATCAAGATTTCAAGTCATTTGATCTGAGTCAGAGAGGGACTTCTGTTAGCGCAGGTCCCCCAGGTGATGGAGCCTTCGCCCTGCCCTGCCCCAGCCCGTGCAAAGGCTGGTGACCACTGTGGTGGGCAGACATCCTGGCTCCGGGAGAGCTTGTCTGCTCCACGGGGAGAGGAAGGCTTTGCTACGGCAGAACCAAAATTACAATGAACAAAAATACTGAAGCGTGAATGATGTTTCTTTGCAGTTGAAGATCAATGTAGAAGAGTATATCTTATATTTACACCAGTGAGGGATTAAGATGTTTACCTGAGAAGAAAGGAAAACAGATCAAAACTCTTAAGTAGCTTTTGCCAAAACCATGAGAAACTAATTTTTTTATTGTTTTAATTTAGCTTTAATTAAATTGTTTAATTAAAATGCTCTGCTGAAGTATTTCACAGACAATGGCAATTCGGTTCCCATGTGTTGGCTTTTCCCTTCTGATGCCTGGGAATTTATTACGGCTTGTATCTGCCAGAACTCAGCATTGCGTGGACATGTGTGTGCCCAGACATCGGCAGGTAGTTTGGGTAGCAGCGGGTAGTGATGCCTAACCTGGTAGGTGTTACTGTCCACCGGCAATGCGAAATCCCTTTGGCTGTCTCTCAGCCAGCAAAAGGCTCTAGTGAACGCACTGTTAAAATAGTCATGCGATTTCTTTACAGGAGGATCTTCCTTTAATTAAAACTCTGTAGGCCGATATTATTAGCACTGAAATGCGAGCTGGTGTAAACCAGCGTTGATCGCTTCCAAAAGAAACGGCTGAAAAAAGGGTTTAAAAGTGCCATTTGGGTAAAGACACGAGTTTGCATCCCTAATGCCAAGTCCATTAAACCATTTATAACACCTTTTTTTTTTCAGCATGGTGGTTTTTATTTCAGTCTGCAGCTTGAACTTTGTAAAGGTTGCCTAATCCATTCCTGATTAAATATGTGATTGCAGGCCCTGATTATGTGTGCGCGCGCATGCTTGTTTGTGTATAATCTAGCTTGGGTGGCAAGGTGCCCAGAAATCGGTACAAACTAGGTTTTACACAGAAAACCTGCCTGACAGAAGGGGATTTCAACTGTAGCTGAAGAGTAAATTAAGAAGTGCTGGTACATCCTCAAATGTATGAGCACTCGTACATAAGAAGCGCTCTCATAAGTGGCCCATTTATACTGTCTTCCCAAGCAAAGCGTGAGAAACAGCCGCGCTCTGTCCTTCCAAGTAGCAGCTAAATTTAAGCCCTAAATCTGAATGCAGTCGGTGGTTACAGAGCCCCCGGCGCTGCCCGGACCCCTGGAGAGCAGGAGCTGCTTCTAGCAAGCAGCCCTGTGGCTGAGCGGCCGGGCAGACCCTCTTGCTTCCCTCTGTTTTACCGTATCACGAAGCAGGTTAAGCCATTGCAGGCTTTTTTTCCTGCTGGGATGATGTGGGCTCTGCAAGGCACATGGCAGTGGGATTCATGATGGGTCATTCCACTGCTGCTATCCAGCGAACGTGTCGTATCAATGAGTTTATTCAAAACAGGAGTAATTCAAGGGCCTGTTTTGCAAGGAATGGATTTAAGCTCTATTGACAGAGCTGACTTTTATCTCTGAATTAGTCCCACATAAAATAATTGCATTTAAAAAGGACTCAGCAGGCTGCTGTTATCAAAACCTTTTGAAAGGTCTGTTCTGTTTGATATTACCGTTCGGCTTTTTTTAAACAACATCAAAGAAAAAAAAGAAAAAGACAAAAAAAAAGAAAAAGAAAAAAGGAATTGATAAGAGACATTGCAGTGCTCACTAGCTTACTCGTGTCTCCTGCTGTTAAAATATGCCCAAGCAGGCTCAGGACACCATGTGGCACTCTGTATTCTGCTGCAGAGTGGTTCCGGGACAGATGCCGTTTGATGGCCTGCTGCATATGGAGCCGCTTGTGTGGACTGCATCGTAAGAAGGAATAATCAAGGTTCACCAAGAAAGAGATTTGTTTGTGTCTCTCTCCGTCTTTTTTAATGAAGTTCTTAGCCAGAGGATTGTCTGCTGAGAAGCATTTCTCCACCTGCTGACCCAAGGAGATCGTGGGTGAAGACTCATCTGTAGGTAGCCAGCATGGCTTTGGTTTTCAGGCTGGCCAGCTCTTGGCTGCCTGGGCTGATGGGGAAGTTGTGGGAGCTCTGTACTGGCGTGTCAGTGGGTTTGAGATGTGAAGAACAATCAGGAAAGGGGAATTGTATCAGGAATGAACTCCCACAGCCCTCCTGGGAGCGAAGCTTCTTCAAGCAAAGCCGGGAGCGACCCTGCGAGGTTATTCTGGAGGTGGAAGTGTACCAAAAATTTGTGCATTTCTCTGCTCTGTCCATGTGAAAGTAAAACTATGGCTTTGCACACAAAACAAGGGCATACACAATATTGACCGCCCACGCCTCCCGTCGCACAGCCAGGAGGCTCTTCTGCGGGATGGATGCACGGTGGACAAGCCCATGTGGAGATCACATCTCTTGCCTGGCTTTGGTCACTGCTCTGGCTCTGGCTTTCCCTCTTGCAGGTATTCCCAAGATGCTGGCACAGCTGGAGGAGGTATTTCATCATAGCCCAGATCAAAAATTTACGCAGATTTAAGTGTTTTGTAAAAATACTAGCAGAATAAGAGATGAAAAGTGGAAAGATATCCTGGGTTAATAAGCACCGTCCTCTGTTCTGCTGTATGGGGATCTCACTCACAGCAGAATCCACAGGGCCTTCCTCTGGCGGGGAAGCGTTTGCATCCGACTGTGCTGGTTCAGCAGCTGAAATGGAAAGAAAAAGGGGGTTGGATCAAACCAGATTGAAAATGTATCTTATGTATCTTTTTTTCTTTCCTGATAAAAACTAACATCTGAAAAATTCAATTAACGTCAAAAGACGTTTTCTGCTCAACCCACACCAGCGTGTTACGCTCTCAGTCTTTCTGAGAAATGAAGGACTGCAGAAATGACTCACTGAGGAGATGGGGAGAGAGCCGGTACTTTCTGTCCGACAGCCTGTGCCGGGGGCTGCGTGGTGGTGGTGGTGGGGATGGGGCTGGTCCCCCACCCCATCTGGAAGTGCCCCAAATCCTCTGGGGGTGGAGGGGCTTCGTGGCTCTTCCCACAGAGCTTTTCCACTTCCAGTTGTTTGAGTATTTAGAAGAGGGGGTAACTTTCTGTCCCTCTACTCGCCTGTGTGATGGGAAATTAAAGTCCTGGACTTGGGATCAATCAGTATTACTCTGCAGGGTGTCTGGCATTGCCAGCAGCACCCAAAATATCTCAGAGCCTAAAAATGATGGCATTTCCCTGAGCAGGAGGAGAGGAGGGCTTGTGCTCCTGTAGGCAGAGGAAGGAAGCCAGCACCATAACGGGACCAAGAAGCCTTGACACCGCCTTCTTTCTGTTCGCCGCCTTTCTTTCTTTGCATTTTCTCCTTCAAATGCAGGAGGAAACACAAATTGTTTCCCGACTGCCCACATTGGCTTCTTTTTGGTAGATTCACTACTTGCCAACAGTTCCTCTTCTTTAGCTTTCTATGGATGTTTTAAAGTCATTAAATTGAAGCATGTAGTGATACATGAGCTGCCTGGGGTCAGGCGGGAGCGGAGGGCTCCTGTCAGTCCTCGGTGACAAACAAAGCATCGTCTGCCTTCAAAGAGCCTGTCCCCAGGCGCCCGGACCAAAACCTCGTCTTGCACCTTATCACACTGCTCAGTGTTTCATCCGTCCCCGCTCTGTGTCACTCCTCTGCCTGCTCAGCTTGCTGCCACAATTGCCGAGTTAATAAAGGGTTGCTCAATGGTGAGGAGCAAGCTGTTTTAAAGTGGATTTCACAAAGAGAAATCTGCTGAGAGTTTCCTGGGTGGCTCAAAAACTCAGCTCCAGAGCTGTGAGAAATGTGGCAAAAGAACATTTTCCAGTGTTTTAATGGAGCACCAGGTAACCAGGGAGGGCACGGCTATGTTGAGGCTAGAGAAACTTCTATCACCTACAGTCCTTCAGGGAATTGTATGTTCATTTTTATTAACTTTAATTATAGGAGCCCTATAAAATTTTCCCATTTTGTGTTGCATGAAAAATGCAGCAGTTAATTGCTCTTGACATTTCACTGGTTTGTGTTTCCCTCTAACGCAATCTTGTACTCACAATAGAGACAAGGATACCAGTTGGCTTGTTTTAGAGATCGGAGGCTATGATCACACCATGAAATTAGTATTTTTGCCACTTCTCTCATCAGCTTACAAATGTGGGTGAATATATGTGTGTTTTAAGAGGGTGTTCTTGGATTTATGGTGCTTGGCTTTCTAAATACAACAGGCTTCCTTTGCGCCGTGCTCTACCTACCCAGCCAGGTCCGCATTGGTTTCTTTTCCCCTTTCATCCTTTCCTTCCTTTCTTTCCCCACAGATCTGTCAGTTTTTTCATCCTTGTTGTAGGTTTCAAGCCATCTGGACTCATAGCTGTCTTTATTTTTTAATTTTTTTTCCAAATGTCATCTCATCTGCTGTTAAAAAAAAAAAGCATACGGCATCTGAATATTACCGGTTATAATGTCTGATGGCTGGATAATCTCTGAGCTCAACGCGGCAGCCGTTCCCCGATCCCGGTGGCAGCCAGGCACTTTGGACTGCATCCATTACCTGTGATGATGTCTCGGGATCTCCAAGAGGGGAAATGATACGCAAAGCAAGCTAACCCGATGGTGATTTGGAAAGACAGAAAAATGCAGAGAGCAGGAGACCAACGGCGTGCCCGCCACGCTTTGAAATGGAAAGTCGATCTGGAAGGAAAGAAACACTTTGAACGTTGCCGCCGCCACTGCCTCCTGATGGCAGCAGAGCAGCGGTGGCGGGGCCGGGGTGCTGGGTGGGCGTGGGGACCGGGGGGGCTGGCAGAGCAGGGTGGAGCATCACCTCTTGACGTGTAGACGTGGCGCTTAGGGACATGGTGTAGTGGTGGACTTGGCAGTGTTAGGTTAGCGGTTGGACTCAATGATCTTCAGGGTCTTTTCCAACGTCAGTGACTCTCTGATTCTAAAAGAACAGAGGTACATGCCTAGCAGGCTGGTTTCTTCTAAGAATCACCCAATTCAACCTATTTGGGCAAAAGTGTTTAAAATTAAGTATAGAATAGATTTGAGTGGTATCCGAAGAACATAAGCACTTAGGTGTTCGTCTGCAACACAAAAATATTTTTCAGCATTGTTATGCCAATGCGTAGTTCAACCCCCAGCTCAGTAAATACAGAGGACAAAATACAAGGCGTATCTTGAAGGTCATGAAGATGCAGAGGGAGATATCCAGAAATATTAATACTCTTTTATTTGTTTTTAAGGTATGGCGATTAAGACTAGAGAGACAGATAAACAAAAATAAGAGAGACAACAAACCTGCTACTAAACCCATCTCTTATGCACAAATCAAAATCATCATGAAAACATGGATGTGAAGCCATGTAGGTTTTTACTGAGTAGGAGGCGATACCCAGATAAACACCAAAATCTGGAATTAATCTAATGAATTAGCTGTTAATCCGACCGTAAGGTTAATTTATTCCCTTTGATTTTTCTGAATCTTCACAGCTGAAGTGTACTAAATGCGACATTTTTAGTCAGGGTGTATTTTCATCTTAGACTTCAGAGGAGAAAAAAATTGTTACTCTGCAGTACTGTTGAGACCAGGAGGATATATATACAGAGTAGGTACATGTAAATAAATAAGTAATATTAGCACTGTGATGTGAAATGAGGGGAAAAAATGGAATGGTTATTGAAACGGCACTGTTTTCTGTGTCATAAATTTCCGGCTCCCGTGGGTTACCCTAGTGTTTCAATCTGAGCCGCGTGCCGGCACAGATAGCCAGGGAAGAAAGAAAAAAAAGGGGGAAAAGAAAAAAAAGAAAAGCCTGACAGTCATATCACGAGCAACGTTGTAGAGAATACCAAATGCACAGCACAGCACATCTAATCAGGATGAGGAACGTGCCTGGTTGTGGCTCGTCCGTGCAAGTGAGCTGCCAAAGAGCAGCGGGTGCGGGCTTGGGTTATGTAGGGCGGCTGCTGGAGCCGGAGTGGAGACTGCCACTGAGTTACACCAGCCCGAGAAACTGTTTCATAAGGTCTTTGTGGCTCTAATCCAGATAAATTCTTCTTTTCCCCTAGGTGTTGTATTTATTGTAACACACAGTAAGTTTGCAGCATGCCTGATGCAGGCTTGGAGGGAGCTGCCCGCGGCATCCTGCTTGGCCATGGGATCCCCGGGTGCATCCACTTTACACTGCAGCTCTTCTCTCCACTTTGTATTACTTTCACTTTAAATGATTACAATTTAGGTTGCAAGTTAATTTTCTATCCTCAGTTCAGGATCAAATATTGAAATTTTTCAAGAGTCAAGCAAAAATCCTCAGGACTTGAGGCTTTGATATATAAATACATACTACTGGTACTGTGCAAAATTAGGGCTATTAAAAGAAGGGATTTAGATAAGAACATCTTTCATTTTTCTGAACTCTCTCTGAAGAACAGCAATCAATTAAACCTGTCTGAATGAGGGGATTTGGGTGGGGTTTTTTTTAAGAAGCCATGATTGACTGTTTATGCAATAAAACTTAAATAGCTGGCAGCGTTGCAGACTGCGGTGTTTTTATCTGTAGACCCGTCGTATTGCAGAGAGCTATGCCGCGAGCTTCCCCTCATTGCCCTGCCTATGAACTTAGCCATGTATCTATTAAGAGAGTTGATTCACTCACCGTATTAACCTGGTTTTGGCCCTCGGCGGTGCCGATGCCGGTGCCTCCAGCTGCCGAGGGCTCTGCGCCGCACCGGCTGCCCGGCTCTGCGGCCAGGGGAGCGCCTGCAGACATTCAGATGCATTTTGGGATCCATTTTAGTGCATTTTGGTTTAGGTTTGTACTATAATTCCCTTAAGAAGAGTCAGTGTATTATATTTGTATACATATGTAGTTTATGGATTGATTTTTTTTTTATGATCAATAAAACAGGAAGAGTACATGAAGGACCCTGAGTATTATAAATATCCTCTGAGCAGTTTATGGAGTGTCAGTTTTCTCCATTCCTTAACTGCTTCCCTGAACGATTTTGTAAGGCCTCCAATCTCAGGCATTAAGGGTCTGCTCCCTGGGGGGTACAAGAGCATTTTTTAGAAGTCGGTCGCTTCAGAGCAGAAGAGCAAAATGTGGTATTTGCCCACCAGCTTGCGTGGGCTCCCTTGTGCTCCTTCCCCTCTAGGCTCCACCAAAACCTTGAATGTGGTTTGGGTTTATGTCAACTGCTGGGACCTTCGGCATTGCCGCAGCGATTCTTCAGTGGGAAGGAAACCAAACGGTGGTGTAAAGAACCGTTTTATTTTGTAATCATTTTTATGGTAATTTCTGTATGGAAAGTTCACAACTTTCTAGTTTTATAACTGCTATACCTGCCAAAATTGTACAATTTCCTCTCATTCTGGGTCACTTCATTCCACGCTTTCTGATACTGTTTACTGGTGCCTTCATCAAAATGAGTGCTTCTTATTGAACTCTTTTCAAGGCTTTTATTTTCTTTGGTCAAAGCACATTGATTTTCTTACATTAAAAATTAAGGAATGAATCTCATTTTGACCTCAGTTCTGTCTGGTTTTCAGCACTGAAATTGGCAGTGGAGTACAACAGCACTCTTGAAGAGTGCTTTGGATGTTTCCTTTAGGTTAAATCTGTAACATGAGTAAAAGAACTTGGTGGCTAATCCACGTCACCAGCAAAATTCAGTCTTGTTTTAATCAGAACAGTCTTTGCTCTCAGGGAAAACCTTGCGTAAGCTACTGCCTTGGTCATGGGGGTGTTGCGGCACAGCAGCTAGGAGGAGAGTTTGCTCTTCTGGTAGGAACATGGGAATGTATTTTAAACATATGCCTTGCTCCTCCCTTTCTTTGCATGATGCAGAGCTCATTAAACATAGCCATTTCTCTACTAAGGCAAGTTTTACATGGGGAGGATCCTGATTCACAGCAGATGGGATTCATTGCACTCAGCGTCAGAGATGTCCGAGGCAGGTATCGCTGCTGGAGATGCCCTCCTCAGCTCCTCTGCAGGCAGCGAGAGCAAGAGCACCTCTGAAGCTGTGTCTGCACCAGCAAATTAACCACATGTCCACTTGGCCTTTACTTTTGTACAGGCCTCTGTTGCTATCGTTTGCAGTTCCAGTAATTATTGTAGTTACAATAGTGTCACGTTTAAAAACCCAGAGCTGTTTAAGGCACACCATAACGCTCACGGTTTGCAGCACTGGGCTGCATGTGTATTGCCCGAGCGTCCTGAGCTGATAGAGGTAAAGCTAACAAAAACGTCAGAAGGGCTATGAAGTCTCTTACTTTGCTTTCTAATGATTGTACCTGGGGATGAAGCAGGGATGGAGCGAGGCATCTTTGATCTTCTTCAAATGCATCTGTTCCTGTTGTCTGCTTCAGACGAGACCCTGGGCTACGTCTGATCTGGTGGTGTAATTCCTCTGGGACCCTTCCTTTTCCCATGACAGGGACAGTTACAGGAGACTGGAAATACTGTGTAAGCATAACAGGCCTGGATCATACTGACAGCATTTCTAAGGGAGACATTGTAGGAGCCACGTGAGTAACTGTTGCTAATGCCTACAGCCCTGCTGCAAGTACACGGGGACGCGGCTGAGTAAAAGGGATAAAACTTGCCCCAAGTGTCAACTCCTGCAGTGGATTTACTTTAAATATTACAAGATGGTAGTTGTGCATAGTTAGTATGAGCATTTTATTACTCATTTCTATTACTCACGTCTTCTGGTTGATCACTGGTTTTGTTTGTCCGGCTTATATGGCTTAGAGAGAGGAAAATCTGTTACAAGCCCAACTGTGCAAGGAGGGAGCCGAGCTCTGTCATTTCTCTCCAGGCTCTTTCACTGTTTTTTCACAGCGGGAAGGAATTTGGCCTCGAGGTTTTTATTTTGTATGCATCATCAATGCCAAAGTGCACAAGCTGATCTAGACCTGAATTTATAATTTATCTTTTTTTTATGATGTTTCCCTAAAAACCTGATTGTCTCAGCAAGGGATAGACCTGCAGCCTCAGATGCTGGAGCCGGTGTCGCCTCTCACTCCCAAAGTATTTTGTTTCTGTTGTCAGCTGGCACTTGAAGGGAAGTGTCAGCACCATCGCTGTGGTGGTTGGAAACAGGTTGTGTGTGTGTTGCCCTCTCTCTTTACCCCGCAGCTGTATGTGGCATAACATATTTCTTTTCTCGCATCTGGACATCACTGGGGCAGGTACTGATGCCCCCGGCCTGGGCTGAAATGGGGTCCCGCCATGGGCAGGGCTGGGGGAGGCCCGGGGGAGGCTGGGCAGGGACATTAGGGCCAGCGAGTGTCCTCGGGGCCAGGACACCTTGCTTGCTTGCTTTTCCTTTGATCGCTTGCTTTCTTCGGAGGAAGGTACAAGAATTACATTCCCCAAAGGAGTAGACGAAAATCTGTTCGGGTATCACTGTATCAGTGTAGCTGTAGGTACATAGCCTGATGTATAGAGAAAAGATGTGGATCATATTCTAGGTAAATACCTGCTGTGAGTTGATAATTTCTCTTGAAAAAGAAGAGTAAGTCCTCCTATTTGCAGAGAAATGAGTAAGTCCCCAGCTGGAGGATCCCCTCTCCCCTCTTCTCCCATCCCCCACGTCCTTGCTCTGGTTTAATCCTTGACCTACATCCTGCATCCAGGCTCTCACTTCTCGTTTCTCTCGCCATGAATGTTCTTTTCAAGAGAAGTTGGCTGAAGGATTTCCTTAACATGTTACGAGACAAACAGAGTAATCTTTCACACTGCTGATCTGGAACCAGGAGAAAAACCCTCAACAAATCTCGCCGCTGCTCATTCCTGTCACGTCCCCGCAGCTCAATTGTCTCTCCTCGTGTCTTGGCACACATCTTCACTTCTTCCTTGGCCTTGCATTTTGAATGCTACCTTCCTTATCTCTTTTTTTTTCCCCCCCATTCACTTATCTTTTGTCCTCTATCCACAAACCATCATCCTTCCACAGCCTTACTACAACTGAGTGTGCCTCCCTGCATAGTTACTAGCCGTCTAATTTTTCTGCTCAGTAACACCCAGAACCTTATTTAGTGTAGTCCTTGTGTGAACCTCACCTAGGCAGGAATTACTTTAATTAAATAGCTGTCTGCTGTTTGTTGTTTTGGCTTCGGCTTCCTTTTGTATTTAGTAAAATTCACGAGGAAAATAAATCTCAACTTGTCTGAAGATAGGCTCTGCTTCCTTACTTTTACTTATTTGTTTATTTTTTTTAAGAGCAAAAGAGCTTTAAAAATACCCCAGAATAAAGCAAATAGAAGTGCCAATTGGAAATCATATTTGACTGAACTACTCTTTGGGAAGTCTGTTTTAGGCTGGGATTCTGTACTCACTGATAAGGAGGCGGAGAAGCAAACCATCTTCACGCAGGTATTAGTAAGATCACCTTTTTTCTTTTAATCAGCACACCGACTATATGACAGTAGGTGGTACTGTAGTCAAATAGATTTCCCAGATTGCTGGAGTGTGCAGAATCGTATCCCTGGTGTTATATGTGAAGAGGTCTCGGTGGCTGCGTCTTGCCGCCTCGAGCACAACGGTTACAGGACTTGCCCAGCACCACCCTCGCTCCCTCTCCCTGCTTACCTTACACATACATGGGTGAAGAGCTCAAGGGATAGAGTGGGTGCCTGAAGGAGGTTGAGTAGATGCGGAAGGTATGTTCCCTTCTTGTTCACATAAACGGTTCTGTAAATAACTGTTTTTTCAGCCCACTTGCTGATGCAGAAGGATGAAAGACTGAACAGTTGTTGGAATGGGCAATGTTCGGCGTTTTGTTTCAGTCCATGCGCCATGTTCCATTTGGCTCCAAATCAAACATTCAATGAAAAAAAACCAACAAAGCAATTAAAAAGCAGCAAATCTGCTGGAGGAAGATCATTGCCTCTTTACCCAATATCTCAGTAGACTACTCGCTTGGGATGCTTCAGACCAAGGTTCAAATTCCTTCTCCTGCTGCAGAGGATGTGAAGACACATCTCTCTCCTGCTGTGAGAATGGTCTAATGGCTAACCTGAGGAGTAGGCTGCGGCTGAGATCTCACCATCTCCTTTGATGATGTTCCAGCTATATAAACTGTTAAATAGCAGTAAAAAGAAGTGTCTAACCTGGCAGGTTACCTATATGTCGAAAAATACTTCTGGTTTCCTCTTAGACATCTCACTCGCTCGGTATTCAGCTGTTCCAGTGTTAGCCCTCCACTTTTTGACCTCTGAAAGGGTACTTTCTTTGCCAGTCCATTTCAAAATCATTCCATCTTATTAATTCTTTTCCTGAGGTGCTTATTTAACTAGACAGCTCTGGACACCCGTGCCAAAAGTATTTTCTCCTTTGTTTGCCGGAGATGTACATTCCAGACAGCATTTGCACTTGGCATTTAAATTCAAGTCCTGCCTACATTGAAGTTCATAGGATCTTTAAGGGCATTTAGAATTGACAGACAGAAGAAAGTCCCTCTTTATCATGTGTTCTGTAGTGTTTTCTCTAAAGGAAAGATCTTTCTTCTGAAGATATTTCCAGTACAGCTGCGACCAGAGGAGACAAAGTTATCAAGGTGTTGTTGGAGGCTACTAAAGAAGATGGATTTGGCAGGGTCCTGGGAGTCTGTGTTGCCTAAAATGCTGAAAATCTTCCTTTTTTTCTCTCCGCTCTTCCTGGTCAGACTTGCGCATTTGTGTCAGGAAAAATGCTCTTGTTGGGTCATCAGAGGCTTTGACTTTGGCTTTTTTCTTTCTTTTTTTTTTTCCTTTTGCTTTGCTGAGGCATCTTTATACCTTATTAGGGACATCAGAAAGAGCTGTAATTGTCAAGTATATTTTGGTTTTTTCCATCTCCCGTGCTCTTCAGTGGTCCCCTCCTCTTCTGAGAGCTTTGTGGGGCCTCCAGTCACCGCAGAGTAACGGAGATGCTCCCAAGCTGGTTTCTGCTGATGGGCAAAGACACCCACAGCCACAGGGACCCAGAGCTTGGCAGAGGCTGTCCAGAAAGCAGGATTAGCCTTCCTTGGGCACAGTGCTGTTAGGCCTGGATGATTAGCCAGGCCTGAGCTGCTGGGTTGGTATCAGGAACAAGGGGAGGGTCCCAGGACTGTAGCAAAGAGGTTATACCACTGGCTGAAGTTGTCATGGCCGTGGGTGGAAGGAGACCCTTCAAAATAACGTTTGTGCAAGCTGTATTGCTGGGCTTTTATGGGGCTCCAGTTATGATGCATCATTTGTCCCAGGAATAACTGCACCGCAGTCCTTTGCCATATTATTTCTTAATTTATCTATTTTCTTTTTTATCCTCAGCAAGTTGTCTGTACCCCTCAAGCTGGTTCACGTTCTCCTATCCCTTGTGTAGGAAGAGGACATGGGTTATATGCACCTTTTCTCCCGCTCTCTACCTTAGGAAAACGCTGGGCTGGACTGGCCGAGGTCCAGACCTTCAGCAAGATCTTCAAGTTCTGCTTTTGGGCTTTTCCTCTGGGGTTAGAAGCAGCTGCTTGGTTTTCTCCCTTACCTGTTCCCTCTCACTCAAGGTTAGGGAGGATAAGGGAGTCTCTGTGCATGTTACCTTCCGTTTTTTGACTTGCATACAAAATTAATTTGTATTAATTAATTATACAATTATATTATTAATATAATAAATTAATTAATAAACCAGGATCCTGCTGACAATGTACCTAAGTATCAAGTCTCCCTGCTAGAAGAGACTATATTTTCTGCGAGAAAAGGGACGATTTTTATCTGAATCGTGTATTATAGGAAGCACAAATAATGGGGTAGCTGAGGGAAGTTTTTGTAACTTCTTGAAAAACAGGAAAAAAGGAAATGTGAAGGTAATGACTCCCTCCTACCCCCCTTTGCTCCTCCATCCCCCCACCCCACTTGAGGAGAAGTTTTCTCCTGCTTCTTTTGTTACCCCTTCCCCCAGCAAGGCGATGGGTGTGCTCAGACCTCATCAGAGCATGGCTGCAAAATCAGGAGACAGAGTTTCCAAAGCTGCTGAGTAAATCTTACACTTTATATTCAAAAATCTTCATTTTTCAATTGCATGTTTCTCTAAGAGAGAAATGGCATCTCTAGATAATCCACTTCCTCTATAATGTATTTTATTTCCTGATAAATATATGACTGAGGAGCTGCTGCCTCTTTTCTGTCCTCGGTGGTACTTGAATTGCTGTGTGAAACTGCTGGCACTAATTCATCCCGTGAGTGCTGCTTTGCCGATTTGAGGAAAATTACTAATTGTTATCCTTCTATGCAGACTCTTTCTAGGAGATGTCTCCACTTTAATCAGTTCCATTGCATCTTTGATGACGATAGCAATCACTGCAGGATTCATCTACAGAGTGCCGTGAGTGCCCTTCTTTGCAGTAAACTGGTCCCGACTCACTTGGCTGCACGGTGGATCATAAAGATGCTTTTCAGCTGCAACCTCGTTGTGTCTTACAGCTCCAAGTCCATAGAGCAGTGCACAATCTCTGTGATTGTTTCTGATTCATTTTTTTGGAAGAACATCATCTAATCAGAATGGGGATAGTACACAGTGACTCCTTCTGAGTTTGGATTACAAATCTCAATTCACTCCTGATGCCAAAGCTTCTTCCCCCCCTATTTATCATTGGTGAGTCTCAGACCCTCGTCTGCTCCACAGCCTTTCTGACCTTTCCCAAGACCATTCAAGTTTCTTGAATGATTTTTTTTTTGTCTCTCTTTTTCTCAGCCTTTCAGGTCTGAATCAGTGGTCTCCAAACACAACCTGCTGTGCCAGCAAGCTGCAGTCATTATAGTCTCGATTGGTTACTGCAGCGAAAGTGGTTAGATGGTTGCACAATGGATTTTTAGGCTCAGAAAGGTTCTAGTACGTTCAAAGCATAGCAAGTAATAGCTTGGGCTAGTTGGGATGGCCAAAAATACTGTATTCACAGCTAGTATTGCTTGAGGGGAATTGCTGGGTGTGTGCATTTGCTTCCTTTACATTCCTGTTTACCAGATCCTGTCATTCATAGTTCCTCGGTTACAAGCGAGGGCAATAACAGTATGACAGTGACAGCTCCTGTCCAAAGGAAAACTGGCACATGAGAGGGAAAGGAGAGTGCCTTACACCAGGAGGGTCATACCCCGCTGTGGTGGTTTGTGTTGATGCAGAGATCAGCGTGTGAGGCCAGGTCGTGGTGCCAGAGCAAGGGTAGCTTTGAACCAGCTAGTCCTGGTATTGCTAAATCCCAGAAAGCAGCCTGCTGAGCTTGTCCCGGTGCTGTGTCGCTGCTGCTGGGGCTGCGGGGACCTCGCCACCAGCTGAATTGGGCGAATCTACTCCTGTAGCTGCTGCACCACTAGCCAGTGCCCTCAGTCATCTTCGAGAGGTCTCGTTTAGAAACGGCAGCAATCCAAGAGCTGTGGCTGCTCCTGCTTTTCCTGCCCAGCTGGAGCAGCGTGATTAAAGCTGGTGGGGATTCCACTTGTCTGAGCAAGATGAGCCAGGTTTAAGTCCTGCCTTGATGCCACCTTGTGTAAATAGCGCAGCTGGGGAAGGGCTGGGTGCCGCAGGAGAGCTCTGGAACAAAGGGGGTCCTCTTGGCGCGGCACATCTGATTTGATCGTTGTGGCATTTAGCAGTTGTTGTAGCACTTTGTGTTATCCTTGTCTAGCATTTTTTTTTGGTAATATCCTTTTACTTCCAGACACTGAGAGGATTTTCTGAAGTGCCTATGACATCAGTACCCTATTTAAATGCATGGAAAGCATTTTCATATGAAATGTGAGCATACAAAGGAGAAAGAAAAGCCTTGGGCTCTCCTAACTGGGCAGATTTGCTCTCCACCTCATGCGTTTTGCCAGAGAGAAGCATATATCTGAATATCTCAGGTCACTTGATGAATCTTTTACTTGGCAAAACGCGTGAAGGTGACGGAGACTTCGGTTTCCAAACTCTCGTGGTGTGGTCCTTTTAAGCTTCATGGCAGAAAATATGATCTCAGCCCTTGACATCCCCGAAACCTAAGTGCGTTTCAGCAGAGCATCGGAAATGTCAGATCTGCCTTTGTTGATTTCCCCTCTTCCCTATTTTATCTGCTGCTCACTTTTGCTGCCCTGTTTGCCACTTTTATCTTTCTCTCCCTGACAGGATGCTTTTTCCACTGCTGTCCAGGCTTTGAAAACATCGCATCTCCCATTAGCTGATCCTTGTACCTCTCGTGAAATTTCCGTTGACCGCTGCTTATCTTCGACGTCTTGCATGCTTGCTCTTAATGTTTCTTCAGTAATGCATTCGCTCCCCCCATTCAGCCTGGAGATGCCCATGGGGTGCTGAAATAAGGTGGCACTGTACCCTATAGACGCTGAATCCTTTATGTAGGAGCACATTTTCTATTCAGCCACAGACTCCAGGTGCTTGCTGTACCTATTAGTCTAATGCATGTGTTTTCCTTTGAAGTTGAAATTCTAACAAAATAAAACCAAAAAGCTTTTTTTTTTAACTTTCATCTATTTTCAGTTACCTAAGTGCCCTATAGTGGCATTTATGAAATTGGTCTGTCTTATTCTTGGGTATATGGCAGGATTTGGCTGAGGCGAAAGCGCTGGGCTGCAGAGACGGTGGTGTCGCCTGTCGTCTCTTGTGACACCAGAATAAACCGTGCCTTTGGTGGAGCACACACAGCAGAACAGAAGTGGGATCTTGAGGGGTTCCTCAATTCGCCATGAAGTCTTCTCATGTCCTTTTTGTTCTAATCTTGTTTTATTCTCCACTTAATAAAAAAAAAAAAAATCCTCATCTCTTCAAGACCCAGACCGCAGCACATCCAGAACAGCCTTATTTGAAAGCCCGTGAGGCTTCGGTTCTTCCCAGCTCTTAGCTTCATCGAATGTCTTACCAGTTTTGATATTTTGATAGGATGGAGGTTATTAATATAAGCACTCTGAGAGGTGGTGCAAGCAGAACCACAGGTCATATGTATCTGTATAGGTGCAAATCTGCAACAACCACTATTTATTATTAATAGTGACTGGCCAGCCTCCAAACTTTGCCAGGCTTTGCAGAGATGCTGTGTTACCCGTTCCCTCCCGCCCCCGGTCAACTTTGCCTCTGCAACTGTTATTAGTTTTCCCGCTGGTTGGTAGACAGATCCAGCTCATCCCACCCACTCCTCTCCGAGCTGAGCTCAGAAGAAGGACTCTGACTTTTTCCGCCCCTTGCTGTTGTCATCTTAGTGTCAAGTAGCAATGCTGATGCTTTTTAAGTCTTTTCTGTCATCTGCTAACCTTCTTACCCTTCCGACTTAGAAAATTGCTGCTCCAAAAATTGTCTCTGCCAACCGACCGATTGCTTTTCTATACTGGATCCTTCAGAAGCTCCCTCTCCAAACTGCCTCTATCCATGCCCACGTGTGTCTAAGTAGGAAAAAACATCTCTGCTTCATGAGGCTGTACTCTGCAAAGAGCAGCCATTGCACTCCCAGCGGTGGAAGGATTTGTTTTGTTTCTCTGCTGTTTTTTAACAGGTGGCAAAGAAGACAAAAGCACTAAAATAGGGAATCTCTGTTCCCTCCCTTTCCCTGGCTCCCGCAGCCCCCGTTGTGTAGGGTCACAGAAGAGGCTGGGGCAGCTTTACGGCGTGGCAGCGCCGACGTGCCTGCAAAGCTCTTTCTTACTAGCGATTCTGCAGACGAGTGAGTTGTTCCCCGACCTACACCTGTAACGTCGTGGAGAATTTCCCATTCATCACTGTAATGATAGCAATCCGCTTTGCTGGCTGCCTCCTCCTGGGCGATGCTTGCTTTCTAGCTGTTGCTGAGATTGATACTTGCCATTCCCTATGATCCAGATTATTTGGGTTACTGTAGACACATTATCTAAAATGAGTGTTACTGTCTCTGTGCAAGATAGAATAGCTACTCCATTTCCCCACCTCCGATTACCATCCTGGCCCCAGCCCACCCTTTCTCTTGCGGCTTTCAATACGCTATTCACATCACCACCTGAGGAGCTCTGTCAAAAGGAGATACAGGGATAATAAAAATCAGAGGCTTGCCTTTTTCTTTGCCAAGCTAAACTCATCCTTTGTTGGGGTAAGAATTTGAACTGTTCCTGAGAATCAAACAGGTTCATAGAATAATAAAGAGTCGAGATAGGGTATTCTGGTCATCTAATCTACTCCTCCCTACCTGTCAGTGCAGATTTTTCCCCATTGTGTGTTTTTCAGGTGCCTTTGTGGTGTGATATCCAATTCAGCTTCAGCTGTCCCAAGCAATAACGTTCTTCCTTCTTGCCTCATTACATACCCCAGCGAGACTCAACTTCCTTCAGTGAAACATGACTATTTATGTCTGACAAGAAATCATTTCTTTCAGGTAGAAGATGTAGCGTGCGGCATAGATGATTAAAGCACACTGCTTTTTCCATCAGGATTGCCTCGTTAAAGGAAACCAATCCAGGGCTCTTCTGTTCCTTACACTTGCTGCTTTTTTTCTTTGCCTCCTGTTCCATTGTGCTGGCAGTGCAGTCAGATGCAATCACACTTTTGCTTCATGCAAAATGAATGCAGGCATCCCGAAACGCCCATCCTCCATTTCAGCTCCTGGCTTTAATCAGCAGAATCCTAGAGAATTCCTCCTGCGGATGGAGCTGAAGCAGATGTTAGTTTGGGTTGCACAGAGGGCTGTAAAGAGATCCTTCTGCACCTCTGAAGCACAACTTTATTCATTTTGTGCATTGTTGCACCCCTGCTTTGCTCACAGGATCTCTTTGCATGGGGCCAATCTGCAATATTCAGTAATCCATTGCAATCAAGTGCAGACTACAATACCTAAAACCCTTGAAACAAACATTTTTAATACAAAACACAGAAATGAGATCATTTCAGAAATCATAACCCTTGCTCAGACAGGTTTGCATGAAGTGAAGGCTAAGAGATCATTTCATATCAATAACTAATATGATGTGTGGCCTTGGGTGGAGTATCTGAAAGCAAAGGTTATGCTTCCTGACAGCGCTCAGGAGATGTAAGAGCTGCTCGCTAACAGGGCTTGTGCTCCTAACTGATTTAGGGATAGAGCTTTTGGCATCCCGCTCTCAGTCTATATTTTTCTGCTTTCCTGCCTCGTGTCCTTAAATCGTGAAGAAGCAGAAGCCTAAAATACCAGATGTGATGAATTAGTGATGAATTAGTCACTATAGTTAAACATTGTGAACTCATGGGATGTGCGGAGAAGCTCTTTGAGGTGGGTGAGTCCGAAGCGGTGGTGAGATTCATGGGCAGTTAATGGGCTGGGGTAAACAGACCCGTGAGCGGGGCTGTTTGCTCGCGCTCGGGGTTTGAGTTATAGCGCTGACATTTGATGGCGTAGTCCATCTGTCAGCTGCCTCTCTCTGCAGAGAAAGGCAATTGTTACGTTGGTTTTGGTTTGTTTTTTTTTTTTCCCTTAAAAAATTGGGTGGTGTCTGACCTGCAACATTTAGCAGCGTGCTTTTGATTTTGTTTTTATGTTACTGAGATTTCTGAGCTTTAAGCACTGTTGCTTTATGGACAATTCGGGCCCTTCTGCAGCTGACAAGTCCTGATAGATTTATGGCAGTCATAATACAGAATGAATTTGCTGATACCTGTGTTTATAGTAGCACTGCTGCTCTAAGAGTATATTTGGGTTACACGAAACAGTGGTAATACATGAAGCAGATCTGTGTGTGATACTGTCATAAGGAGACCGCGGAAGCGTGGCAAGATTTATTATGGGACTTGCATTGAAAATCCCAAAGCTGAACTCACCAAGAATATTACAGGGCATATGACATTTGGGGAGGACGTTTTTGTGCATTTGGATGAGCGCTGCAGTGATCTGTGAGCGCTGTGGCAGCTCCGGGGGACACGCGGATGCCCTCGGTGCTTCAGCATCCTCCAGGGCTGGCGGAGGATGCTCTGGGTGCGGTTAACTTTGGTTTACGAATTTAGTTTTTCTCACAGCTCCAAAAAGAGTTCATGTGAATTATTCTGAAAGAAGTGGGCCCTTCAGTCTATGTGTGAAGCCCAGAGAGCACCTCCAAAGTGTTTTAAAATAGATGTTTGTTGATAGAAACTACCAAGAGGTACTTACAGGAAGAAATTACTGCCTAATCTGCTGTTCATTTATAAACGGCAGTTCAGGAGTCCATTAGCTGTGTTTAGCTTTGCTTTGATTGTTGGCTTAGGAAACAGCCTGACTCCACTGATTTATTTCTTGGGGATTTCCCAGCGAATCGTGGGGTGGCAATGCCTTGTCCCGGGAGTTTTGAAGCGAGGGCTGTGACCACAGGAGGATGATTTGTCCAAAGACATTTCTTTGAAGGATCAGAGGTTCTTACCAAAATGCTGCAGTGTCAGAAAGGTTGGTGTAGGAGCCCTGTGGAAATGCCACGGACCCATTTGGGACGAGGAGTGCGACTATCGATCCACCTGTACAGAGCCCGTTGCTGCACGGGCTTTTACCAAGTTGCATCTTTCTTTCTTGGCTGAATGAACTGCTGCTCCTTACTCCTTTTTTTCTTTTTGTTAAAAACAGTTAAATCTTCACTGTTTTAAAACTGCTAGTGCCTCACTAGTAGTTGGAGACCTCCTAAACCAGTTATCCCCACTTCCATCTTATTTTTCCTCAACAGACACATCTGATGTCTTCTGCTAGCAGCGTCTTTCTTGCATCTGCTCTTCATTGACATAATCAATGAAGTTAAGTTTCTTTCTAAGAGGGTATTTTTGTCTTGGTTTTGTTCTCCTTCTCCTTCCTTGACCTTAAAAACATAAAAAGAAGCCTGCCTGAGTTTTCAACCTTTGAAGTGAGTTCACGTTTAATAAGGAACAGAAGTTCAGGATGTGTCAGACCCGCAAAGAAAAACTGAATTTATTTTTTGACGCAAGATTAGGAGGTGGTTCATAAATCCCAGCCCACCCTCTCTTTCCTCTCCCTCTAATGAGTTCAGCAGGCGGTAATGATACAGAGGCCTTCATCAGGATGCTGCCGGTGAAGGAGGGCTTCCAAATTCTGCCTGCAGATGAGATGGGCACCGTAAACCATAGCCATCCATCACGACGAAGTAGTTTGTGCTGGATAAAAGGCCGGTTGGGCACAGTCAATGAAAGGTGTGTTGTTAGAGCTCAGCGGTCCTGCGTCCTTTGGTTGGGATGAGGGGAAGAGGGAACGTGGCCACGGCATGAGACATTTATTCATGCCATTGCCCTTTCGAAAGCTAAGCCATAATGCAGAGATGGACCCACCAGATGCAGTGCCTTTGCTGTAAAAAAGCCCTTACCCTGATTTTAGCCTATTATTGCTTTCAGCGTTCATTAAATGGCAAATGCTACAACTAAGTAGTGTTATATTAAAATCAAAGTTCATGGCTGTTTGCTATTAATGATGCATAAGCCAGTGTTTAGAAAAACCCTCTGGGCACAGCGCGTGCTTCCCCATATCCCTGCAATGTGGCACGGCGTAAGCCACCCCGGCGAGGTGTTCCTTTTACACCTGAGGATCTCTGCACGTGAGAATTAAACCACCTCAGTCCCCCATTCGCCAGGCTAAACTCTGATCTGTCGAAACAGAAAATCCCAAGTTTCCTTAATGCGATTCAGTGGCATTATTCCAGATTTCCGCTGCTGTCTGAACCTGCTCTGTTCACCTAGGTAAATGTTTTGCCTGCATTAAGGGGCCGTGGGATTACTGTTGGTTTGCAGTGTAAAATGGGTCTTTCTGAAATACATGAAACTTATTCAGCTCCTAAAGTTGCTTTAATGAGGGCATTTATTAATTCTCTCGCCGAGGATTGGCAATAGCAGTTTCCCTGCTCGGCGGGACTGGTTAATCTGCCGCCTCCGCTGCCACCCCAACCTGCTGCGTTGCTCTGCAAACAAAAAAAACCATGAGGAGCCGAAGTTAAAAGTGAAAGCAAGAAAGGAGGCTCTCCAGAATCTGGGATTGGAGTAAGGAGCACTTGACTTTCATTGAGAAAAGATTGATGAATTGTTGCTAAACAGTGCCAGCAGCGTTTCTTCACTTCAAATTGCTGAGTGATGAGATAAAAGAACTAAATGAAAGATCCAGCTTTTCTCAAAGCCTTCTAATCTTATGTTTTATGCATCTTCCTTTATGTTTGATATTATGTTGAATTATGTTTGTTAACCCCCTGAGAGAAAGGTTAAAAAAAATTATTTTTCCCTCTAAAACAATAGGTAACATTAGATTATTTTTTCCTGTGATTTATGTGTTCCTGAACCTGGGATCATATATTTATGTGGCATCTTGTGTATCTATCACAGAATTCTTCATGCTCTTGAATTTGAACTCCTGACCAGTCTTTACGATGCTACTAAAAATATTGGACGGCTGTCTTTGAGCTGTGGGCAAAACTGAAAGATGAACTGCAATCAGCTAAAAGCACTATGCATTTTATCCTAACACCCCCTCCACACACAAACACCCCCTAAACTGCCCAGGACAGTGAGCTTCTATGCAAAGTCCCTCAGATCTTGGGTAACGCAATTGAAACAGGCTGTTCAGGAGCCCAGCAAACCCCCACGTCACTGCGTATTGAAGTCAGCACATTGCGAGAGTGCAAGTCCTTACTTTGTACTAACACAGGCAATTATTTACATTAACTTCTGCTGAGTCCGGTAAAAAAATCAGGTTTTTAGCACTGGAAATGTGTGTTTCCAGCACTGTGCCAATTTTGTCTAACAAGCCTGTACCCAGAGCTGTCTTCCACCCGGGGAGGCACCTGTACAGCTCACCTGCGCTCCGCAAAGCACCAAAACCTGCTGAAATGGGGCAAGAGCATCCCGTCACAGAGTAAAAGTGAAATCCTAAACTCCTGATTTTCTGTCAAGCCATCGAGTATCGAGCAAGATAGATGAGACTGCCAAGCTCCAGGGCCACTGTGGAAATGAAAGCCCTTTGGGTTGGGCCATGGGGCTGGGGACCAGCTGGACCTCGGGGTTTCAGCTGTCCCAGAGCGTGGTGGGTCAGCAGCAGGGAAGGGGATGGCATGGGTAGACAGGGACAGCAGAGCAGTGCCCTACCATTTGCAGGGTAGGACAAAGGGAAGGGTCAAAGGAAGGTATGTGAATATCAGAACCTCTAGTACGAGTAATTTGGTCAAATCAGGCCAGGAAAATCAACCCGAGAGAAGGAGGGGGCTGGCAGTGTGCTGCCCTCATTTCCTTTGCCACCCTCGAAAGATCTGACTCATAAACAAGCATGTTAGACCCGGCCGGTACTGACGGTGCTGCCACAGGCACAAATCTGAGGTCGTTTGTCTCCCTCGTAGTTCAATCAGGAGGGAGCCTAGCACAATCACGTCTCCTGGGGGAACGGAGGGCTGTATTGCATGCAAGGCCCAAAGAGGCATTTGAATTCAGCTGACTGATTTTTGGTTTCGTGCCCCAGGAAATCCTTCGTCCCGCTGCTGTCCCCTGCCTGGCACGAGTGGGGCTTCTCAACTCCCCGCTGCCTCTGGGCTTGGCCAGCGTCTGCGCCGGGTGATAATGAGGACCTTTACCGACCGTTTAACATCACTTTGAGGGCAGCTTCCTAAGACAAAATTAGGCTAACACTTTTTGACTTCAGAAAGTATTTTTCCCCTTAGCAGTTCTGCGAGCGAAGAGTCAAACTGCCTCCGCTGCAGTTCATGCACAATGGCAAGGTGAAATAATTGGTTGGAATACGTGCAGACAGTGCCCAAGATTGGGCTGAAGACTATTAATGGAGTGAAAGCTGAGTAACTTCTTCAGAAGCACCTGGATGACAATAAAATACTGAATTGCGAATTCCTTCTTCACTCACGTTAAGTAATGCCTGAACTTTTTGATGCAGCCACACCGTTTGAATGCAATAATTTAGCCCAAGCTAGGTAATATAGTCTGGTCAGTAGTAAAATAATGATTTAGTTCAAGCTTTGGTAGAACTGGATGCAAACATTGTGGCATGACCATTATCATTTTCCGAATGAATCCTGGGATGTTGAACAAATGTGCAGTCTCTGCTAGATTGTGGCTCATTGGGTGAAGCTGAATGCAGTCAAGTAACGTGAGGAGAACATATGCCAATGCATGGAAACAAATGACCTATATTAACATTATCACAGAAATCTCAGAGGAAGCCCTTTAGACAACCTTCAAGGGAACCGCCAGCTCCAGCAACTGAGATATTTGTTGCTCAGATCAGTGTAATGTTGAACAATTTTAGAAAACCGGGTTTCCCCAATGGTAATTTTGCATGCTCAGTGTTTAAGAGCGTACAGAGGAGGTGCAGAAAAGCATCCTGGAGACCTCCCTGACTCCTGATTCATTGGGGTTAACAAACTTCAGTTACAGTCAACAGGAATTTTGAAGGAGTAAGCGTTCAGCAGTGGCTGCAGATGCTCCTACCATGGAAAGGCTCATGAAAGTTTGGGATTATTTGAACTTTTCTTCTCCCCATTGTCTACATTATGTTTAGAAATTTGGAAGAAAATGATAAACAGCATTCATGCTTTGAGGCTGTGATGATGAGATTTGTAAAAAAATTTCTTTTTTGGTTTTACGGAGATGTAAGACTCTTCCCATTGGTTTGAAAAACTGTATTTCAGATGAGGTGGAGTCCTTGTTATTGCCCATTTAAAGAATAAAAAAAAAAATAAAAATGAAGTATTGACGAGGACACAAGGCAAGAAAAATATAGCCTGCCTTGATTATTACAATATCCTTGATAGCCTTCTCTTCCTATTTTGGCATGGCTTAAACATACGGCTTTTTGCAGCCCAACCATAAGTATCTTTCTTGTGCTTCTGATTGCATTTTTGATGGAATAACACACGTGCCACATGTCTGCTCTCGAGACGAAGCTGTTTGTGATGTATCTACTCACTTTCTCTGCTGCAATCAGTATTTTCTTTGCATATGTTTATAATTCATCTTAGTTAAAAACACACCATTGTGGCTGACAGAAATAAAACCTAACAGGCCTTAAAAACCACGATAAATATGAATTCATTCTTTCAGTTGTTCCCCTGAGGCCTAACACTGCAAAGTGGTGAGAAACTTGTATTCATACTGAAATCAATGAGACTCCACGAGCCACCCCTGCGACATGTTCTAATCTATGAAAATACTCCCCTTTTTTCAGTTAAATTAAAAAAAAAATGCTGATAGAGACCCGAGAGGGAAAAGGTGGAGGGAGGAAGGTAGTTACAAATATATTTCAAATGTTCTTTCTATAAAGATACCCTCAGGCTGAGGACTTTAACGAATGGCAGTTCGATGGGAGCTCGGACAATATTCAGGGGAGGTATTTCTATCGGATTGCCCTGTATTTCCCAGTGTTGTTGACGATCAGAGGCAGGGTAGGGGCTGGATGGACCTGTGATCTGCACCGGTGCTGCCATCCTTCGAGAGTGTGCTCGCCGTGGGTTATTGGAGATGTTACAGAGAGGTGATGACTCAAAAGGACGCAACAAGTGAACAGACTTAGGGAAAAAAAACATAAATAAAATACTAACGAGTGTTTTAACCTCAGGATAACATCTTATCTCTCCTCGATGCTTTTTCTTTAAAGATATATGGGTGGATATTGTTATTTAGTTACCAGTCTTTGCCATTATCTGCCACCTCGTTTCATGCAATTGCTGCCGGGAAAGTGAACCGGGATGAATTAGAGCTGAGGAAAAAGGGGTCTTCTGCCAACGAGTCCAGAAAAGTGATCCAGGCTCCAGAGTGCGGGGAAAAGCCAGAGCGGTTTCCCACAAAACTGCGGTGGGTCATAAACGGCTCAGGGACCCTGCCGTCCTCTCTGCGGTGGGGCAACCCTGCAGGCTGCAGTCCCAGCGGCAGGGGTGCTGCCGCTAACCTGCCGTGCAGATGGAAAATGTGAAGCAAGATTGCGGCTCCAAAGCTTTCAGGTCAGTGGTATTTGGTAAGGATAGTGGTGTAACGAGTGATCCTGACTCATTAATCGTCCTGCTGGGATTAACAAATAGGGGCTAGGAGCTGCATTCGCAAAACATCCACATGCTGCTTTGTTTGAGTAAGAAAAATTCCTTAGTTATGTTAAAGTTGTGTTTAGGGTATGGGCGATTGTTATGGTACTGAGAGCAATTACGTGACATAAAAGGTAGAGTAATAGGTATATGATAAGCATGTATCCTTTTCCTTCAGTAATGCGGGAAATAAGTTGTATATTCCTCCCAGCTTGGCTAACTCATATGGAATATTAAGACAAAATGAAATACAACACTTATTTTTTCCAAATTTGCTGTTACTTTTTCAGTTATGTAAAACATGATCCCTCTCCTTAAACTTCTCGTGCAGATTAAAGTTAGACCTATAACATACGGCGTAAGTGTAGTGATGGACCGAAGAGATGGAGTTCCTGTTTAAGTCCTTCTTCTGGTCAGAGGAAGTTCAGAGTCAGGATTTTAACCCAAGTATGGAGAGGGGCCTCTGAGCGCTGGATCTGCACAGGAAGTCTCGGGATAACAGAGCTGCAGCAGTCTTAGTGGGAAGAATAATAACAGGGGGATACTTGGCAGTATTTCTTTCATTTCTGCTCATATCTGAAACAACGTGAAGCAGATAGGAAACCCAACTGGAGTCAGGATTACGACCATTTTGTCCTTCCCTGTGGTCTCCTTCACCCTAAAACAACTTCTAGAAGGATGTAGGTAAAAAACTGTCATTTTTGTTTATCATTGTTCCAGCTTTGTTGCCACTGATAAGATATTTCATGATGGATCGGTGCCCAGATAATGCATGTGTGCCCAGATACTGAGGTTTTGTATATCTTGCAGCATATCACATCTCAGAGAAAGAAAGTAGAAAAGAGTGTTTTAAAAATTTGAAAAGAAAAGAAATCAAAGTAAAAATTTAGATGAGGCAAGTATATCATAAAAATGCACAGAGAAGCTCTAGAAAGGTAAAAATAAGTTGAAATCATGATATGTTGTTAATATTTTAGTGATCAGGTATTGATAATTAATCTATGCTGTGTTGGGTGAAGGAAGGGATGGATCGAAGGTTCTTCTCTCTTCACCTAGGGGAGGCCTCCATCACTCTCTGAGTTTGTGAAATTAGTCTCTTAATCCCATTGAAGAAGCAGAAAGAGCTTTTCGGAGACATGCCCCACTTTGGAGCAATATCAACCAGGTTTCAGAGCATCAAATCTATTTTGGCACAGGTTTGTCTTTGCAGTGCCAAGGGACTAATGAATTCTGTTTGTTTGCCTAACCAAAAAGAAATAACACTAGTAGAACTGAAATGAAATTTAGGAAACACAGGGTCGGTATAGTGAAATATTTAAATTGAAATAGTTTGATTTGACTTGCAATCTTTTACTGGCCCTAACACAGTGTTTATTTCATTCCGTTAACACGTTGACATAAACCCAAACATTTTTGTTTTCCACTGTGCCGTAGGAATGCGTGACATTTTGTGAATACCTGGTGATAATCTCTGTGTACGTTAACTATATTGCTTTCTAGCCAAGAATAACAATGCAGAATTGGAAGGACCGGTGTGTCGGGGAGGCCAGGTCCCTGGAAATGCAAGCTTTTTGGTGCAGACGAGCCCACAGAGCTCCTCTCCACATCCCTCAGACAACTCAGGGCACCTATCATAAAAGACCAAAAGCCCCAACTATCTTTTGCTGCAGGAGAAGAGTAGGAGAGATTAGGAGCATCAAAGCACTTTGCTAGCATTAGTTGTTTAGGTTCACGATGCCCACTTCAGAGCAGGTGTATCTAGCTGTTTTGTAGTTAAGAAAGCGATAGAGGAACTTGGATACTTGACTGCTCAGCTTTTCTGTGAGCCCATGTCACAGGGATGCCTTTTAATCAATGGGTTGCAGTGAGACCCTGTCAAAATATTGGAGGATAAAAAAGATGAGTGAAATGCAGTGAAAAAATGCAGTGAAATCCTTTCAAAATATTGGAGGGATAATAAAGATGAGCTTTGATGGCTGCAGCATGCCCAAGGGCCTTTGTAGGATGGGTGCTTGTGCTATCCCCATCCCAGAGAGCTGCAGAAGGTTTCTCGTTGAGACTAAGGAACCCAACCCATAGCGCACCTGACTTTCCCCTGTTACATGGCATAATCCTGAAGGAACGGGAAGCATAGCACTGGTCCTCTGACGTTTAGTGCTGTGTTTTCAGTGAAAAAAGCCATCTCCCCTCATCTGCAAGACGCATCAGCCCTGGAAAGCTTACCCATTATTAACGAATAAATACAACGCTGACAGCCTCATCATCGCCAGCCATAAGATGAGCTGCGCTCTGTAATGAAGTCTAATGACGTCTGCTCCATTTTCCACCGACACGGCTCCTAATCAATGGAAAGGGACCCATTAAGCGGACATCTCCATGCAACCCCTCTTTGGCTGACAAAGGCGAGAGAGGCTGGAGAAGGAGCTGGCATCTACGGGATCATTTAGAGCACTGCTAAATTAGAAGGCAGTGAATGATATGATGTGCCCTCGCTTTTAGCCAGACCTTCCTCCTAAGGTGCAGCACTTCATCTCATTTCCGTAGCTACTGCTGCTCACCGCCACCTGCCCTGCCCCGTTAGCATGCAGATTAAGATCCACTGTTGAGTTTGGGAGTAAGAATTCAACAGCCTTCGCTGCAAGATGCTACTGATGGGAGCAAAAGAGCTATTTTTTTTTCCAGGGGAGCTGCAGACTTCTTTAGTTGAAATGTTATCTTTTGGCATAATTAGCAATTGATTTTTGATGTAATTAGTTGCTATTTCAGTCTAGTAGCTGGGGCATGCGTGTGGGATAGGGACAGGTGGGACAAATTTTCTGTAGGATTAACAGAATGACATAAAAAGCTTCTTTCCTTTCTGTGAAATGTATTCAGGGCTGCAAAAATGCCTGCCTAATTAATAAGGAAGTCCATCATATCTTGCAACAGAAAGGTTTTACATGGTACCATTAGTGAAGTTAAGACTTTGCCTTTTCAACTGAACCCATCGTCCCTGCTGGTGAAAACCTGCGTGGTGATGGAGTGGCGAAGAGTTGTTTTGTATTTTATCATTTGGAGTTGTCATTACAATTTCCACAGATCAGTTATGCTTCCCCAAGGTTTATTAATGATCTCTTTCTCTAACCTTAATTCCATGGCGCTGACATATAAGAAATGTGTTCTGCTGTATAGGAAGGAGTATGAATTGTCTGAGCAGAGCTCGTGAATGACTTCCTTCCAAGGAGCCATCTGAAAATCTGCAGTTGTGATTGATACATAAAATAAGTGTTGCGTGAGATCAGATGCTCTTTGCAAGCCAAATTTATATTTGAATGTATGCAGAAACCTTAGCCTCTACAAACAGCTGAGTATGCATTTTACAGCTCACGTCCATGGCAGTCTCAGATATGTCTGGGCAGGTCTCGTACGTGTACTTATTATAAATTGTACTTCTTTACTCCACTGTGAGCTGAAGTTAGTGCTACTATTTAGGTCTATGACTAAAACTGCAGCAGAGCCCAGAGACCTCACTAAGGGTCTTCATCCACTGTCACCAATGTACATTGTACACTGGTCCTCACATCAGAGAGGATACAGGAGGGGCGTTCCAGCTCTAACTCAAAAAGACTTAAGTCTTCGGCTCAGATTGCAACAGATTACAGCTTTTACCTATGAAAATCCTCTGTTCGGTCCCGGATGTTTTGTTCTTGATGGCCATCGAACGAATGACTGTGAACATACAGTCCCAGTAGTTGAAAAGCTAGTAAGTGGCAACTACAGGTGAGGTTGCAAATGAATACATAAAACACGTGTGTGTTTATATTTGCATTTATTACATTAAATTGATCAGGTTTAACAAAAAAGATTTATTTCCATTTTAAACCGTTTGAATCCATTGCTCATGAGCTGATTTCTTGCTTTAGTTCTGCAGCACAATTTTGTTTTTAGGAGTTGGACCTAATTTTGCAAAGCACAGTCTGGGCATAGCTGCAGGGACAAAGGTAATTCCATGCCTTCGGGGAGATAAAAACCACTCCAGGTCGGAAACACAGCTAAACCTGGAAGAAATGAGTTAAATTCCTGGATATTTCACTGACCTTGTTGAGTCACTTCGCTCTTTGTCCTCTCCTCTCTTTTCCAGTGACACCACTGTCTCTCTAGAACGGAGTGGCTCTAACACGTCTGGCTGGTCTCAGTGGGTAGATATACTCTAATGACACTGAAAAATTCCTGCTCGTGTTTTGCAGGGTCATGAATCGGCATATTTAAACATACATATGTTCTCCTTTGCCTGTTGAGGTACAGCTCTTACCAACCTCTGCAGCTGGGCTCACTGTGGAAGCTCAGCAGTATGATAGAGAGACTATAGGATAAAAATACTGACATAAAGACAAGGCTCGAAAGGGTAAATGTGCTGCAAGGAAAGTTAAAAGAAGGGAGATTTAAAAAATGACAGACTGCAAGACAGTTAAATCTGCATGAGAGTATGGAAACTAAATCCATGAAAAATGAATGAACAATAAGTGCATCAAGATACGAGCTGAATAAAAAGGAATGTGAGAGGAGGAAGGTTAAATAAGAGACACAACATGTTTCCTGATTTTTATGCAATGTTAATGGTAATTTTGCTTGTCTTACCCATGCCAAATTCCAGAAGTATTGTCAGCTACAGGAGAGCTTATAGCACAGCACCATTTCCTTGCTGTCTTTGGATGTGATGGAGCGATGCATGAGCACTTACAGCTCCCAACAACCCTTTACACATGCTAACACGAGGATTTTGGTTTCTGTGATGTGGAGGCATGAAGGGCTCAGCGAGTCTAGGGCTCAGCAAGTCTGTGTCCCAGCCTGCAAGGCAATCCATTCCTGACTTCAGATCTACTACAAGACAGTAGATTTCTACCCCAGTTTTCATCTGAAAAGCTTTAAAGGTCTGCAGATGTGTTATTTGAATATGAATCTTTGGGTGCTGCATACAGTTGTACCTTTAGCACTTGATTTTCATAATGGGTAGAAATCAAAAGTGACTGTTGGCATTAAACGAACAAAGGGATGGAAGCAGCTTCTCACCATTGCATTGTCTTTATACATTAACTCAGTTAGATTTGTTTTAAATTCTCCCTGTTCAATAGCTAGCACAGCATTGCGTTACACCAGCATGTTTGGAAATGAAACGAGTCGAATAACGTAATTTATTACCAGCAAAACTAACTGGCAGCACTAAAAAGTGGCAGAAGCATTTTTGGCATGTGTTTGTATGGGAAGTGTGAGCCAAACTGTCCCAAACAGGAGAGAAACCTGCAAATCAGATCCTGAATGCTCTAGTTCCTCTTGGAGCTCTGTGTTGTATGCGTGTGTTCATCCTGCCTCGGTGGCCTTGGGGTGGAGAAAATGTGGCTGTCTGACTTTTTCGACATTAATCTGATGAAGATGGCTTTCCTTTCGGTATTTAGAGTGACGATGGCGAGTGATGCTATAAAAACCTCTGCTAAAGGTGACGGGGGGAGATCAGCTCCTGATGAGGCCCCTGGGGATTAGTGATTGCTGTGGAAATGGTTGCGAGGCCTCAGACAACGGTGGATCTTCCTGTTCTTTCGCGTCTGGCACCTAGTTGAGTCACGTGTGGTTTGAGATGCCTTAATGTAGCTAAAATCTTTGGGCTTAATGTAGGTGTAAGTCAGTGAAATGTAATGGTGTGCGACCACAGACCAGCCAGTGTAACGCCCCCTTGTCGTCTTCAGCTGCAACTATGGAGAACTTCACTAGTTCAGTCCATATAATTTCATCTGCTGCTGTAAGATTTCTTCATACAAGTAATATTCGCTCCTCATTTAATATTTTGTGCCTGTATGATGACATCAGCACATGCAGGCTGGCCGCCCTGCTCCGTGGAAAAGGAGTTGTGGGTGATGGAGACCCACTGCTGGAGACTAGGCAAGAGATGGTGGGTATCCCTTCCGCCGAACAAATTTTCACTTGGATTTTAGTATTTCTGCATTTACCAGATTTTCTTCTCCTCCTTTAGTGCTTGAGGTGTCTGGAAGTGAACACGGTTCATTTTTTTCCACTGTAGTTAACCAATCAGATATATTACAGGGCAGAATAAGAAATTTCTGGCCTGTAGGCTGAATAAAACCTGCAAATTCATTTTGCGTGGCTCATGGCCACGTGACTTTTTCAATGTTTTTTAACTTTAATGTATTTTGGATAGAAGTAAGGTGAGTGTTAACCTACACTGCGTCCCAGTCCTTTGAAATGCCTCTTCGCTGCCAGCAAGGGAAAGGTTTCCCACCTGTGCAGCGGTAGGGGAGGGAAAGCTTGCTCTTTGCCATCGATTCCCTTTTCACAGAGCTACAGCCCAGAGGAGTCGTTTGCAGTCATGAATGCCTATTCATAATAAGCGTCAGTGAAATCTTTAATTAAAAAAAAAAAAAAAAAAAAAAGACACAATCAGAGCAGAGAGAGTGGAAGAATTGGACTCCCGTGGTGCGATGCGTGGAGCAGACATTAAGGGGATAAGCTGCGTTGCCTGCTTCGTCTGGCAGCTGATAAATCACCGCCGTAATCCCCGCGCCAGCAAGCAGGGCGCGAAAGGTTTTACACCAGGATGCCGCCTTCGTGGAAAGGGCGGTGGGTGCGTCTGAGCCTTGAAGCACCGTACGTGGGCCACCAGACGGGAGCTGAGCTCCTGGAGAGCAGTATGGGGACCTTCAGGGAAAGCTAGGAAATGCAGAAAGTGCTGCAAGATAGGGAAGGAATCAGCCTGTTGAAATTCGGGCCTCTTTAGTGGTGTGAAATTGAATTCTGGTCCATTAAGCAGGGAGTTTTAATTGAGTAATACTGCTTTGCAAACACGAATAATACCTATTTTTAGTACATCTGGTTGGCAGAGTGGCTGAAGAACAAAGTTAAAACAGAAAAGGCCTAAAAGGAGCAATCTTTTGTTTGCTTCATTTTTGTTCTGAAGGCACTGTCTTGTTTCAACCTGTATGAACAATATTTTTTCTTGAATCTCTGTCTTTTTTAATTAGAAACATATGAATACAGGCTATACCAGCATTATTTTTAGAGGAAAGAAAAAGTATTGTACAAAACCAAACATTACTGATTTTGTTGTTGTTGTTTTATGTTGGCATTCAGAAAATGGGATACTCTTTCCCTAAAAAGAAGTTAGTTCCCAACTTTTGAGCATAACAGAATAGGAGGGGGTAGAAGAAATAGCTTTGATAGATGCAGCCTCTTCCTTACCATGGAAGAAAAGCTTGTATTTGAGTGAATAACACTAGCAACATATCCTAGATAATGCAGACTGTTTTTGTAAAGCGCTACTACTTAGATACAATTACAAAGAGTTTATCTTCTGGCAGAATTGTATAGTTGTCAGGATCCCTGTTTGTGTAACGTGTAACGTTTAAGACAATTGAATGGATACGCCATTGATTCCACAGAGTTTCTAGACCTTCAGAAAGCTACAGGAATTTTCTGTTAAGGATAGAGTTGGTGAATCTTGAAGGTAAGAATTGACTGTGTGGACTATTGGCTGTTAAAAATAATAATAGGTTTTCTATAGGGATTTATGTCGCAGTGGTAGGGGATAAGTGAGATGTCTCTCACCTTTGTGCTCTGTGAGAGTGTGAGGTGTCTTGGAAATGTCCGAATTTGGCTCTGCTGTTGTGCAAGTGTAGAAAGCCAGCTGATTTCAATCCTCCGTATGCATATTTAATTTAGCAGTGTATAGCAAGGTAGGGGATCTGATAAATTTTTTATTACAGAGGGAAAAAATTTTGTGTGCGTGGAGCAAAACCAAGGATTAGTTTTTGCTAGGATGGTTGTGCCTCGCTCAGCATATACTGTCTGACCTTAGCGCTGTCTGGAGACTGAAGTATGGGGTTTGATTTGTAAAGGTCTGAGATCTTGGGAAAACTCCAGCAGAGCATTTAAACACATACATAGTCTCATTAAAACAATCTGTTCAGATGTGGAAATGAATTTGCCGTGTTATCCTTGTCCCTGGGCTAAATACTCCTCTCCTACATAATAGTAAGAACGTAGACTCAGGAGCAGAGTCAATTATAGATGGACACGCTGTCCCCGGGGGAGTGAGGGGTTGTGGAGCTACCGAGAAAGCATGAGGGCAGATGTCCTTTGATTAATGGGACACCCCATGTATTTTGGGCATCTGGCAGGCAGGCAGATCGTCACTGCTGCTACTTAGGGACTGCGGCCCCCGGTCGATGCCGTAATTGCTCGGCCCCTGGGTTACCACCCAGCCGCTTGCCTTTGCTGGAGGGGGAGCGGGAGGGCACGGCCGGCCCTGGTGCCGTGGGAGGCAGCTCTTCTTCGTGCCGGGCAATGCCCTCAGCTCATGAGTCCCTCACTGTTGCAGTCAATCAAAAGGATGGTTAAAAATACGAGTTCCCTGGACCTGGCTGCTGTGCAGCTCACAGGATAGAGTCGCGTGTCAGCATTTATTTGCCCGAGAGCAAAGGTGACTCAGACGTGGTCCTCCGAGGAAGCCATTCCTCAAGGCATCACTTGCAGCCAACACTGGACCAGGAGGAGTCCACAAGCCCACCTGGGCACATGCGGGGGACATTAACTGCGTTGCCGCAGAAGGACGGGCGTTGTACAGCATCGCTGCACAACAGTTCCCACTTTTTCCCATTGCTTTCCTCACGCAGGTGTGTTTTGGTCCCCGTAAAGGAAATGACTCCCTTGTAGTTAGCTAAAATGCCACTTCAAACAGCAGAAGGAAACAACACCGTTCTCCCTGGCTCCTTTGTTGCCTGAGTGAAAAGCTGGGGAAGATAGATGTGTCACTCTGCGTGCAAAAGGTGCAGAATTACCCTATTTCCAATTTCTCTCTTAAAACATAACACAGAAAGGGGAAAAATGCAGATGCAGCCTGCTAACACATATGTCAGCATTTACTTTAAAATTCTAAACATTAGTGGGTATTTTTAAATGTGAGCAGTGGGGTATTTACTTTCCAGTATTATTTATATGGAATTACTTACGCCGTTGTCTTTTGTTAGCTGACTCATAACTACCCACATTGTAGTTTTCACATAATTAAAGTTATGAGTAAATAGTAGAGTGATGTTTAACTTTTTGTGGTGTAAAAGGAATGAATTTAGGTCTTTGCTCATTCAAGTGATGTATATATATTTTTATATATATGTGACTTGGGGCACATTGTGTTACATAATGAAATATATTTTTATATTCTAGGAAATGGCCCTATTTTCCTTAATTTCAGCAACACCAGGATGTAAATCCCAGCAGATCTCCTGCTGCTCTTTTGTAGTGCATGTCGCGTGGGCAGGAGAGCCACCGAGCCACGGCCGAGGGCGAAATAAATGGGGAGGACATTGGTGGTCTCAGCCGGGATGGCCGCACCGCCGCCATGAGGTCTCTTGGGGGTCTCCCGGCGTGGGACCCCGCATCTGCCAGCGCCAGGCTGGGTTGCCGGCCCCCGGGGCTGCCAGCAGCTGCCCCCAGGTGCGGGGCCGGCACAGGACCACGCTGCGCAGTTGGACACACACAATAGACACATCTTGTCGATGGGAGGAGGTAGTTTTTTAAGCGGTCCCCAGGGGAGCCAGCTGAGACAATGGCTACCTAAAGAAGCCATAGGGCCTTTATATGAGAAAAAGAAGCATCTGTTTAAGGTCTAGTCCTCGGAGTGGCTCTATTCAACCTGCTGGAGTTGGTCTCATCCTTTTGAATTGCCCCTTGCGTTGTTTAGCGGGAATATAACACTTTCTGAAAGGGAAAAGCAAGGAAAGTTGATTTGGGTTTTTTTTTGGTGCATACGTGGCTTTTGCTGAGTTTGTTTACAAGAGTTTTCTGCTCCTTAACTGCCTGCTGCTGTGTCCAATGGCTGTCTAATACTGAGCTAACAGGAGGAACGCTGCGGGAATGTCTGGAGCAATTGCATTTCTTTCTTAGCTGTCTCTGAACCATGTAGCTGGCTCTGTCCTTGATTGCACCAGCATAAATACAGACTGAACCCCCTGGTAACTCTTCTCTGCTCATGCCATTGATCAGTTATTTGCTGGGGACTATGGACACTACAGGCAGCCAGGTCAGGATCGGGCCCAACACGTTTGAGGTTGCAGAAGCGATCAGCGGAAGAGCTGCTTTTTCATATATTTGTCAGGTAAATAGTAAAATGCCCACTGACTATCTGAGGTCTGATTGCTCTTAATCAGTGCCCACCGCGGCGAGGTTGGGGCTGGGGGGACGTAGCCCTGCGCTGCTCCTACCACATCGCAGGAGCAGGAGTCGAGGTGGTGGTCCTAAACAGGGACCTGTTTTTCTTGGAATCTCCTCTCCTGCTGCAGTCAGGTACATCTTCTTTCTCTTCCCACCCTCTCCCTGAGGTATTTCTTTGCCAGCTCTAAATCAGCATCACGCTTGGGACATATACCCCTGTGCACAAGGGGGATAACTGATGCTGAGCCGTTACACCAAAGCACTACTGCTTCTCGAGGAGGTTTAGGATGAGCAGGGAGGTACGCTGGGACCACCCTGCTCTAAATAGCTCCTTTCCTTAAAACTGCTCTCTGGGTTCCCAGGGTGGCCGGTGGAGCGAGACAAAGCATCTCCACCTGCTGGGTGCTGAGGGAGGGTGAGTGCTGGAGATCTCCTGGGCCTGGTGGGCACGACAGGGGGTTGCTCCCACCACAGCCTCCCCCTCACCTCCTGCCTCTTTGAATTGCTTTGTGTTCAGAGGCTTGAAAGCCCTTTAAAGGTCCATGAAAGAGCGCACCTTGCGGTGTATTGACATTAAACGAATATTAATTCCCATTTGCATTGTATCAGTAGAGCTCCACAATTTGGGCTGATCAACAGCTCTAAAGACTTCTCCTGTTGCACGCAAAAGTGTAAACCAACAGAGCGTGCTGGCGACTGATGTGCAGCCATATGGGTTTGCCTTCCCCAAATCAGCATTTCCTATGACCAGCATCGTCCCACTAAACAAACAAAATTTAATAGTGGAAGAGAAGTGCAAAGAGTTAGAGAAATTTTCCTGGGTCATGTAACAGACCAACCTGAGGACCAAACTCAGGACTTTTCTATCTTCTTCTAGTGTCTCTTCTTCAGTACGTTGCATTTCTCCCCTGTATGCTGGCTTCTCACCATGATTAGCATATTCCTAAACCACTTCATTTCTGTTCTGTACCTCCTGTGAAATACTACACATGCTCAGATCTCTTTGTGAGAAAGCTGTGTTGCTTTATTGTGTTTCCCACACCACTGTGGTTAAATAGAATATATAAAAAGTCCCTTTCACTTCGCTAGGAGATAATATTCTTCTCTAGTGGACGCTGCAGAGTGCTGTTTTAAATATTTAATTTGCATTTTTGTTCCAAGCTTAATGATAATTAAAAAAAAAAACAACTATGAACAAAGGGGTTGCTTGACAACAAGAATTTCTTAGTGCTTTAAAGCATGCTGAGAGTGTAGCGAACATATTTATCGCTGATGAAGCAAAACAAGGAGCTAAGCACGCACTTTGTGTTGAGGTTTGTCTGTTTGCAACAGGAGCTTGGGTTTTTTTGGCCATTTGGGTGCTTTTCAAGTGAGTTGGTACATGATCCTTCCTCAAAACAAGCTCTGGGGATCTGCAAGGTGGTTTTTTTGTTAGCCTTAAGTACTGACCAAATGGTTTAGCAGTTATTATTAAATGAGGAGGGATTAGGAAGTCATGCATAAGCTTCCCGAACAGGCTGTCTGTCCTTTTGACTCCTTGCCTAAACGAAGTGCTGTTTCCTTGATGGGACTATTTAACTCTTTAAGCTGAGAATGGAAATTCTTCAGCTAATTGGAGATGGACACTGGCATGAATGGCCTCAGTCTGCTTATGCTCTCATTAACATGCAAATTGAGGTTTCCTCTATCACCAACAGCCTTGTTCCAACAAACAAGAAAGAGCTGAACTAAGCAGGGCTAATCTCACTGCCCAAATTAGCAACCTCAGAGCACTGCTGTTTGGAGGTGGACTGGAGATCAGATGCAAGTCCTAATGAAGAGCATAAAAAATTCATTGCCTAAACTTCAAAGGCATCAGTTCAGAATGAAAACAAAAATACGTTGTCCCTGTGAACTTCCAAAGATGGTTTTATCATGGTTCTCATGCAGTTACATGGCCAAAGCTGCTCGGTGTTGGCACGTGCATGGTGGGCACTCACAAACCCACACCGCTGTTCTGCTCGAGTTTAGCAGGTTTGGGAGTTAATCCATGCATGTGAAAAGCTTCATCGCTTCATGGTTTTATTTACAGGAGGCAGCGTAGTTATTGCCAATACTGAAAAAAGCCTGGCTGTTTACCCCTGAAAATACAGAACGTATTTTTAGCCCTCGGAAATGAGCCCTCGGAGGTGCGATGTGGGGAGGCAGCCTGTCCTGTCTGCAAGTGCCCCTCGCAGCTGTGGGTGACCGACCCCTTTCTCTGACTGCCTGCGTTGCGTTTGACAGACCAGGTCTCTCAAATCTAAGAAGTTCTCACGGGTTTCGTGAGTTGGGGCATGTTTGTCACCTCTTTATACTATACATAATGCTCTTATCCAGAAGGACGTCAGGGAGTTTCATGCGTCTTGGGATAATGCTTTGCCTTTCCTTAGCACAAGGGTTCTCCAACAGCACAAATTTCTGTCACATTTTGTCTGAATAACTTGTTGTAGCTCATTAGAGCAGGTCCCTCTGCTGCAACAGGTAAAGACTGAGACCACACCTGGTGGATACGGAGAGGTGGCCTTGATTTAGGGTTGTACTTCAGCTCATTGTGTTTGCCCTTACGCCAAAGTCTCATGCTTTCTTGATTTTAGTAGGGTTGGACCTTGTTTTCGCTTATGCCCTATGGATGTGAATCTTTTCTGCATTATGACATTGTAAACCACGAGTAACTGATGGGTCCTTGGCACCGCGTACGCTGGTGAGGCTGGAGGAGGCTGGTGCAGACCACGCGAAAGCAGTTTTGGCAGCACCCCATATCTTACTTCCCTTTGGGAGCCACCGAGAGCTTCACAATGTTGAAAACTTCGGTCATCTCAAAACCGCTTATATTCATCTCTGACCTCTTACTCGACTTAGGGAAGCGATAAAACAATTTTGTCTGAGGAAGTAATGCGGTTACAACCTCTGAAATGATGCTAAGAACATTTAGGACTAATCTCATTGAATCTTCAGGAGGGCTGACAGCTGGAGCCTGGCCTTGTGCGATGGAGGGAACTTAAGCAGGAAAAAATTGCTTCAACTTTCCATAGTTAAATCCTAATAGGCTTAGTAGGAGAAAATAAAAGCAATTCATTTAATGTTACACTCGTTTAAATGAAAAAGAAACAAGTGGGGACAGAGAAAAAGAGACCCAGCCTTTAAAATTAGCCAACGTTTCACGCCTTTTTCTCCTCACCGTCCTCATTTGCTGATTTCAGGCTTGTCAAAAGCATCAGTTTGGGCCTTCAATCTCGTGACGGCAATGAATTTTCATGGCAGCCCACGTGGCCTCTCGACATGGGGTATCAGCTGGGTCTCCTTCACCGAGGGGGCTCGGCCGGCGCTGGGCCAGCGCCGTGCTGGCATGGGAGAGGCCAAATTAAATTTCAGACAATGAAAACAAGCAGAAAATTCAACTTGTCTGGGGTGACGGTGGGAGGATGGCTTGCTGCCGCGCTTGTCAAGTGTAAGTCTCTGATGGCTTTTCTTGATTGTCTCCAGCTTCCATCATTATAACCTGACCCGGCTCCCTTAATTTGTCTTTGTGACAAAAATTGCTATGCAAAATAATAATCTTGCTCCCCTTAATTAATCTGCAAGAGATAGCCCTGCACGGGGTGGGTAAATCTGAGTTCACGGTCAAGGTTGTATTTGTTGCCAAGAGATGATGTGGGTTTTCATTCTATTTTGTTTGTTATTTAAAACAAATACGTACAATGGAATGGCAAGCAAAATAAAAACAAATCATTAGCAGTGGGGTTAAGTATTTTGATAGAAAACCACTGGAGGTTTTAATTAGAGCAGAAAACAAAAGGCATAACAGTAAACAGTGGTAGTCATTGATCAACAGTTATTATTACTGTGTCTGTTAATAAACGCTTCCCATTTTCCCACTAAGAACCATTAATGCAAACTTAACTTTTAAACCATATGCTAATTCCCACAAAGTTTTCTTTCAGAAATACTGCAAATTCTGTGGAAACCTGTAAACTCTAGAGAGAGCCTCATCTTCTGCAGGTGCAATGGCACAATTTTCGCCCTGCTCAGCTGGAATGGGAAATAACTGATACCAACTTGGGGGCGGGGGGGGCACAGCCTGTCTCTGATTTTGCCTTCTTTCATTGAGACCACCAGACATAAGTAATAGCAGAGTTAGGTAGTTATGAAATGCTGCTTTTCTGGTAATAGAGAAACATAAAATGAAATATTTGTCCTTTGAAGTTAATGGCTTTTTTGCCATTAACCTCAGTGACAGTAAGGTTTTTTTCTATGGCACTTACTTTAAAACTCATTCATTCCTTCTCTTCTTTCACACCGTAATGAAGAAAGATGCCACTTAACTACTAAATCTCCATCTTACTTGCTTTGGAAGAAAGGACTGTGTATATTTACCATTGCTTGAGTACAGCCTCCTGCAGGGCAGTAGGATACTAAAATTCAGAAAAACCTTCCAAAATACCTGCTTGTTTTCCTTGCTTGGGCCCTCCAGTTCCAGTGCTGCTGCGAAATGCCGAAGCATGATGTGAATTTCAAAAGAAAATCTTGAGAAGAAATATTTGCGGTCAGCAAGCAATTAACATGCACGTTTTTTTTCAGAGGGGGACTAATTCTTTCCTTTCCAGTTCATAACCATTTAGCATGCTGTGTTATAATAAAGCAATGTTGCTGCTTCCACCCCTTATAATCGACACTCATTATCCTCAATTCCGCAGTGTTTCAAATAGAAACCGAGTACTCCAAAGAAGATGAAAAACTGCTGGGTCCACAGCCAAGTTGTGAGACAGTAATTAATGATCTTCATATGCATCTCCTGAAGCAATAGCACTTGGGGCTCCAAAGAGATTTTGTCTCTCAAGCTGAGAGACTTCTATCAATCACTACTTGCATAAAAACTTTCCTTGAATACCCACCAATAAGTTACCAGCATCGCAGAATCATAGAATCATAGAATCATAGAATCATTGAGGTTGGAAAAGACCTCTAAGATCATCGAGTCCAACCGTCAACCCAACACCACCAGGCCCACTAAACCATGTCCCTAAGCGCCTCATCTACACCCTGATTTGTTATTGAATTGGTGTTAGAAGGCTCTGTGAACATTAGGGAAGTTTTGAATTGACAGGTTTCATGACCTCCAAGCACTGAGGTTCCTTGGTCGTTTGCCCCAAAATTAGCAGTAGATGTTACCTCTACTTGCCTTGAGTTGTGTAGAAACTGGGCAGTTTTTTTGTTCTTCAGAGGTGCCGGGTTGTTGTGGTTCTGCTGGGCTCAGTCCTGCTAAGCCTGGTGTGCCTCCAGCCGTATGAAGGTGGCTGGCAGACATGGCAAACATATGCAAGCTGTTTTGCTCCGTTATTTGGTCGTTGTGCAGTGTGGTGTGGTCAGGGCAATTGTATTTTCATCCTCTGGTTGAAGCAAATCTGGTTGCATGAGAGGAGAAAAGTGCAGCGCGTGGTCCCCAGGTACCTTTAGAAGCAACAGTGGGGACCACTGCCGGCCTTGCATCCTTCTCATCTGATCTTTGCACGGTGTGCAGAACATGTGGGATCACTGCATGGTAAACATGCAAGATGTTTGCCCTCTCGCTTTAGAAAGCAGCTGGCAGAATTGTAGGGAGTGCTGTTTGTGACCGGATATGGTTGCGCTTATGCAGAGATGCTGCAGAAATGGCAGGCTGATGGGAGCTACCTTACTCCTGCAGTGCGGAAGAAGTCTCATCCCACTTGTTCTCTTGACTACTTTGACAGAAATCTAAATTTCACTGATTTTAGAGTTTTCCCTTGTGAAATCCAGACGTACATTTGCTGGTAATTCAGTAAAACTGTCAAAGACACGAGCATCCTTTGAACAGTCCTCACGATGCTTTATACACCCTGACGGAAGGGAAGAACAAATGGCAGTACCGAAATGGGACTCCTTCAGCTCCAGAGGTGCAAGGTCAGTTTTCACGTGCCATTGACATTAGAGATAAAAGGATCATGTGGTATCTCTAGCACTTAAAATTTATAAATTGGTTCCATTTTTTACTTGCTTTCTTAGTTTTAGGTTACCTTAACTCTAAAAAGCAACTTTGAAGTGGCACTTTGGAAGGCCATTTTTGCTGATCGCCACAGCTCCCCTACCGCATTGGCTGTTTACAAGCTCGGACTCACTTATCCTGTCCGTCCCGAGAGCTCGGAGCAGATTCTTTGCAGCTTAAACACCATCGTTGGTGGTGAAGATGCTGCACGGCAGACTTCATTAATTTTGGTGCCTGTATCTTCTTTACTGGTGGATCGTTCCGCTCGTTTCCTGGGCTGACTCCCAGCAGTCCTCGCTTTGGGGAAGTCTCACTGTAATAAATATAATTACTGGAAGGGACAGCCATGGTAAGCATTTACCCAGAGCCCATTAAGGTCAGAAAAAGGTTCCTTTCGGCTCATGGGATGAGACCAGGACAGTGCCCAGTTAGTACTTGTGCAGCAGGACAGTGCTGTGCGGGAGGAGAGCGCTGGCTGCAGCGTGCCGGTGCTGGGAATGAGGCATCCGTAGTCACTGAGGTTGGACTGCAAAATTATTTTCCAGAAGTGCATGGTTGGATCCAATCTGTCTTCAGGAAATGCTGGAAAATAGCCTTATTTTCAGAAATGCTTTCCCACTGTTGGGAGGCATGATGCTCATAACACAGCTTGCTTTTCCATCTTCCACAAAAGACTATAAAACAAACCAGGGGACAAATTAACAATGCCAACCCAAAGGCAGCCCAGTTTATTTTGCACCTCCTGCCTTCCAGAACAACAACTTTTGAAGAATTCAGGTCAACTACAGCTTATAGTTTGGCTAAGAAGCGCATTTAGATATGGCACATAGGATGTAGAAAATACCCAAACATACGTGTTATTTTAAAAGCTTTAAATGTTTAATTTTCACATCTTCCAATGAAACTTTTCAGTATTTCATTTTGAGCAGCACCTTATGTTTAATGGGAAAAAAATGTCAAACATAAAGGTTAAATAAGTTAAATGTGGAATGAAATACTCAATTTCGGGTGAAACAGAGCATTTCACCTCAATGCAAAATAAATGTTTGAGGGACAGCAGTGGGAGGAGCTCATTCAGCAAAATGCTTCTAAGCTTTCCATTTCAATTTTACCAGAACAGCTTTTTTCCTTTAATTTTAAAATTTTTCCCGGCAAAAACTGAGGAATCTGTTCCCTGGCAATCTCCAGGGCTGGCGAGAGGTGCGTGCCGTGGCACACCGTGCTGACCGCTAGCATCTTCGACCCAGCTCTCCCCATGACCTGGACTTCATATTCTTCTGCTGCTAATTCCAAAATTATGTTTGCAAAGATTTTTTTTTTCTCCCATAACTAATCCATTAAGCCAGAGTTGATGGATAAATACCGACAACATGCTCTGTTAGCTTGAATTTGATCTTTGCTGTCCTAACATGCCTGCAGTGGAAAATCAATAGAGGAAATAGAGAGGAGCATGAGAGACCCCCCAGCGTGGTGGGGAGTGCCTGTGTCTTCACCGTCGTTTGTTATTCCAACTATCCATAAACTCTGTGTCATGTTCTAGAATATTATAATTGCTGTTAGTCAGCATTCATGTTCTTGGGTACATATTTTGAATGGAGGAAACAAAAGAATGATGGTCTTTTCATCGCGTGCTGTTAATTAATTACAGAGTAGGACTGGTTCAACAGCTCAACACGTGAACTTCCCCTTTGCTATTGTGTAGACTTCTGTGCGAAAATCCTTTACAGCGCAATGGAAAATAAGTTCTTAATTTTTATAGCGTTTACTGTTAAATTATACCCCTGCACAGAACTCTGTACTTCACAATTTAATAGTATATATTAATTAAATTCTCAGTGTTTTCAGAAAGTCAGATTTCTGTACAAACTTAGTAATTTTCTGCAGACACCTAACAGCATCAGTCCCATCGGGTTGCTTTAGCAGCTCTCCACTGAGATAGTTCTATCAGTAGGTTGTACGCCTGATTCAGCATCACAGTGGCTGATCCCTCAGTATTTTGAAATGCCCATCGCTGTCATCGGGACTCCAGCCCCGTTATTACCGTGACATCAGAGCAGTACAGGTGCACATTAGGTATCCGTTCGGGTGACGGGGCATCGCAGTCAGCTGGCGGGGAGGTGAATCACTGAGGACACTGACTCAACACTGGGGAGCACCTTATTGCAATCAGGGCACTGCCCATTAATCTCCCTCACTGGAAAGAAAAGAATTAGGAGGAGAGGGGCTGTTAGGAAGGTTTCTAGGCAAGGAATCCCTACCGAGAGAGCAAGAGCAATTAGAAGAGAAAATCTTCTGACTGTCTTTCCCTGTTGGTGGAATATATTTCTTACTTGCCCTTCACCGGGGTTTGTTTTTCTTTCTCTCTCCATCTCCTTCTTTGTCTCCAGGTTATATGCCTCTCAACCTTTTCAGCAGCCATGTATAACCCACCTTTGGATTGTTAGGGGTTTTTTTTTTCAGTGGTAAAAATGCACGCAACTCTACATATAAAAAGGAGAGGCTCACAATGGCTAAAGGCACAGATAGCTTCTCAGGAGGCATACAGGGAGGAAGGGAAGGATGTAATGTCAGACTGCTCCTTCCACCTCATCCTGCCTTGCACTGATTTCCATTTCTCCCAGTCCCCTCTCTAGATTTATATCACCAGATACATATACATGAGAATTATTTATAGTGTTATCAAGCGTATCCAGTCTGTCAAACATGATGGAGTTTCTTCACTCCTACTCTAACAAGCACTGGAGTGGGAGGCACCCAAAGTCCGGAGGAGATCCAGAAGCTGCAGTTACTGTGCATAGCACCGTTTGAATTTTCAGGCTGGAAATTCATTTCCAGTAGGCTGTATGCAATCATGGAGTATCATCGCAAGAGGTAAGTCCCCAGAGTCTGTCTTAAGATGCATCCTTTATCTAAACTTTATCTAACAGTCTGTTGGGAGCAGAGATGTTTTCTTTGCATGTGTGCGTTGTGTGCTGTGTCCTCACCTTGCAAGGGGATGCAGCACAGGAGGAGCTGTGTTGGTGTAACCATCTGCAGGAGCATCGAAGTTTCCAGCTTGGCCATGGAATAGCCCTGCGAGCTCTCCCTGTGCAACCCTGCAGCGCAGGGATCAGTTGCCTTTGGAGACACATCTCTGCATCCTAAGAGGCAGCAGCTTATCCTCTCATTAAAAAAAAGACAGAGCAAACAAAATCCTTTTGAGGTTCTGCATGCCAGAAAATCGAGTAGTCACCTCCCACAGGTCTTCTTGTTTCAGTGCTGCAGAGGAAACGTGAGAGACTTCAAATTATGCTCAACAGGCTTAAACACTAGCTTCTAACATCTCCAAATTTCTAGCAACATCTAGAAAGAAAATTAACCTTCAAACAGAAATATCAATCAGACTTTGGGCTTTTCCGGTTAACCTTTTATATTCACTTCTACTTTATATTCTCTTTCACTGTATTCATCTTTGCCCTTTGAGCTTCCATCCAGAAGCTCTGACAAGTACAAAATTTATGGGTTTTGCATTATTTCTGGACTTGCCAGAATTGAGGAAGTCTCTTGATAACCTTGTTTGTAAGAATTTTGGCTAGGCTATATAGGTAAATGCCTCATAACAGGTAGCGATCAGATACATTTCTAAAAGATTTCTGTGTTTAGGAGCTTGAGACCCGAGGCTGTTGATGCTGAATGTAAAAAAGTCCCAAAGCTTGTGGTATCTCAGCTCTGTTGATAGCTGGGGATGATTTTGGAGCCTAATTTTCACTCTGTGTACTGAACTTCTTCACGAGAGGGATAAGAAATAGAAATAGCAATCCTTCTTCATGGACCTGTATGTAGGCATAGCCCACAACACAGGGTTTCAATGCATATATGCATATTGGTCAGGGCAAAATAAATATTGGCTATAAAAATCGTAAGATTGTCTAAGGATATCAGAAACAGTGTAAATTGAAAACATAGACAGGATCTGCCTGGTGATTGCTGGCCCTGTGTCCCGGGGTGCAGCATGGCTTTCACCCGGATGAACCCCTCCAGACTGGGCTTGTCCGTCTATTTAATGTAAGTTGTGGTTCAGCTCTTCTGTGCTCCTTGTGGGTTCCTGAGAGCTTAAGACATGATAGTACTTTTTTCAGTTCAAAGCCCTGAAAAAGGAGGCACCAGGTGACAGGGCACTGGAGTGACGTGGAGCTGAGGCCTCGTGTTGCTTGACCTGAGAAGTAGGAGAAAGGCATGTGCAGGAATGAGCATCCAAGGCATGCCGGGGTAGTGTTGGAGGATTTTGGAGGTAGTCAGAAAAAGAAAACTGGCTTTTCTTTTTTTTTTTTGTTTGGGTTTGTTTGGGTTTTTTTACCCTAGTGCTTATCAGCAATGATCCTTAGAGCAATTTATCTGCAGATCCACAACTAGACTTCATCTTGGAGGGAGTTAGTGGTTTCTCTCCAAAAGAGTGTCCTCCAGTGAATCAGCATCTCTGCAATGTGGCTGACCAGGGCCAGGGAATAAACCCAGGAGCTATGGTATTTAATGGTGTATAAATCCCCATCGCATGCAGGAAAGCCTGCTAGAACAGACAGAGCAGACTAGCTGCAGCAAACTAGCCCGAGCTGTAAAGTAACAATTGGTAGAAAATATGGGGAAAATCTCATTTTACTCTGTACTGGATGGACCAGTTACACCAATGATATGGTGTCTTCAGCAGTTGAAGATATGGGCAGTATTAAATACAGATTATAGAGCGTAATGCGGCAAAGAAAAATCATTTTCAATTTAGGAAAATGTTGTGCTATGTGATTCTGCAAGACTCTGACCCCAGCGTACCAGATATTAAATCACTCCCTGATTATTCGTATTTGAGATTACACAGAAATTTCAAAAGGGATTGTGCTAAAACCTCCTTTGCATTCAGCAGCGCAGGACCCAGCCACCGATGGGCAGCAGCGCGGCTTTTCCCCAGGGTCTGAACAGACAAGCGTGAAGTTGCACATCGGTGGGGCCAGCTCTGTGGGCTCTGGGACCTTTCCTTGTTAGTTCATGGAGGAGAAAAAACAGTATTTTGCTCTTTAATCATGGTGCGGCGCGTGAGGACTGATGGTTTCACCACCTCACTCGCCATCCCATGCCGGTTGGCTGGGCTAATAAGCGAAGACGCGTTTAAAGCCAGGTTTGTTATGGGGGTTGCTGGTCTGTGGCAGCTCACGTGCCACCCTGCCCCTCCGAGGCTGCCTTTCAGCCATGGTCAGATCCTGCTGCAGAGACACAGCAGGTACGCGTACCCTGTCGAAGCCAAAACCAAAGTTTTCGTCCACTTCAAAGTGGCTACGTTAGTGCAGAATCGCTAAAAAGGTCTTATCTCAGCCGTCTACAGGTTGAGAAGATGCTTTTGTGGATAGAGATGGCTGTGGTTGATGTACATGTGCTGTTATGTGAAAATGTAAGGGCTGCATATTCTGGTAGTGGTAATTACTTGCCGCGATAAGGATAACACTTCCATTCTCTCAGAGCACTGGAGATAGAGACTTTTTTTTCTTGAGGACAGTGTTTCTTTGGAAGAAAAGATCTTTCTTTTAAAGGAAGATAAGTCTAGCTATCTCATCTTAGTAATTACCCATATATATACTGTTATAAACGGGTTCAGAATCATCCCCAAAGGGAGATGATTCAGAGACAAACAGCGATTTCAGCCTACAGAGCCTGAGATCTATGGACTACCTCCATCCAACACCAAATGCATGTATGTATATATCCAAAGGCAAAAGATATGGTTCAAGTAACCTGATGTTTTCCAGTATCCTAGATGAGAGTCTAAATTACTACATTTTATGAGTTAAATTCTTTTTTTTCTTCTTTCTTTCTTTCCTATGTTGACCATGCATACTGGGACTTGAAAATCTTCTATAATAGGAGTTTCATTAAAAATTCATACTTTCTAGTGAGCGTTTCTGATACTGATACATTCACACTATCATATAAAAAGCATTTTCTAATGGAAAAAAAAAAGTGACACTGTTCAGGACACTTGTCTCATGACCAGTCATGCTACAGTAGCAGTGGCTGCAGTGGTGGCACGACCAGCTTTTGTAGCCTGAATGAAGTAAGGCCATTCTGTAACTGCACTAGGACCGAAGTTTAGATGGGATCTGTGGGCCCGCTCAGTGCTCTAAATTTTAACCAACTTACCGCTGTGCCTGGTGAGAATTGTCATGTAGTCAAGGACATCAACATGATTATATTCCTACTATTTGTATGATTTTTATTGCCTGGCAAAGGACCAAAAGAAGATAGACTTTGTAGGAAATTTGTTTCCACTCTGGATATTCAATCTGTTTGAATAAATAAAGCTGCTGGAGGAGTCCATCTATATCCATCGTCTCTCGATGGTGCCACGTAACATTTGCTCTGCTCATGAGAAGCAGGAGCTGGGTTTTCATTTCCAGCCGCCGGCCGTGCACCCTCCCTCAAGGGACTGGATGGAAGTCATGCAGCCGTCTTTTCTCTCCGTGTATTTTGGCCACCAGAAGATACAAATGCAGTAAAAATACACTCATTTCTAAAGCTTTTGGGGATCTGCGGATGATTTTCAGAAGAACAGGCAATTTTGCAAGACTCCGTTGCAAAATATATGCTAGATACCTACTTATTCTGTACGTGCATTTGTTGTGATTGCATATGTTACTTATATATATTTAGAAGCAGTCAACAGTTATGTTTCCCATTTAGCTGAGAAATCTTATGCACAGATGCCCTATGCATGTAAATGTATATTTTTGTATTGCAGCACTTTCAGTACCATTTTAAAATTGCTTGAATGTATTCATTATTTCCTAGTATTTCAAATATTTCAAAGGAACCTCAAATTGAATAGATATACGAACTGCAAAAATAGTAATTGCGTTCCCCGTTCGTCTTTTCACATGCACGAGTTTTCAGATTCATGGCTTTGTACTTTGAAACCTCAGTCTTTTATACGAAGACGTTATTCATTCATGCAGTTCAGTCATTTAGTTCTCTACTAAACATGCATCCAGAAAAAAATTAAAGGGAAGTTTTTTAGAAACAAATTCAGTCTGGTTGCAAACATTGTTTTGTGAAAAGCTGTTTCGATAGTGTCCTTTGAAGTTTCTGTATCTTCTGGGAAATTACGCAAAGTCGGGAATTAAGATACCAAAACACGGAAGAAATGTATCATCACAGGTATGCAAGGCTCAAAAATCCATTGCCTGCAGACAGCTTGGGCTATCGTGCCGCAGAACCCGGGTCCAGATTTACTCATCTGCCAGAAATCCCTTCCAACCCAAATAATCCGTGATAGTCTGACCAGATTATTTCTTGATGCCCTGTTTCCCGTTTCTACAGCAGAAGTATTAAGTTTTACATCTTTTATTCTTTTCTTCTTTGCTTTTTATTAATGGGACTCTTGGTACCATTGCTATAACATCACCTGTTTCGATCCGTTATTTTTTCCATACGCATTGGTAGTTAGATATAATATTGTTACGCCTCTTAGGATATGTAAGATTGATGAGGAAAGTGGGTATTGCTTTTTTCTGTGATTTGCATACTGAATTATGAGGGTCATCGCTTCTTCCATGAAAGCATTTCCTTTTAGCAGCGATATTTACTGCCATTCATTTAGGAAACCAATAGCTCTAATTTTTTAGAGTGAGGTGTGGGGTTCCGACCGCATGACTAATTAAATTCAATAGGAAACTTGCAATAATTAAAACCTATTTTTCATTGGAGTTGCACCTCCATCGCGGAGGGAGCAAAAAAACTAATTAAGAAGAATTCTGATTCACTGAACTCTTGCACACCATTAGACCACTGATTAGCAGAGCTACAGCAATGTGAGCGAGCAAAACCCTCTTGCACTGCTCTGTGCTGCTGCAGATAGGCATGAAAGGATAAAGTGAAGGCTAAAAGGGAAAGGACAGCTATTCTGACTACATTGGCATTTATATATGAGCTAACCTGAACAAACTAATCATTTTGGGGAACACCAGACAGTGAATATTCAGCTGGATTGGTTATGAGGAGCAGAGAACCGGGAGCTTATTTAGATTATATGTACTTAATAAGTCTAACTGGCCTTCCAAGTTTTCCTTGAACTGCCATTAGAGTGTGATAAAATCAAGGTTGTGATACTTAATTGGAAGGACTAAACACTGATCCACGTCTTTAGTCTTACTCTAGTATTTCTACTTAAGGATGTGTAATGCTTCAGAGGAGACTGGACAAATTTCATTTATCTGGAAAGGCACGCAATGGAGTAACAGTTTTGTTCTTGCTGTGAAGGTGTGAGCCCCATAATTCATGCAAGAGGTGACATTTTCACCATCAGTCGAAATGGCTTGTTTTACATTTGTACCAGAAGATGAGCAGAGTGGTTTTAAAACCTTGTTAACCTCTCGTGTAAGAGCACATTTCTGTTTCAGAATAATAATAAAATGTTATCCTCGATCCTTGGGAAGGCTGCAGAAATCCCAGGAAAAGAAAAAGACAGTCTCTTTTCCAGGCAGGTGATGGTCGGAGGATGCGATGGCAAGATGCGTGGAGCCAAGGCAGCAGGTCGCCTTGTGTACTCCCAGCGAGTTGCCGATGTTTTTTTCTAAGAACTCAGTGAATTTGGTCTCTTGGGACCAAATTTCTGAGGTTTTAGTGCCCATGAAGTGATGACAAATAAATATGTATATCTATAGATACGAGGTTGAAAATTATTTCCCCCTCCACCCAGGCGGTGCAGGAAGACATCTAGGTTTGATGGCGAACAGGGATGTCCTACATGGGGAGTGGGTCTGGGTGCGTGCCCGCGTGCCCACCCTCCTCCTTCCTCTCTCACTGCCCAGCATGAAGCCTCTCAGAGCCCTCTCCAGCCTGGCTGTCGGCATTTCTGGGCTCCGTGGGAGCACTGGGACTGAGAGCAAAGGACAGGCGAAGGGAGAGAAGCAGCGCCGCATCCACGTCCTGTTTTACCTACTGCTTCTGGATGAATTTCTCCGCCAGTGAGCAACCTGAGCAAAGGTTGCCCCATGGCAGGAGCACACTGGTCCCACAGAGGATCCCAAGGCAATGAGATGGCTGTCTCGTAGAGTACAAAAATGGGCTTTTTGGCGACAACCCTCAAATGTTTCCAGGTGCTTTGAGTTTTACACTTTCTTGGGGTAGCGGATCGTAGCTTATTTCTGTTACATTGTTGGGAGTTGGATTGTACAAGCACAGACCCAAACCTCCTAATTATGTTCATCTGGCATGTCTTTGGACTGCTTACTGAACACAAAACCCCACTGCCTGGCAATTCTAATGGTTGCCCCTTCCCCCCAGGGGTTTCAATGGCAGAAGAAATCCTTTTGTAGTTCTGTAACCAGTCAAGGATTCCTTCGTTTCTATGCCCAAGTCTGGCTATGACTTCTTTTTTTCATTGATACTCTATGAGACATCTGAAAAACAGTCTGATACCTTTCCTGAGCTTTTTACATCTCGTTGCTGGGAGGTGCAGAAGCCCGTACAAGAGGAAGGAGCATCTGCCCCATGCGCCGTGCCTTTCTGGGAAAATATTGCCAGCTTTGATTCCAGCCTGTCCCCACGAATATATGCCGCAGTCAGAGCATCGCTGCAGCTAATACGGTACAGCCATCATTGCTGTAATAACATTAAAAATACAAGCTGTAATGATGACACCTGTCATCTCTGCATTGCTAGCAAAGACCTGCCTGAAAATGACCCACATTTTCTAACAATCCAGGCTGACAAATCTAAAGCCCTGTGATCATCTTCTCTTTGTGACCTTATCAGGGGCCATTTTTTTTCCCCTTTATGATTTCCTTTTATCATAAATTCAAGCCATTAATGCTGCTCTTTATACACACATTTATTCTGAACGCTGCAAATATTTTGACAAGTTATTATTCTTTCATAAGGTTTCTGTAAATACAATTAAACTAGATATAACTCAGAACGATGGTGGTCTTTCCAAGATTTTCTAGACTTCCCGTGGGTGCTGTTTAGTCCTTTAATTGCTTACTAATGTAAAAATATCATTGCTAGTATAGTATAAATCATGACATTTTTGTCCCACAAGAGGCTAAGAGCAGCTCAGGATGCCATAATTAAGATATACTAATAGATCCAGCAATTTATATAAAAGCAGCTTTTAACGAGGTTGAAAAATGGTATTGCTCATATTGTACCGGAGGCAGAAAAGACAAAGAAGAGTAGTTCCTGTTTGCCACAACAGGGTGGTTATCCGAGTTTCAGTACTTGTGGGGAACATCATCTGGGAACTGTTAAAGCTGCACATACGGAATTTTCTGAATATACCCAAGTGCATTTGGCTTTGTAAGTCTCAGATATTCTTTAATAGGTGCATTGAAGACTTTGAACTAGGACCTCCTGAACTATGTCAAAATTATTCTGGATATCTCCTTATAGGATTAGAAAATGTAAGCCTTGTGATCTGCCTGAGGATTTAAGATCATTTGTGTCCCTATCGGGAAAGTTTTGAACAGCATCAAGAAGTGAATCTCTTGCCGCAGGAGCACAGAAGGAGGCGAGTAGCAGGCTGGCGTCTGCTCCGCTGCGGCTGGGCGACTTGCAGGGGTCCGCTCCCAAATTCACCCCCTGTACCTGACAGCAGAGTCTGCATTTCCCGGCCCTGCAATAAGCACGTTTCTTTGTCTCAAAATGAGCAGGGAAACCCAGGAGAAGAGCACGTACTGAAATTATGTCTCTTTTGCCTGAGGCCAACAGGCCCCCAGCTGATTGCTGTTTGGGCTCTGTGCCCATCAGTCGGTGGTTTAAGTACATGCTTTAGGCAGGAGAGCTCCAGACCCTCCCCGGGAACCAGGAACCTCCAAGAGTTTGGGAATCTGGACCAATTCCCAGCGCTGTCCCAGAGGAGCGGAGCTGAGACATGGTTCCTGTCCCCAGGCTGTGCCCTGGCAGGCAGACCCAGTGGGGAGCACCGGGGTGGCCGTGTGCCATGCAGGGAGCCCCGGAGCATCCCGGGAGCCAGGCTGAGGTTTGCGGGGTGCATCACACTGGGCTGTGTGTGTCTCAAGTGGGGCTTAGGCACCAGGATCCAAAATAGATATTAAACCCCCAAAGACCCAGGGTACTAGGAGCCTCTATTCCCCAAATCTCTGCAGATTTCTAAGGGCTGGACAGATTGTCCCTGGCATCACAACTACAAATTGCTTTTACAGTGTGCCTTAAACTGGCATTTTATAAAAATCTATTAACAATTCCTGGAGCAGCCTTGGGACTGCCTTTTCCTTCCTTCTCCGAAAGAGGACTACAGTTACACTCCAGCTCTCATTCCCTCTGGACCATCAAACCTTGAGATTTTTCTGTGCAAAGCTGAACGACTTCAAAACACGGTTGGTGAGGGGCACTCACCCTTCTTGCGCACCTCGGTCCGAGCAGCAGCCTGAGACCTGGGGATGCTCCTGGCACCAGGGACTCACCCGTCCAGCTTGGGAGCTTGGGTGACCTCCCCCCTCCAAGCAATACGCCTTAATCACTTAGATTTTTTTATGGGTTTCTCTAGCTTAAATGATGGGTTTTATGGTACGTTGTCAGATTCCTTAATCACCATGAAAATATTTTATGACAACAAAGGTGGTAAAACACCAGCGTTGCGTGAGGTAGCAGTAAATTCGGGGCTGTAAGAGTGACTATGGAGAGTTGTAGACTTTCATAGATGCCTCCCTGGGTGGTGCTCTTAGGCTGTGTACCAATAAGAGCAATTTTATAACGTAAGAGCAGTGGGAGTGAAGTGACTGAAGTGAATGGTGAATCTCTGACTCAGGACATCAGTCCTGTAAAAGCTCATTAAGAAATGCTCTATAATTTCAAGGCAAGGATTACAAACTCAACAAGGTTTTATTTTGTTAAGAAGCGGCTGTATTTTCTGTTTGGTTTATGGGCTAAATGAAACTAGCCCAGCCAAAAAGCAAGTCTGGAGTCACGGGGATGATTTCCATGGTTGGGATTGTCAGGTGGTCGCACCGTGTTTCGGTCAGCAGGAGCACGGGGCAGCACCAGGATGGGGTTGTGTGATGAAGGTGGTTTTGCAGCCGTGTCCTGAGGCACACAGGTTGTGCCCTGTCACTCTTAAGCAGCAGCTTTGGTAGAGACCGGAGCCACCTGCCTCTAATCCGCGGTCACCCGCAAGACCTCCTTGCGTTGCCTGCAGAGCTGTTTGTGGCCAGGTGAGACTTGTCCTCCATCACACAGCAAGTATTTCAGGCAGAAACCTTCAGCAGTAGCCCATCCTTTGGTCCTGCTCTGCTGCTATGTGAGTATGCTGGAGGGACTCATCCTGATTTACAGTCAAATTCACATTTGAAATTCATCTCCATTAGCATTTACAATTTGTGAAGTATTTAGTAACCTTCAGCTTTCACTGGTAATTACTACAGTTATGTTTTCTTACTGTGTTAAGGGATCTGAATCCCCCCGAAGCAGTGAGGAGCGTGGGAGAGAAAGTTACTGAGTGATGCTTGGAAGAACCGTGAAACTGAGTATGCAGCAAATCTGTTCAAATGCAGAAAAGCAAACACAGAGGGAGGTGTTTTCCCCTCTATTTGCTTTCAGTTATGGCAAAACTAGGTGGTATTTGTTCTATTAAGTTAAACAATTTTAGATCAACACATAGGTGATATTTAAGTTGAGGATATTCCTTTCAAGAGTTATATAAAGGTAAGGCATTTCATAGCAGCTTCAGAAAAGAACTTCTTGATGTTTGAACGCAAGGAGTCGAATCACATAATGGAAACTAAATATACTGCCAGGTTCTCTGCCGGTGTGAATTAATGCCTAGCCATTGGCTTCAATGAAGAGATAGCACGTTGGACCTAAAGAAACCTGTTCTATAATGCATGGAGGGCTCTAAGTCTGGGATACGTTCCAGCAAGCTGTGAAAAACCAGAGTGAACGGAGGGACAGGGCAAGAAGGAAATGGTGTGTTTTATACCTGGTTCAGATGGTGCTTGGCACAGGGAATACTCTCCCGTGCTCAGCATCTCCTTGCTGGTGGCACACAGGCTTGCCTGGAGCCCTGCACTGATTTTTTAGTCACAACACTGAATAATTCAACTTTCAACATCCCTTGGTGAAAAAGTGTATCCTGATACTTTAAGATTTCATGGCAGAAATCATCCTGGGGGCTTTGAGTCTCAGGGATGCGTAGGTATAAAATGTTCTCCTTTTTCAACCACGTGGCAGTCTGATTTTAGAATATCTCTTGATGAGTTTATATGAAACTTAAAACCAGATAAGCTTTTGGGTGCGTCTGCGTGGACTGTGCATGCGAGCATCTCCTGCTTGGGCAGCGCAGGAGGGGGCTGCAGGGCCGGGGCAGGACCACAGACTTGCTGGAGCCAGGAGGCGTGGAGGGATGTGCAGGGCTGAGCCTCCCTTCCCGCCTCCCCCTAATTTTTGCAGTGGTATTTGCACGTCATTTCACTGAGCATGTATATCTGATTCATTGACATCTGTTAAGGAGGCAGTGGAGAGTAAGCCGTGCATATGAAATTTCAGCGAATAACGTCTGCATTTCAATGAGCCGGAGCCGTTGTTACCTAGCCATTTATTATGTGGCCTTTGGGGCTCTGACAGGCAACACACAATCTGTTTCTCATCAGTTTAAATTCCAGTATTTACTTACAATTGGTTCACTATAAAGACTTTCCTTAAGGTCGTGCATGTCAGTTTCATGATGAAAATGTCTCCTCTCCAAACCCGGTCTGCAATTGTTTGGACATTTAGATATATCAAAAGAGGGAGTAGCAGAGAGGAGCTGGAGGACAGAAGCTGATGCTGAGAGCCGGCACGGACATAATTATGCTCTCTGCTGCCTCTGAAGACAATAATAAAGGGCCCACAAACTTCAACAAGAATAAAGACTGGCCTTGGCAGTGGTAATAGGTGTCATCAGATGCTCAGTGTATTTTTGAAATCTTGATCAAAGCCAACCATTTCAAACAGCTTTTTTTTTAAAAAAAAAAAAAAAAAAAAGCAGCAGTACACTTTAGGAGGATGGTATTCAAGGTGCCAGAATTCATGCTTCGTGTCAGGAGAGACAAGAGCTGGTGGGGTGGGGATGCTCAGCGTTGGGGATACAGAGATGCTGGGGAGGGCAACGTGTGTGTCCAGGATTTGGGATGTAGCTGCAGCCGGCATAAGCCACTCTTGCACAAAAGAGGAAAAAAAAAAAAAAAAGAGCAGGTTGGACTCTGAGATGAGTTGTGTTGTTTGGTCTGCCTTGTTCCTGAAGTATTTTCAGAGATAGCACTTGCATCCCTGTCCTAACTCATGTTTGGTGGCAACTGCCTGGGAATACAAAATCTGTTCGGCGTCTGCGTGGTGTTTTCTCAGTTGCCCCGATGCAATCTGGCTCGGTATTGCAGGGTCATTCCCAAGTACAGGGCTGCTCACATTGGTTTCCCACCGCAAAAAGAGCAGTGAGACAATCTTTGAGGGTGCAGCAAGCCAAAAGGTGCACGGAGCTTCCAAGAGGAGCCCAGGTTTTCCAGGCGAGGGGCAGCTTAGCCCAGCGCCGGTCGCTGTGGATGTGACTTGGGGACCCTTACGGCCGAGAGGCATTTTGCCCTGCGGGGGTAGTGATGTACGTGAACGCTCTGCCAGTCTCCCTGGGACTCTCATCAGCAGGTTATGCTGTAATTTGCTTGCCATGAGGATTTCTTTCCCCTTGCTTCTTCTGAACTGTCAAGCACCATCAGCTGTTGGAGGCAGACTGCTGCACAGGATGGGCTTTACCAGACCTGCACAGTCGATATTAAATTCCTATGTTGTATTTTTTGCTAAAAGTGAAAAGCATTGCAATAATGCTGCAGGCTGGTAGCCAGACTTTCCCCCTGATGCTTTCGTGTCAGCTCGCCTGGGAAAGTGGTAGGTGGCCTTGTTGCTTGTGATATTGAAAAGTGGGCTAAGCCACGAACTGGGGAACGTATTACAGGGAACACTAGTTCTTTGACAAGGGAATGGTTTTGTTGATGGGAGATCCCTACAAACACCTGCTCACTTTACCAGTGATTACTGCTACGCTTCAGTAGGAGGTTTTCCACCTGTAATGTGTGCCCTGTATATAGTGACAGTATAATACTATCATAATTGTCATTAGTTTTCCTGTCTCTCCGTGCTGAGGAGTATCATTGCAGGTGACAGAGAGCAAGTGTTCCGGTTTCCTTTCAGCGACTCAGCAGAAAGACAACACACCTTTTATTTTTCTCCATCCTACATGCACAGTCGATGCCTGTAAAACGTCTGCAAACAATGCTGCGCAGCGTTTCTCTGGTAATGCATGGGTGCCTGTGAAATATTCATGAATTACAAATGAAGACTTGGAACAGAGAATCCCTGACTAGGTAGTAATGGATTAGCAAATTAGGATGTGATTTGTTACATAGAAATTTGCTTCTTCCTATTTAATTTATAGAATTTATCATTTTGTGAAGGAGGCGCTGGCCCTTAAGGCTTAATGTAAAGTAAAATAAAAGAAAATGGTTTTACAGATGTCATGCATGATACAATAATGGATTTTTGCCAGGAAAAAAATAATTTAAATATTCTTCATACTGTGAAACTAAAGCACCTTCAGACTCTTGAAGTTGTGTATAAGCTCAGGGACAGAACGTAATTGCACTCCCAGATGGAATTGCTACAGTTTTATGCCTGAGCAAGTGACAACTGAATGATGGGGATGTGCAAACCAGCACGTTCTGAGGTCTCTTTGAGTGTTGTACTAGAGAAATCTAAAATATAAAAGACTGTCAGAAGAAACAACCATAATTCCACTGGAAACCAATTTACAAGAATCCCATTGAGCAGCATGCAAAAGAAGGGATTTTGAACATTTGGGACTGTATTTTCTGTGCAAGACAATGGGAGAGTTGGAGCCACATCTCCTGGTGGGCTCTTGGTGCTGTAAGCGGTGCAAGGTGCCACTAACTGTGGGTGACAGACAGCAGAAAGCATGGGCTGCAGGGCATCTCCCAGTCCTGGAGAGGACTTCTTCCCCTGTCCTAGGTGGACCTGATTTCTATCTGGATCTGTCCCCTTCTGTTTGCAGGCATTGCATCTCCCAAGGCAAGGTTTAGGATGTCCTTCAGTTGCAGTGAAGTTTCCAGCTCATCTCTCCAGTTTGGAGAGGTGCCTTCCTGCCTCCAGCTCCACCTGCTGGGTGCTGCAGCAGTGGTCTGTGTCTCTGGTTGCTGTCAGACCTGGAGGTGGTCGTTTCTGGACTACCAGAAATCCTTCCCAGCTTTTATATGGTCATCCTAAAAGGAGAAGTTACTCCATTTACTCTGGATTATGAAGACTGGTTTTGACCTGAATTGTAGTGATGGAGTATTGCCTTTCGAATGGGATGGAAGAAGGAAAAGTGAGCTGCTCGCATGAGAAAAAGTCTAATTTGTGTTTGATACCATTAAATTGCCAGCAACAGTTCAAGTGAAGCTCAAGACTCCTCCAGAGAATTAGCAGGCACTTGCAGTGGCGCTTGTTTCAGGGTTTCTCCGGCGTGCCGTGAGAGCCCAGGCACTAGAGGAGGAGGGTAGCACCGGAGTCTTATGGCATCCAACTTTGCCATCTCTGAAGCTGACTTGCAGCGTGGCCGTGGGCAAGCGATTTAACCTCTGCTTGCCAGATCCTCTTCTCCGAAGTGTCAGCACTTAAGATCATTAAATGCTCAGTGCTGTCGTGGGAGTGCGTTATTGCCCTTGAAACCAAAGGAAAAGCATTCACGGCTCCATTTTATAGATGATATTTGCACGCTGTTTCCCTAGCGTAGGATCTCTGTCCAGTGGTGGCTACTAAATAGAAACAAAGCAAAATATAATTGCAACGTATATGGATTATCATATTAAGGCATACTTTCAAGATGGGACTTCATTCATCTGTCTGCAGATGGTGGGTCCTTCTTGTGTAAACCCCTTGAGCTCCCAGCGAAGTAGGGGTTGGTGACAACCCTCCTGCCTCTCTATTCGACGACATGGTCCTTTTCTCTCACTAAATATACTGTATTTTACATAAAGTTAATAGTGTCTGTAGGAAAGACTAAAGATATCCCCGTCGTTGTGACAGATTTGGTGCCTTTATGGGTGATGTGGGTACGAATGCTCCCTGGCTCTGAAGAGCTAAACTGGAGGTACCCGATGCCCTGGGTGGCTGCCAGGGCCTTTGGGCTGCTGGAAAAGGCGAAGGGGCCAAGGTTGTACTCTTCATCCTTGAGTTAATGTAGTTCAAGCTTTTGTGACAAACGTAAACTATTTGGAAAGCTCAGCCCAATGATAAGTTATTCACAGATAAAGATTATTTAATCCAAGCTTGTGATGCAGAGAGGAGGACAGAAAATACTGCCTGCTATGTGTAATGGTGTAATATTTTTGCAGCATGCTTGCAGGGGCCTTGCTGCTGCCTGGCTGCACTGACGTGATATTGCCTGAAGTTTTATATGCACAGCACGGCTTGGTACATCGTATACTTCTGGGGAGGTATGTTGGGGCCCCGGAGGCATAAATTCCTACATATTCTGATTTCTGTGTTCCTATTAACCAGGCCTTGGGGAGATTTCTGAGCACCTGAAAGTATCTTTCTTTCTCCATCTTCCTCACGGATACATACAACCTTGCTGTTTCATCCTCCCCACTTTAATGGCAGACTTCTGAGGTGTCTCCAGCAGCCGAGTTCATCCCTGCAGTAAGACCTCTGGCCTTCACAGTTTCACACTGAGGATTCATTCTGTCACTAGGTGTCAGATAATTAAGTGAATAATTATTTTATTGTAATTTCCTTTGAAATGGTAGAAGAAAATTCATTTTTGTGGTCTGCTCTTTGTTGGTTACCAGGCTTTGGTGAGCTTTTTGCTTAATTCAGATTTCCTTCTGGTGCCGACAGGTAACATGCCTGTAATGTGCCTGTCGTACGGTGCCTTTCTGTGGGAGTGCAGCTCTTTATTATTGAGAATCTGTCATTTATGTAAATCCTTTCCCACATTAGCCTTTCTAAGTGGGGAGAGAGGATTCCCAGCTCCTGGAATCAGTATCCAGCGGACAGAGACGATCCAGGTATGAAAGCGCCTGAGACAGGCAGGAATTCTTCCACCTTTATCTGCTCTTTGCAGCTGAATTTCTCCAGGGCTGATTCATGTACGTCTGGAAGACTACGTACTGCTTTATAGCTAGGTACCACTGTCAAATACTTGCTTGGCTGACAAGCTGGCACCTTCTAGGTTTTGGAGGATAGTAAATTAAATTAGAGTTGCAAGATCCCAGTCTGTTCTCTATGCAACAGCAACTGCATCAATCTATCTAGATTTGAATGCTGTTTCCACTTGCACATACTCACGATATCCCTCTCTGACACCTTGCCAGCATCTCCCCGGTTTCCTCTGATGCCTGCCATTAGCGATAGACCAGCGAATTTCTCAACATGCTGACGGTAGATCGCCAACCGTTTCTTATTCTTTCAGCCATAGAGAGAAAAAATAGCTGGGTGGCATAGGATGTATGCAGTGACAGTGACTGGGAAAAGGTATCCCAGGAAGATCGTTATTTTGTCAGAAAAAGCGTAGAGGGAATTTGTTTGATGTAGAGGCTGGGCAGGTGCTTCTGAGTAAGGGATTAATTCACGTGCATAAACCTGGGGCTGGTCTGTGATGCTTTGCTGCAGAAGGGATCTGGGGGGTTTGGGCGCACATGAATTGCTGGCAGACCTGCAGCACGGTTCCCGAGCTTGCTGTCCGCTGAGCCACCCCGTCCCGTTCTGCTTGGGAGCCCCACGGCACAGCTCAAATGCAAAGATGCCAAAAAGTAGTAATCACTTGTTCCTGAGCAAATATGTTTGACACATTAACTGAAAGCACAGAGCTGTTCCTCCCCAGCCCTATTCCATTAGTGAAGCTACATTATACACTCAAGATACGGCATTAGGTTTTCACAATCCTATACTAGTCATTTCTGTTTTGCTCACTGACCTGGAGGAAAGAGATCTGCTAACTTGGATGAGCACCGGGGCTGCTTTTGAGTGGGCTGTGTCGGGCTTAAACGTACCATATGTGCACACGTAGGTAATTGTAGGCAATTAGGGGCTATTCTGCTGCTGTAGGAGTTTTTTCTTGTTCCTTCTTTGTCAGCACGATAATTGCTCGGTTTACCCTGTGGTGGTTGTTGACCCAAGCGTCTCCGATCCTTGACGTCTTGGCACTGCCCGGTCCTGGGCAACACTGTGCTGCAGAGAAGGTGATGGGAGTATTGCCACTGCCGGGAATGGGGACAAGTTTCACCATTAATCGAAAAGGTGACATTTGCAAGAAGCCTTAAGATGTGCTTTTCCTCTGGGTCTCGTGTATCCCCACGGCAGTTAAATTCCTCAGGGTCTTTGGGCTGTCCTAAGCCTCTGGGAGATGCTGCTCCCTTGCTCCTCAGTGTTGTCCTGTGGACTGGGGTCTTGGGTTCAGTCCCTGAGTCCCTCATCGCCCCACGCGTGTTCCCTGCTCCCGGGATGTCGGCGCTTCCTATGCTGTAAAATGGGTTCTTTATAATATAGAGAGATGTAAGGGGAGGGGAGAGAGGGGATGGACCTGAGAGCTATTGTTTTAAGGATCTGAAGAGCTGTTTTGTGTTCTGCAAATTGGCCTGGGCATGAGAAATGAAGTCCAATAGTTCTTTGTTTTGAAGAAGGGAAAAAAAAATCAACAAAAAGAAAGAAGCTGTGAAACAGCTGTGGTACTTTCAGATGACTTGCTAATGCATATGCCAGTCTGTTAAAGAGGCCATTTACAAAAATCTGCAAATTTTGCTCACAGGTAGGGTGGGCTGTGGCACAGGTGTCCCCCCCTGTGACCATGTTCACATCTACAGCTTGGAGTTTCTGCAAAAATTATATATATTCATGTGCCTGTAGCATCTTGTCTGATTTTTCTGGTCTTGCAGTCCAAAACTCCCAAGGGATGAGCACTAAGCCAATAGTCATAGTTTTGCCATGTTAATAAGTTGTCTGCTTTTATTTTAGGGAATGAAGGTTGGATAAATAACTGATTTTGAAAGCGCAGTGTGCAGTTTACAATGCTTCAGCTTAGTGTTTCTCAATTTTCTGTTTCTTTCCATATGACACCTATACCAATCCGTTCCCATGGTGTGGTTTGAGTTCACTAAAGGCATTTTCACCTACTGCACTGAAAAATCTCCACTGAATAAGTACAGGCTGAATAAAAAGCTTCAAGATTAGATCCTGTGAGAAGATCCTAACGTCTGTGCAATAATTATTAAATGATTAATGTGAATAACGTTCTCTGTAAGTGAAAGATTTGGAGGTGTATTATTATATTAGCAGTGTTTATAGCAAAACAGGTAATAGCGTCCCAATTAATGTCACAGTGTGTGCTCATTAGGTTTTCAGCTGATCTTAGGAAACTTCATTCTTCTGACAAATAAGAACTTTCTGGTGGAATAATAATAATATTAATAAAAGAATTGCCCTAAATAAAGCTGTGACAGAAATACTGTGTAGAATAAGGAGTATACATAGCTAGTCTTACTATGCTGTCTAATGCTTCAAAGATTTATGCCAAGGTATAAAATATACTAGGGCTTGTCATTTATATCAGAATAAATGGGTTGCTGCAGCCCGATCAGGGGAGTGTAAAGCCCACAGAAATGAGGGGGCAGGTGGAGATGCTGCAAGGAGAGGACTTTGGGTTCTCCGCTGAGTTCCTCCCAGGTCGGGAGCTCGCAGGTGGCTCTGCCGCTCCCGTCCCGCGCTGCAGGGTCTCGGTGTTTGCACATTCCTGAGCTTCTCTTTTCCCTCATGGAGCAGGGAAACACCATAAGCAATTTGCCCAAAGGCTTTGTCAGCGACAAAGCTGGGAATAAAACCCAACTCTCACTTTCTAAATGACTAAGGAAGCAAAATGGAAAGTACCGTTAGCAAATCTGGTGTCACCAGCCTGGGCAGAACCTGGGAAGGAAGGAGCCAGACTTGATACTGGAATGATAGCCTGCAGAAATGATACCAAATTGGCGAGATAAAGTGAAATAAAGGGAAGAAGATGGGGGCTTCATGCCTACAAGAGCATGGGTACAGGTTGACAAAGGTTTGGGCTTGACAGCACTGTTGCCAAAAGAGGATCTGGAGGAGATGGTGGATCCCGTAACCAAAAGCATGATGCTGTTGTGAAAAAGGCAGATATTGCTGTGTTAACTGAAGTGTCATGTGCAGCAGCGCGCGGAGGGAGTTATTTCTCTCCACTTGAGACTGATGAGGCCGCAGCTGGAAAACAGGGCTCAGGTTTGGGCACTGCACTTTAAAACTCTGCAGGCAATCTGCGGCAGTCTGGGGAGTGTTTAGGGGTTTGGGAAACGGTGACCTTTAAGGGAAGGTTTAAACTCTGGGCTGGTTGAGGCAGAAGGAGAAGTTTGAAGCACGAGATGATCTTACAATAAAGAAAATTTTGTTGTAGAGAGGATGTTACCAGTTATTTTCCATCTACTGGGGACACTGCTGTTAGAGGCCAGCTTAACCAGCAAAGGTTTGAGCTGGATCTTAGGAAAAAGCTTTCCAAATATCAAAATAATTATGGAAAAGTTTTCTTTGGTGGTTCTTAAGGGCAGGAGAAGCAAGAATCAGTCGGGGATGCTTCAGGTTGTCTGATTCTCCCCAATACCTTGCTGAGGTGCTTTCTGCCCCCCACATCCGTGTTTCTCCCCACATCACCTCCAGTGCTCGGGGCAATCTATTTAACAACAATTTTGTCAGCCACTTGAGCAGCTGCACAGGCCAGGACTAATCGTGTTTCTCTCCATGATAGATGCTTTTCAGCAGGTATTTTCATGAGGGAATTGGCAAATTAGACCACAGTGATCTTTATGCTTTAAAAATGTGTCATCGGGAAGAAACCTCAGTGCAGCTTGTTGATGCTGCCACAATTAATGGCTGTGCTAATTTGTCATCTCTTCTTGCGCTCTCTCTCTAGCCATTGCTGTAACTTCTTGTCCCTACCGCACCCCCTGCATTTCAATGAAATATTCAAGAACAATCACCGACGATAAAATGTATAGGTAATCTGAAGTGACAGTTGTTGTATGTGAATCATTGATATTTTAGATAATTGCATTTAAAGTCCAGTCTCATAATGGTTCGTATTGATTGAGGGTAGGTAGCCAGATGTACTGTGGAGCTGCACTGGCAGCTGGATTTCAGATAGCAGGAGAGCTTTTCCATCTGGGAGTGTTAAAAACGTGCCCCCCGGGGCTGGCTGCTGGCAGGGCAGGCTCAGCTGTGGCTCCTCCATTTGGTGCCTCTGCAGATCTGAGCAAGACCTGTCCCGCTGAGCAAAAGTTCAGGGATCCTCAGGGCATTTTGTGAAATGTCCCATTATTTTCAGCTGTCCGTGGACAGCTGGCTCCGCGGCCGCAGCATGGGAGATGAATTTGCTGGTGGGTGAACGTGGTCAACAGGATGGTTTTTGGTTGTCACACGCTGTGAGTGTCACTTGAGTTTTTAAGGGCTGTCATGAATGGATACACCTACGCAGTATGTATCTGAAACGTTTTTGTTTAACTGAAAATGATAAATCTAATGGTTAAATGCCCTGGACTAGAGGATTGGTTTGTATTTATTCAGTGGTCTGTAACTCCACGATGTCGGGCTTCTCCATCAGCTTTATGTAAGGTGATGCGATTAAGAGATGTAGAGATTTTTGTCAAGATTTTAGCATTTGCCTGTGACCGAGATGATAACAAGCTCAGGACCGTCTCACAGTCCCCGTGTCTGTCCCTTTCCAACCCCTGCACCGTGCTGCCTGCTTGTCATAGCAAATAAAAATTGAAGATGTCCATAGCTCAGGTATGTTGAGAAACAACTGACTTATTTAATGATGTCTTTGATCGCAGTTCAGCTGTCTTCCTTTTTAATGCAAACCAATCAGGTTTAACTAATTACTCACATCAAATGTGTCAAAATCTGGTAAGCAAGAAGACGGGAAATGGGATGTTATTTCCCCGTCACTTTTTTGAATTTTCAAAACACAGCGAAGCATGTTAGTTGAGTGTTTGCAAATACGGTGCTGTCAGGAGAGCAGGCAGCAGGTTGGAATGCAAAATGCGTGGCTGGTCTGTGTGTTACTGGAACAATTAATACAGTAAATGGCAGATGAAGTTAGGGAGACAATAGAGTAAGCCAACACAGGAGATGTTTCATTTATTTCCCCCGTGTTTTCTTTCTTATGTTATCAATAAGCATTATTTTGGGACTATGAGCTACAAGAGAGGCTAAAAATTGAGTACTATAACATGGAAATACAGGTAAGAAGAAAATCATGTCCTCGCACAGGTCTTCAGAGCTCCCATCTGCAATGCTGGGGTGAAGAGGGGTTTGCTGGGCTGAAGAGTTCAGAAGTGTGATGCCGCCTGGGGAATGGCTTCTCGCCCTTGGGTTTTCCCCCTGGGGAGAGACGGGGGCTGGGGCAGTGGTGCAAGAGGCTGCTCCGGGGCAGCTCTCGCAGTGCGGAGGTTTCTGTGATGGGGGTTTATTTGCTGAGCTCCGTACAGATGTTAGCCCCAGCCCAAGTCCTAGCTAGGCTGTGAGCCTGGACAAGATAAACACAGCCTCCCTTAGACACTTCCTATCTCTCCAGAACTGATTTTCCCCCTCCAGTTGCAGCAAGATCCTATCTTCTTTACCTCCTCCTTCATTGCCACCCCCTCTTCCATGCAATGGCTATATTCCTCTTCTGAGAGCGGCCATCATGGCCCACCACGAAGGACTTCGTGTTGCTGGGGCTTTCAGAAGGTGAGCAGCAGTTACTGGTGCTGGGGGCTCAACAAAGACGTCGGTCTGCCCAACCTGCCTTTGGGAGCTCTAATGGGATAACTGGGCTCTGGATTTAAATCTCTGAAATGCCAGCGTCTCATGGAAATCTTAAAACTTCTTAAAACAGCCATCATGATGGAGTTGAGAAGGATACCCGATAGGAGGCTTCCAGCAGAGCATGCGGAGTTTTAGATCCTATCACTACCAGAATACTGTTTTCATGCTCCTCTGAGATGCTCGGGCTGCCTTGGACTCAGCTTAAAATGAAGACCTGGAAATGCAGTATATGGTCCCGGGAGCTCCCTGTCTGTGTCCCTGTGCCCCCCTTCCATGTCCCTTTCCCCCACCTTCCCAGTGCCAGGACGTAGCTCTGCTCGGCTGCTCCCTCCTCTGGAGCGGGATCACAGCCTGCGCCTGGGAACGAACCACTTAATTTCTCTCTTCCTCGATTTCCGTATCTACCCAAGAGGATTAATAATAATAAAAGCTGCTTTTCTCACAGGACTGTCCTGAGGTTCAGTTCATTAATGTTGATAAAGCACTTTGGGTCCTCCAGCGGGAAGCGCGAGATGGAATGAGGCAAGAGGGGAAATGAGGCATCTTTATTTTAAGCCGTTGGTGGCGTGTAAGATGTCAGTGGCAAGAAAGAAGACTCTTTGTCTCTGTAAAAGACTCCGTATGAGAGAGAAAATGAGAAGAAAGGCGCTTTGAGAGTCACTTTTTAGGTATTAATCATAGTCTAAGTATTTACAGAGTGTTGCTGTCATATTTACTTTCCATCCACAGTCTATCTTTTGCTCAAGCCACTGATGAATTGCCTGTCTGGACATCTGAAGTACTGATTAATTGATGACCCAGATGATGACCCAGAAATACTAACTAGCATGCCCCTGTGCTTAAATGCTTTTTTGTATGCAAAAGAAAACCCTCACCAGGCATATTTTGTAGGCAGAAATGCAAAGTTTTCCTTTGTCTTTAGTATGGGATTTTGCTCCCTCCCCAGATGGGCAAGGCAGAATTTGTATAAAACAAACTACCAGGAATGGCAAATCATAACCCTTTGGGTTTTAAACTCAAAATCTGTGTATGATATTTTGTTTTATGCAAAAAAAACCCCCAAAACTTAATGCATTTTCCATCTGATGTATGATTCCATGCCTCTCTGCAGCCTGTTGCCCTCCCATTATCAGATGTTACTCTCCTATGCCAGTATTGCAGGAAAAAAGCAGAGAGCTGTTTGTGGAGCTGCAGAGAAGTGTGACAAGGAAAAAATAACTGTTTGCTATGCCTTTATAATCTCCCCAACCTGCTCTTGTTCCCAAGGAGAAGTTAAAGAAGCACTTGGGTGCCATCAGGAAAGGAGACAGTATTTAGCTACTTTTGCATCATTTTGGTCTCTCTTCTGGCCCTCCTTCAGGCTCCATGCAGGTTTCTAAAGTGGAGTCCTGGTGGGATCCTCTGCTGTAATTCTTTCTTATCGTGCAGCGCCTAAATAATGTAGAAGTGAGGAATGGAGATAATAGGACTGCTGACATCTGGCTAATTGCCATGCCGGCTGGGGGCTGCCTGGCAGCTGAGGGAGGCATGATTTGGGGATGAAGAACTTCTAGTGAACCGTGATGGACAGAAGCCATCAGAGAGAGAGAGACAGAGAAAGAAAATACATGGGTTTTTTTCTCTCTGAATGGGTCTCAGTGGTAATGCCATCACCTCTGGTATCATGCGGCTTCAACCTATCAAAGATAACAGCTTCAAGGATGGGAAGGTGTGGGCACTGTTTAACAGTTGTAATATACTGGCTTGCAATTGTTGCAGCTGGATTTCAGCATAAAGTCGAGACACGTCACGTGTTTTCTGCGCATTTTCCTATTGAAGATTGCGATTAGTAGTGGGAAAATTCAAGAAAGCCCCACCTAATTTTTTTTATCACTCTAAGAATTTGTTTTTTCCCCTTTCCAACGTGCTTTTAGACAAAAAAAAAAAAAGACAACTATGCTTTTATAAATTCACTACACACTTACAAATGATGACTGTGGTTTGAATGACTGCCTTCCCCTCCTATCCTGTATTGTTCTCTTAGATCTGAAGCCCTTCCAGGTAGACATAATGTCTCTAGGCATTTGGCCTCTGGAGCACAACTATGCCATTAGTATGAATAATCTTTCATTTTTAACTGTATGCACTGGCAGAAATATGTCTTTAAAAATATTAGTTCCATTTACAACTTCCTGCGAAGAAATTGTAAAGGGGCTTCAAAACCACCTGTGACTAAAGGTAGTTGTTTTGGGGACTCAGTTTAGCAAGGAGTTGGTTGAATGTGGTGAAATACACGTTCCATCATTGAATTTGCAAGAGAAATTAGTTTTTTCCAAATGCATGTAACTCTGTCAATGGAAATATAGCTCTTTAAGATGAACAAGCTGTTTGGAGTGGAAATACTATATAACTTCTTTGGAAAAGATCCAAATTCTCTTTTATTAATTTAATGAATTAGGTCACTTCAAATCAACCCAAAACTTTCAGTACAAGCACTGAATTTATTTCAAAGGGGATAAAGATTCCCAGAGACTCTCTGATATTGTATTCAGGATTTCTAACATTGCCTGGACATTAGATACTACTGCTTGTGGCATAATTTGAACTCAGTATGTCTTTGGATGGGCTGGGGCAGCAAGCTACTTTTCTCTCTCAAAAATGTAATACAGTTATCAATATTCAGTAAATAGGGCTAGACAGAACATCTTCTACCACTTCTATTTACATATGGTGCTCGGTGAAATACTGAAAGTTTTCTACTCTTCTACAAAAGCTGTATGTTTCTGAAAAACGTTATTGTGTGGCAAAGATAGAAAACAGCTGTAGAAAGCAGCAGTATTTTGCAAAGCGGTGGAAATGTATACCTGCAGCACGCACGCAAACACCCACTTACTTATACACACATGCTGCTGCGTTGTAATTCAGTGTTTGGGTTTGATGGTTAAAATTTTAATGTACGGTCTCTGAATATACAAAATGTTCAGAGGGTATATCTAAACTATTACCTTTACATTATGAATGCCGCTGGCTACGTGTTTATTGTGCAACTTAATCTGGAAAGGTTCTTTCATGAATTTTCATCAATTTTTCAACAAAGCCCTGTTGCAAACGGTGAATTATGCATTAACATATGTTCATGCTAATTTATACAACGCTGACAGCTTTTTGGCATTGGATCAGTGACTAACATTTGTATTTCTAAAGTTTATTTATTGATAATATCAAGGAAATTGGGACTACCATTCAATAAGAGATAAGGCATCTTTTATTTGACTGCTGTTGGGTTTTTAGGCCGAAGTAATGAGTGATGAACAGGGTCACGGACACGTTTATGGGTTCACTTTGCGAACCCTGGCTTTAACAGATGTCAGCTGCCTGATTTATAAACCAGGTATCAATTGCCAGTTTGACCTATTTAACTTCATAATGTTGGTAGTTTTGTTTAGCTAAGGAAGGCAATGTGCCTGTCAATGTAAGGAGAGTTTTGGCGCTTCGTGGCAGCGCTGGACGCCGCACCCCTGGATGCAGCTGCGCTTGTGCCTTGATCTCTGCTGGGTTGTTCTGCCCTTCGCCACAGGGCTAATTGCAGTTTGCTGCAATTTTAGGAAGAGTACGCAGAATTGCTTGTTTTCAAGATGACAAATTCAGTATGCTGTAGGCTAATGGCAAAACATGGACTCGGCTGGTAGGTCAGGAGGATTGGAAATGTTGGTCTTATTGAAAACTATACTCTTGTTTACTCTCATGAAAAACAGAAAGATGCATTTGGAAATAATAGGGTGGTAGAAAATGGAAATTAAAAGCAAGCATTTGTGTCCTCCTAATGGGAGAAGAGCTAGAAAGCTTAGAAAATAGTGGATTTTTTTTTAAAGTCTGCTTTTTCAATTTTTTTCTCATGATGAAGTTTCACTGGCCTGAGACATGCTAGGTCCAGGGCTAAAGGCTGAACGTAGTTATTTTAAACTGTGTAGAGTATATGTGATGGAGAAATTTCTAGTTAAACAAATAAGGGGCTACTGCTGTAGTGAAATGTCTTTAGACAATAAGATGGCATGTCATAAATAACGGTAAGAAATATTCAGATAGGAGACCAGAGGCACACTGAAATAAACGCCAGTATCGGGTATGCATTACGCAGTCCATTCCTTAGCTGTCTTAATTTGGTGATGAGTAGCCTCGTGAACCGCTGGATCAATGGATAGATTGTTTTGTTCGCAGAGCCCAGTTCCCAAGCAGGAGTTTAATTTCTTAAACTCAAAAGTCTATTAAAAAAAGTCAATTACATTAACATTCATACATTTCTTTGGCTCCCTAATCTGTCTCCACTTAGACTCTCATGTTCTAAACCCCTTAGGATGTTCAAATAAATACCTATCGGTAGGAACAAGTTTAGGGGCTAGAGGAAGAAATCTTGACCTTGCAAAAAAAAAAAGGTAAAATATAAGCAGGCGTTTAAGATGGAAAGATCCATGCTAGGACTTTCCGAGGAGCCAAAGAGCAGCTTAGGTGCCTCTTCCCGTTGCCTCTTCTTTCAGTGATATTTTAGAGTTTAATTTCCCTAGTTTCTTTGGAAATGTCAATTATTGACTTTAAATTGTGACCTTGTGCTTTTGGGGGAAAGCACCGTCCTTTTGTTTAGTGCTGTTGCAGTCTTTAGCACAGCGAATTATTGGACCATTTCTCTTGGGTTTATAGACACTTGCCGCAGTACAAATAAATACATCCCGGTCTCAAATTTAAATTTAAGGGTTTTATTTGTTTGTTGCAAAGTCTTTAATAGCTGCAATTTTTTCCTTGACACCTTGATTGGATTCTCCCACCTGTTTCTGTCTCATAGATTAAATATCTAATGGATGCAATAGAGGCGTTATGGTTATTTGTCTGACGTGATCTCATTCAAGGCTTCCCTGCTCTTGTACAACACCTCTCCCCCATCCCTCCCTTTGCCAGCTTGTACTTATTAATCTTTTCTACCACATGATTAGGTTTTCTATAAATACTCTATAAATAAACATACTTAATGATGCCACTAATGATTAATTGGTTCATAATGGTTTACTGGTCATGATTTATGGATGACAAGTTTAAGCAATTATTAAGCTTAATTATACTTAATCGATGGGGTATTATTCCATTGTTTATCGCAGCGTTTGTTAGCAATGTGAATGAAAATAAATGTGGTAGGAAAACCTGGAGTTCAGTAGTTGTTAAATGGGTGTATTAATTCTTACATGTGTAATTAAATGTACTACTGTGCACTGAACACATGGCTGAAGGGGCACCGAGACTGCACCTCCCATGCCACATTTGGGCAGGAACAGGGAAAAGATTTAAGAGAAATCATTTTGATTTTGAGGAAGAAGTTAAACTATATACCGTATATGTAGTGTATATGTTTTATACATGTATGTGCATCTCTATGGATATATATGTGTAGGTATGTATACATATATTAAAAAAGTGACTGGCCTGTCCTGATGGCACCTTTCCTTACCAAAATACGAAATTAGATAGCCCTCCTGAATGCGTACTGTTCAACCACGCGTGACGGTGTCATCTCCTTGGTGGTCTGAAGGTCATAGCTTAAATAAACGGGGCACATCGTAGTTGTCTTCATCTCTCTGAGCATGAAAGGCTTTGATGAAGCCTATGTGCCTCCCTGTGATGCATTCAACAGAGCCTAAACTTACCTGAAAACTTAGGTGACACATGATGAATGGCCAACAAGAAGTGATACGAAGTTTTCCTTTGCTTTGTTAGTGTAAAGGTTTGCATTGAGACCAGTATGAGCTTGGATTCTGTGTTATTTATAATACTCCTGGTGTTACGCACATAGTTTGAAGTTACTGTAAAATACAGCGCTTTGTGCTTGCTTTGCAGGCTTTTCAGCAGCTGTCAACTAATGCAGATCCTCAGAACTGTACTTGTCATCATCTGATAAGGGTGACAGACAAATAAAGATGTTTGTTTATAACCGGGTTACTTTTGATAAGTTGGAATTAAGTCAAAGAACTATGTTAATTCAGGCTGCAGTCAGAATGAAAGACAACAATTTGTTTGCCACATAATAGAAGGACAAATTATTTCCAGTGAACAAGAAAATGCTGCTGAAAATGTCCCTTTAATCTAAGCATTGGGAAAAAAATCCCCAGAACTTAAGAAAATCCCTACAATAAAAATATTTGAAGGGTAGGTGTTGGGGTATTAGAGGGGAAGTATCAGATCCGTTTGCCCTGTTCTGTTTCCTAATGCCTGCTAAAATTGTCTTGCATTAGGTGCTCAAACAGTGATTTGGGTTGCTCTGCTGGCTTGCAGCAACAATTAATATGGGAAGAAGTTTTCCGTGTAAATTATTAACACACAATAGAAGGAAAAAGAAAGAAGAACACTCAGCAATCATTTGACATTTCAGGGAGAAAAGGTTTTATCTTTCTCCTTGTTATGCCATATTATTTAGTGATTATTTCCATGCATTATCGTGGCATAATAAAATACTGACTCTGTATCGCTTGATATTTCAGGAGTGAACAGCTGACTCAGTAGGAAGGCGCTGTCCCAGTCATGAAGTCGAAAAGACCAGAATTCCCCTACTTTTGTCCCTGAATAAGTGTTCCTGACGTGGAGAGGTGTAAAATCCCAAAGGAGGTGGACGTGCCGGTGTTTCCTCACAGGTTAAATCCTTGCTGTCCCCAAAGCGGAGTGGCGAAGGCCCCGGGAGGACGGCGGGTGCTGGCTTTCCCCAGCTTTCCCGCAGAGCTCAGCCCCACGTGTATGGGGATGCCCAGGGGGACGGTTGGGCTGGGCGACGCTTGGTGGGTCTTTGCTTGGTCTCCCGTGGGATTTCAACCTGGAAGGTGCCCCAGGGAGCGTGGGGCAGCAGTGGCTGCAGGGGGGCACCAGCGCTGCAGAGCCGTGGGGCGTGAGCCCCAGGGATGGTCCCTGCTGCCCTGAATCAGGGCTCCAGGAGGGGATTTTTCCCCTCCTGTGCCCACCTGAGCCTGCAGCATCACCGTGTGCCTGGCAAAGCCCTGCGGGTGCCTTGTGGCAGGGGGTATCTCTGTCTGCAGAGGCATTTATCTGGTGCAGCACGCACCCACCGCACCGGAGCGGGAGGCACACCATCTTATCAGGGGCTGCATGAAGGAATTGTAGCCAATTTCATCGTGGAAGCGAGGAGATGATTGCAATCAATAATCAATCAAACCACTTGTGACAGTAATCATACATCACTTTTCAACATGGTTACTCCGTGCTGCTGTTGAAAATTATAGATGCTTCTCTTTAAGCAGATTTACTTCCCTGTGATTTTCTTTGTGTTCTGGAAAATGCCAGCAGTCCTAAACTTTTAGGTAATGTTGTCAGCATTTCAGAGTGTCAATTAAGGGAGTAACAGCAAAAAAATGCAGTTGAATATAGAGCATCAGGGCTGGGCTTGCTCTTCCTTTGAAGGTGGATATCCTCTGTGTCGAAGGCAACCTTAGCACCTTGGGCAGAGCTGCACGGCAGCCCTTTGCTGCCCTCCTACAAACGATCCCTGCGTGTCACTGCACACCGCTCCTCACAGCCTTAGCCCAGGGATTTTGCAGAGGGGCATGATTAAAATGGTCCCACGCATCCATCCGCGTGGAAAGGCTCTGAGGTCTTCTCGGCACTGGCGTTCATCTTTGAGTTTGGGAAAGAAAAAGCCACACATCACGGTGACCCTGCAAAATGTGGCATCTTGTCTTCTCTGTGTTGTTCCTCCAGCTGCAGGAAGAAAGCAGCGCTGCTGGGGTTTCGTAGCTCTCCTTCGGTCTGCTAGTAATGAGGCTGGATGGTAAACATGCTTGTGTCTGCCTTAAAAAAAAAAAGTAGACTGGAATATTATTATTTTTCATTATACGTTTTACGGTGGCAGGAGTATTTGGCTACAGTTTTCACAGTCCTGTCTCTCTTGAGTGCGTGCAAGGCTCTGAAGTATTTTAGCCTCTGAGCACAGGACAGGACTGCGCGGGGTCACACACGCTTTTTGGATGTGGGGTCGTGGGGTGACCCCTCGGTGCTGTGCTGGAGATGCGTGACCACGGTCCCGCTGCAGGGGGGCGCGGTGCAAAGTCCCTTGTGCAATTATAATGCTTATTTCATGAGAGCTATCTGTATAGGGGCAGCTATTTGCTTTTCATAGCTGGCCTTTGGTAGTATATGTTTACCGTTGGGATTTGTACTCTGGACCATTGCTGGAAAAAACCAAGTGCCTATAGCTAATGTTAGAAAGCTCTGTTCTGATCTAGTCTCTTGGGTTCACACGTGCATCGCTTCCTGAGTCAATTCTCACCGGATTTGAAATGCCAGTGTTTGATGTTTATTCAGACTTGATTATGCTGGAAAATTTGAAGGCAAATCCATCCAGCCTTCTAAGACCTGTGACATGTTCACAGTAAAAAGGTGGGGAAACCATTTTTC